>NC_044925.1:15754761-15774461 GCF_003576645.1 Ipomoea triloba
CCCCCCCCCCCCCCCCCCGAAAACCCCCTAACGACCTTGTCGTGGATCAGCTTTATCATATCTTTTCTTTTATATTAATTTTATTCAATTTATTTACTTTCTCTTAATTTTACCCACTTCTTACTTAGGACAATGCTAGATGCTCCTACATTACTTCTCATAAATTACTTGTCATTTCAGATGTGTCAAGTTCTAATAAGTTGATATTTAAAATAAAAAAGAAAAAAGATAAAAAAAACAAGTCTATTAAAATTTGTCACATTAGGGAGTGACAAGTTTGTGAACAATATTCGTAGGGATAAATAACATTTTTCTTTTACTTAATTCTATCGCATTATCCGTTGTCATACTTTTTAGGCTAATTGTTTTTTTTATACTTAGTTGATCATAACTTTATTTGACTATAACTTGAAAGACCCCGTCCATAGAGTCACCGCAATGATAAATCATGAGTCACAATCAGCCCACCGATTAGGCTAATTGCTTCTTTGCACGTAGACATGGTAGTGACTAGTGAGTCCATGATTTGTATGGCAATACCAAGAAAAACATGGTTATATTAATGAAAAACAAATAGATTACTGATAACTAATCGAATATATCGAATGAAATTAGCCTAAGATAAATTAAAATTGTCGAAAAAACAAGGTATGACAAAATTAACTAGACAACAAAAATATAATTAAGGATCAAATTAATAGATATTTTTTCTTTATTTATTTTTCTTTTTTAAGAGTCATGCTATATATCTCTTCTAAAATTTTCTTTTTAATATTCATCCCCAGATGTAATAATATTTTATTAGATTTTTTTTTCCATTTGATTATTAAGGGGTATATTCTATCGTACATTTCATAGACTTTTAAAAATTTGTATGAACTTTAAAAGTATGGAGGTATCGAATTAAAACTTTTATGAAGACTTTAAAAGTCAAACAATATTGATTAAACTTTTTAAAAAGTCTTTACAAGTCAGGTGATTTTCGGTTTAGATTTTTAACCACAAAATGAGTTATTTACATATTTAGTTATTATAACTCCGTGAAACTCTAACTTATCATCTCATCCATTTCTTACTTTTAAGTTATACAATTTAAGCACAACAGGTAACTTTGTAAATTTGGCACATCTATCCAAGGGAATAAACACTTTTCTAAATCAACAAACAAATTTTCAAATGTAAGAGGCATTTCGCTACAATCTCCTTGCACAACATGGATGATTTCATCGATCTATTCGATCATTATCTACATCATTATCATCACTAACAAAATTTTCAATATCATCATTCTCCTTATTAGCACTGTTACTACTACTAGGGAGTAGATTTTCACCCTGTCATATCCATTTACTAAACCCTTCTTTAAAACCACGACATATCACATGATCTTTCACTTGCTCAAAACTATATACGTAACTTTCTCAAATTCTTGCAATCATAATAATGACATGCAATAAAATCTTCACTATTTTAGCCATATTTCTTTGGCATATATATTTTATAAACTCTTCAACCCCTTACACAAATTTAAGTGTATTGTGTTTCTCATACATCAAACTCCAATCCATCTATCCAAATCCCAATCAATCTATAAAATTGTAACTTTTTAATCTAAATACAGATTAGAGGAGATATTGATACGAAGAGGAATGCACATTGAAATGATATTGTATTGATTTAAGTACATAGTTAGATTTAGTTTATTATTATTATATTTAAATAAAGGGAAAATTGCATTTTTCGTCCCTAAGTTATAGGGTAATTGTAGAATTCGTCCCTAAGTTATGGTAATACTCACTTTTCGTCCCTAAGTTATCATTGACGTTGCACTTTTCGTCCCTGAGTTATTCAAATTGCAAAATTCGTCCCTAAGTTATCATTGCGTTGCACTTTTTGTCCCTAATTTAAGTTTGCAAACTTCGGTAAACTTTCGTTTTTAAAAAATTTTAATCGAACTTTTTTAGTAAATGTTGTTAAAAAAATTGGCATTGAACCGGAAAAGTTTGATTACAATTTTTTTAAACGAAAATTTACCGAAGTAGTTTTCGTCCCTAATTAGTTTGCAAACTTTGGTAAATTTTCATTTTAAAAAATTTTTAATCAAACTTTTTTAGTAAACTTCGTTAAAAAAATTAGCATTGAACCGGAAAAGTTCGATTAAAAATTTTTTAAACGAAAATTTACCGAAGTAGTTTTCGTCCCTAACTAGTTTGCAAACTTCGGTAAATTTTCGATTTAAAAAAATTTTAATCGAACTTTTTCAGTAAACTTCGTTAAAAAAAATGGCATTGAACCGGAAAAGTTTGATTTAAATTTTTTTAAACGAAATTTTACCGAAGTTTACACACTTATGTTAGGGACAAAAAGTGCAACGCAATGATAACTTAGGGACAAAATTTGCAATTCGAATAACTCAGGGACGAAAAGTGCAACGCCAATGAGAACTTAAGGACGAAAAGTGAGTATTACCATAACTTAGGGACGAATTCTACAATTACCCTATAACTTAGGGACGAAAAATACAATATTCCCTTAAATAAATTAATGATTTAAGTACATAGTTAGATTTAGTTTATTATTATTATTATATTTAAATAAATTAAGAAATGAGTTGTGGTTAATTTATTTGGCTTTAATTTCCCTCAAATTCATAATTTTATTTTCTTAATTCATATATTATAAATAAATAAATAAATAATTATTATTTTATTTGCATTTAAGAAAGAAGATTTACTTAATATATACTAATTAAACCCTAGTTAATATCACAATTAATGAAAAACAATAAAATTTACTAATCAATAATTATACACAATTATTCAAAAATTCAATAAAATGGGGAGAATGTAGCAATAACATGCATACGACCTGGTTGGATGATAAATCTAGCTACTCGATCATTTTTCATTTCATCATATTGTTGTTTATTTTATTTTTTGGGAACAAAATGTCTGGAAAAAAATAGAAGACGAGAGGCGAAGGTTGAATCCCCAATCCGACAAAGCATTTGGGAGGATGTAAAGGTTGCTCTCACACTGTCACGGGTAAGACTTGATCCGATGTCTCTTCTCCCAAACTTCACCCATGTGACCAATTGAGCTGCTCATGCGGGCAATTACACCAAATTCTTATATGCACAAGTAGTTATATCAATTGTCACAATATTTTTTATTGGAAAGTTTTATTTACTCCACTAAAATTATTACATAATGCATGTTTACTCCGATCCCTGACATGGATAAAAAAAATGGGAAAAGGTACAAATAGGCCATTGAACTATTTGCGGTATAACAATTAAGCCATCGAACTCCAATAAGCTCCAAATTCATCCATGAACCTGTAAAAAAGAGCAATTAGCCGTTTTAACAGGTTACCAACATGTTTTTGCTGATTGGGATGCCACGTGTATTTTATATTTTATATTTTTATTATTATTATTTTCCTACTAAGCATTTGACCCAACACCCCCCCAAAAAAAAAAAAAAAAAACTAAGGATTTGACCCTCAACTATAGCTTCTTTATTTAATTTTACGTTTTTTCTCTCTTTCGTGATTGTTTGTGGTATTTGCGATATTTTTGAATAAGGAAATTATGAACATGAAGATAATAAGGATGATGAAAAAAGTTTCCGAAAATATCGCAAATACCACAAATAATCGCGAAAGAGAGAAAAAGCGTAAAATTAAATAAAGAAGCTATAGTTGAGGGTCAAATCCTTAATTTTCTTTTTTTGGGTCAGATGCTTAGTAGGAAAATAATAATAATAAAAATATAAAATAAAAAATCCACGTGGCATCCCAATGGCATTTCAATCAGCAACAACGTGTTGGTAACCTGTTAAAAAGGCTAATTGCTTTTATCTTACAAGTTCATGGATGAATTTGAAGCTTATTGGAGTTCGATGGCTTAATTGCTATCCCCGAATTGTTCAATGGCCTATTTGTACCTTTTCCAAAAAAAAAAAAAAAATAGAAGGAAAACTCTTGTATTTCATTGACAATCTATGAATTGTTTATTTGTCTCCATTGTGAGTTTATAGAGAATCCACGTAATAGCAGGAAAAAATCTAATATAATAGTTACACATCAACAAGTAAATATTAGAGAGTAACTTTTGTAAATAATATATTCAATATAATGTACATTATTACTAATAATTTGATCAGAGGGGTGGATCTACGGTGAGGACAGTTTCCTCCCAACCCATCTCTTATATATAGGAGACTCTTGTGTGTGTGTATATAGAGTAAATGTTTACATATAACAAAGTAATATAATAAAAATATTAAAAGATGAATTAGCTTAGATGGCTTGTTATGTATGTGTATGACGTAATATAAGTCAAGAAGTCAAATTCACTATGCATAAGTGCATAACTTTGAGTATTTTATTTCTACCCCACTAAAAAAAGGCGAAAATTATGGCTCTGCCCTGAATTTGGTCAACATATACTAATACTAATAATTATTCAAACAGAATCATATCAAATTATGCAAAATTTAAAACAAGTAACATTATTCATTTATTCCTCGTAAGTATAATAGCCCTATAGGGAGTATTTATTATCACAAATAATGGTAGTACTTATTATATTGATATAATACCTATTTAATTATTAGTATTAAAAACAAATAAAAGTAGTACTTGTATGGTTATGATACCTATTCAATTATTATTTTAAAAAATAATGCTAGCACTTAAATGACTCTAAACCTATTTATGGCAATGGCTTTGCGTCGTAAATCATATTCATGAACCCAGAACTATTATGAAAAAGCTACGCGCACACCTTTGTTGCGGACAGATCTCAAATTAATTTCGCTTCATGCTACATTTTTCTTACAATATTGTATTAAATTCGTTCGCATGGATAGTTCAATTAGTCACATGGGCGAAATTTGGAAAGAAAAATTAAGGATCAAGTCTCACCCACGGAACGCAGTAAACAAAGGTCTAGCATCTGTGTTTAGCTGAGTTAGTATGATTTACATCTTCCCAAATGTTCTGTCGGATCAATGGTTGGGGATTCAACATTTTGAGAAGAAATATTGTATTAATTTTTTTTTATAATTGATTATCGGTGAACTTTTTATTAACTCTAATCTTGTTGAAATTAATCAATTCATATATAATTAATATCAAGCTTATTAAAAGAAATTCAATGCTACTCGATCTAATACAACCAGATAATAAACGTTATGTAGTAAATTTATTATAAAAAATTATTTTTATTAATTTTTGAATCTATATATAATGTTAAGATTTCAAGTTGGGACGATATTTATATGTGATTTTATATAAGTGTTTTGTGTTTATGATGGGTTTGACCTAGCTTGCAGGGGGCAAATTATTTCATGGACCATGGTCCACATAGCTGTGTGAACCAAAAATAAAAATTACATTTTATTATATTAAAAGTATATTATTCTTGTATTGAAGGTACATTATTTGATAGTATATATAAAATAATGTACTTTATGTACAAAAATAATGTACTTTTAGTATATTAAAAATGTACTTTTTATTTATGGTCACATAGTTGTGTGAACCATGGTCCATGCAATAATGATAGGTCTTGGATTGATATTTTTTTCTTTAAAAAAAACACTTTTTCTATAGAAGGATAAAGCTTAATGCATTTATATTGAGTATTAGTTGCATCTTGTTGAAAGTTTTCTGTTTTTGATATTCATAAATTAATCAATTTTAGTTTTAGGTTAACACTATGCACTACAATGAGTATTACAATATGCATGTTGTTCATTTATGTAAGTCGATATTACAGTTAGAATAGTATAATCAGATCGCATCGCCGCCAACAAATTATTAACATAATCGAATCCATCAGGCATTAGCCAAAATTAAAGAAACTCAATCCATTATGCAATCACAACAGATTTAGAATATAATATATACTTGACAACAAGGAACCACAACAGAACAGATTTAGAATATATACTTCGCAAGAAGGAACCATTCTTAATATACATTTGTCCCTAATATCCAATGTAACAATCAAGAATTAAGAATATGATATGATTTTTTACGAGGACATGAGACTTAGAGCCCATTTATTGGAAAAATATTAGCCCAAGCAGGGTGTGTATTTTTACTGCCAAGAAAAGGAGGGATGGAGAAAGTGCTGTCAAAGGGTTCAAACCCACAACCTCAAGCATAATAACATAAGTTCTAGACCACCAAACCCCTCCTAGTCTATAGGCTTGAGTCTCATCCCTTTTGCTGGCATATCAAGGTTCGTCATTATTAGGTCTATAACTTGTACTCAAGTATTATTTATTATTCTTAGCTCATTATTTGGATTATAACTTTTATTACTTGAGCCGCTGTTTTGGACTAGTATCTCGGATTTTGTACGTATTCTTTTGAACCTAAAGACCTGAGCAAATAATATTACTATTTTCGTACCCTCGTTCTATACCTCCATACTCGATTTATGGTGGATTTAGTTCCAACAAAACCATCACGATTATTTTCTCGTGCAATAGAAAATTTAAGTAACCTTTCAATGAAACCCTTAAAACATGTTTTCCCCACGAAAATGTTTCAAGGAAAGTGTTATGAATTTTCACAAGAAAAATGTTTCTAAAATATAAAATGTAAAAACAGTCTGATGCGATCCCTTGTAAAATTTCCATGATCGAAATTAGATTAGCAAAAGTAAACAATTTTTAAAAATACGAATGACAAATCCCATCACGTGCGAATATAGGAATTTCTGACTGCTTAGGTTAGAAGCTAATTGTAAGTGCACAAATGATACACATTTTTATTTTAGTTGGCTAAATTATTTGTTAAAATTTAAGTTTTATTTTATTTATATTTTTAGTTTAGTTTGGACCGCATTTAAGCTTGAAAATCTCAAAGTCTCACAGTTTGTTCCCTGTATCTTCTTCTGCGGTGTTCTAGAACTGAGTTAGTATTATCAACGTTTTTGCCTAACAGAATTTGATTAATTCAGCAAGGTTTCAGGCTAATTTTTAAATGAAAGGACTACATTATTTTGTAGAAAATCAGCAGCACATATGTGGGTGAGTTTGTTATTCAAGATTGCTATATAAGGGAGGAATTTCGAAGTTACATATTCACGCATTCTTGGAGATTTTCGTACAACATATTATATTGACTATAATCTGATTGTGAGTGAGTTTAAGTGGCTGAATTATATTTATATTGATGCTTTAATTTGTGGCATGGAGCTGTTTGAGAAGAATTGAGTCTTGCATGAAACCAATCCCATGAAGATGTTTGAAGATTAGTAGCTGAATGTTGATGAATTAGAAGTTGGCCTTTGTGTATGATTATCATTTCATCCCCTGTAATCTTGGTGAACATCTAGTGGATTGGGTTGTTGTGAGTTGCTCCGCATACGTATGAGTTTTAGCTCCGAACTGCGTTACCATTTGTTGTGTCCTGGTTCTACTCTTTCTTATTTTGAGCTTTAATTTAATTAATTAATCTTGATGAAGGATAAATTAATTTTTTTATTAAAATTGAGTAGAATTTTAAGTATTTTCTTGCAGACTCACGATACAATTTCACCAGTAATATTTGACTAAAAGTAGATTTAGATTTTAGACCAGAGAAGCAAGTTTAGACTAATAAAATCTAAGGGGCGCTTGATTTCAATGTCAGAATTGGAAGTGAAATTGAAATTACATATTTTGTAATTAAAATATATTTTAAAGCAACATCAACCATGAGAGATTTTTTATGATTGTTGTAATGATAAGTAAGAGAGAAGAGAGAGAAAAGGAAAAAAGAGAAGATTTTAAATAAAATAAATAATAAACACAATAGCGTTTACGAGCCCAGTGCGCCTGATGCACACATGCAAAGACTTTTAAATTTTTATTATCAATGGATGGGTCCTACGAAAAAATTTTAATTTGCAAGAGAAAAAACCATGTAAAAATTTCATTTCCTATAAACAGTGTTGCAAATATCCCGCCTAGGCACCGATTAATCCCGCCTAGACGCAGGCACCGATTAATCCCGCCTAGACGCTAGGCACCGGTTGACCGCCTAGCGTATCAACTTAAATGGTGGTGTAGGCGTCTAGCTGGCTAGGCGACTGCCTAGGCCGCCTAAGCACCGCCTAGGCCGCTTAGGCGCTGACCGCCTAGGTCTCACTAGTACAAAATTGCACATTCGTTACTGTTGTAAAAAGCTTTTCGCTATTGTTGTACAACAGTAGCGGATGGAAGAGTCTCTGAATGTCTTTGACTTTCCACTGTTGTTGTACAACAGTAGCGAAAAGCCTGATCATCCACTATTGTTCTTTACAAGAATAGTAGCGGAATAATTTTTTTTTTAATATTTGATCATCCCTAGGAACGGTAGCAGATTAATATTTTATTTTATTTTTATTTTTTTACGTCATTATCCACTACCGTTCCTAGCTCTAGGAACGGTAGCGGATTACCTAATTTTTTTTTAATTCATGTACCTGTTACTGAAAACCCATATCATATCAACAATTCTACACAATACATCTATAAAACACTCTCTAACACGATATTATCATCAATACGCTACTTAATAATAATATCAAACTACTATCAAACTTAGGCTTTTATATCATTTACAAAATTAAACTATTATCAAACTTTATACTAACACAATACTTTAAATCATCAAACTGTAACACAATAATATACTATCTAACACAATACTTTAAATCATCACACTTTAACACAAAATATCTAATTTAACATAGTAATTTAAATTATCACACTTTAACACAAAATACTATCTAACACATACTTTATATCATCACACTTTAATACAATAATATATAACATCAAAATAAAACAAAAGCTGAACAAAAGCTGCACGCACTAGGAGAAGAAGTATTTTGCTCGTTGGTCTCGAATCTCATTTATGTTATCCATTGAATACAAACTGTACTATTGCTTTCAAATGCCTACAAAATAATTTAATTAATAAAATAATTAAAAGTGTAAATAATAAAATATAATTTAACTATATATAAATATTTCTATTTAAATCCACTTATCCCATCCAAACGATCAACATATGAATATTCTGTCATGATGTCAAGCATGTATCGCATGACATAATATCCACACTCAACACCTCCTGGTTGTATCGGACACTATAAAATACATATATATTTTATTAATTTAAACAATTTATTGTAATTCAAAATATCACACTAAAGCTAAAATTCAATTTTTATGCATACTGTGCATTGTATCCAGTTGATGGTCTTACTTCGTCCATTCGTAGGAACAGAGCGAAATGCCCTATATTAATTATAAACATACATAAAAATTTATAAACAATATAATGAAAGTTAATATACTTATATTAATAATATATAAGGTATTTACTTACAAATTCAGAGAAGCTTTAACTTGAGCAAAGTCGCGATTACAAGGCAAGGGATCCAAGACATATACGTTTTGCGTATAGAAATCACCAAAAGTAACCAATGAGAACTACATTTAAAAAACACACATATATGTTAAAAATTTAATATCTAATACTTCAAATAAAGTTATTAAGTTATATTAGTAAAGTAAAAGAAACAATTTTCTTACTCTTGATGATATGGTGCTAAGATAATGGTTTATGATGCACCATAATCCCGTCTGTACTTGGGTGAGCCATTCCCTTTGCAACAACAAAGGGTGTGCCATCGAGACATACTGATAGTGAACATTTTTTTGGACTCTATTATTAAAAAAAGTGTGTGTTAATCTTAATCTAACAAGAAATGGTATTTTGATATATGAAATAACTTTTGATATTACCTTAATTGTTGTAACTGGATATGTGTCAACTGAATGACAATTGCTACGAGTAGGCGGTGGATCACAAATCGATGGATCATAAGGGGCTTAGATACTTTGAGGAGTTCCAACCGAGACCCCTTGTGAAAATAGATGTGTCCCCGACATGTTCTTCATCAGAAACTGGGGTTGTTGGTCCATGCTATCTATCTTGGGTTGCATCGTCTTTGCTTCCACTTCCATTATTGTATCTTGCCTGCATTTATCTATCATTTGTTTGGCATCATCTGCTGTGTAAATCCCACTAGATGTGCTTTGTTTCCGATATGGTCTACCAAACACTACTTGTATGGTAGAGTATGAACCAACTCCCCCTTACAGAACCTGAATTATCCTCCTTTCTAAGAACTGCTGATAATATGTCATGATGTCTTTTTGGTTCAAATGTCCCTTAATTCATTTCTTCACATTTTTCCACCTATTACAACAAATAAGATAAGAAAAATATTAGTATTGTTATAAATGTTATGTATTATTATTACATTTTTTGAAAAAAAAATATTATACTTACAATTTTATGAAGCACTTCCTTTGTTTTTTCATTTGGAATAAAGTAACTTCCATCATATGACTTTTTTGTTCTTGCTCGTAGCCAATCAAAGTTGCGGTCATAAGAAATTAAAGACGAACTAACTGACGCACATGAAGACTGAGAAGATAGAGGGTCTAATTTCATCCACTCTTATCCACAAAAACCTAACAAGTGTGGATGCATATTTAGTGCCTGGATTTCCCTTGCCTTCTTACTTCTTTCTTGTAATTTCACTGACATGTTAATATTAATAAAACACTTGAATTACTTATAATTAAATGAGCTAAATATACCTTAAACTCTTTAGTCTGGCGTCTTGCTACAAACTTTGTCCATTGTTTTTCACTCATGAACTCATAAAGCTCTGAAGGAGAGTTATATCTTGGATGCTTGTTGTGAACGTAATCACGTAACAATCTACACTTGAAGTCTTTCCATCTCATCCATGCAATTTTTAACACCACAAACTTCTTTGAAACATCTTGTATACCAAACTGATCCTGAATATCAACATGCACATTAGTTTACCTTATGGATATACATATATTAATATAAAGTTATTGGATATACCTTAACATCTGTCCAAATGATATTTTTAAGAGTTTCATTTACAACACGCCAACTCTTGATGTTGATATCAACTTGAGTACGAACCAAAGTCCCAATATACCAAACAAAGTTTGCAGCATTTTCTCCGATTGGCCTATTCTTCTCATTGATGAGTATAATTGTGAGTGTGAATATGTGTAGAATGTCGTTCCGCTGAGGATTGGGGCTATGGCACGTATTGTGTGAATTATTAAATTCTAGTCACTAAAGTATTGGAATTCACTAGAATCCAAGCAAACTAAGATTAATGAATGGAAATAAAATAATGCAAATTAAAGAAGGGATAAACTATATGATAAAAGAGTGGGTCAGATTAGGGGTATTGCAATCTTGATGCTCTAACAATATCAAAATTAGGAAAAACAATTCCCCAAGGGATTTATTGGCAATGCACTCAAGAATTCAAGTTAGCTACTTTCGTAATCAATAACAAGAATTAGGCTAAGATTGCCCCACTTTCGTGATGCATCAATCATAACCTTAAACACAAAAGCATTATAAGCCCCCAAATTACCCCTATTCTCATGGTAGGAAAAATTGGGTTGAAATTGGTTAGGCTGAGTCTTTCACCCAACTTTCGTTGTGATGAAATCCTCTCCAAAACAAATCAATAAAAGCTGCGCATCAATTATCAATAAGAGGAAAATATAATCCAACTCAAACATAAACCCTAGGTAAACAATTATTTCCCTTTATGCAATAATCATAAATCTAGCATCAAGAATAGCAATAGGACCCTTATCCAAACCCAAAAGCTAACTACTCATGCATCATAAAAGTAAACAAAACAAAGCAATAATAAATAACCATAAACATTGCAAGAAATCTGAGAAGAAAGTAAATAAAGGAATAAGAAAACTTTACTGATGAAGAACAAATCCAATTTCAATCCGAGATTCCAAGCTTGAAATAAAATAATCTAATATATAACCAATCTAAACTATGCTAGGGAAATATAAAGAGAAGATGAAAAATAAACTAAAACTAACTAGCTAGGGTTGGGAACTCTGTAAGCAAACCCAGTAAAATAGCAGAAAATTGTAGTATAAATAGGAGACAGATGGGCTTTGGCCCATTAGGCAACTTCCAATTCTTTTCCAATTCTTATTCTTGTTTCCTTTTGTGATTAGGTAATTTCCTTTGCTTCCAAAACTTGCCCAAAATGTTCCAAAATTCTTCCTTTGCTGCTCCATGTGGACAATTAAACCCTTGGGACAATATAACACACAAACAATTATCAATTTCACTAGGATAAAGAAAATAAGCATCAAAACAACTAAAATAAAGGGTGAATTATTGTACAAAATAGTAGATATCACTCATCAAACTCAATTGAAAGTTGATCACTATTAGCCTTATTTTTTTTCAATTTTTTGCATGTTGTAGGACCTCTTTTTTTTACGTTCAGTAGCAGAAGGAGGGTCTGGAGGAGTAGATGTAGATTGATCAGTCATGGTTATCTATATATACCTGCACAAAAAAAAAATTATTAGTAAACATGTTATATTGCATTTCAACTAGAATAAAAGACTCTTAAAAAAGTTATTTAATAACATGTTATATTGCATTTCAACTAGAATAAAACACTCTTAAAAAAGTTATTTAATAACATCACCAAAAAATTATGATGTCCGATTGTCAGCCCACAATCCTTCTTCATGATCGCTACGCATGTAACTTATTTCAAAGTTATCTTCTTCTAAAGACTGAACACCAATAGAAAATGGAGGAGTTTCATCAAAATGATCATAGTCTTCTTCATCCACAACATCACCAACACCAACAATAGATCTTTTGCCTTGTAAAACAATTGACCACTTCTTATCAATAGGATTAGAAACATAAAACACTTGTTTTGCTTGAGATGCAAGTATGCATGGTTCATCATGATAACCCAACCGTTCAAAATCAACCAAAGTAAAACCCAATTCATCTAACCGAACACCTCTTCTATTATCAACCCAACTACATCGAAATAGAGGAAATTTTAAACACTTTGTAATCAATTAAGATCCCAAATTTCTCCAATCACACCATAATAAGACATAGCAACATCAATCGGTTTAGTATCTTTAGCACTTGAATAATCTTTTGATAATGCTATTAGTGTAACCCCACTAATTTGCACCACACTCTTTTCATCTTGTCGTTTGGTGTAAAATGTATATCCATTTATGTCATAACCTTCATAATAGCTCACTAGTATACCGGGTCCATATGCTAACCATTTGATGGTTTCACTAATAGTATTTGGCACTTGAGCTAACTCTTTCATCACTGTATCTTTGAACCATCTTATGAATGTGCGAGTGTGTTCAATGACCACCCATCTTTCACCCTTTAAAGGATTTTGTTGTCTTATTAGGGACATGTGTTGGTCCAAGTATGGATGGACCTAAAAAAGATGTTGCAATATGAGATGATGTGCCTTATCTCGCAAATGCATAGGTGGATAAAGTGTTTTGTGAGTCTTCCTTCATGACGAGACTTAGGAACACCAATAGACTCAACATTAGCTAAATACTCAGTACAAAAATCAATGACCTCTTCAGCACCATAACCTTCAATTATACTCCCTTCAGGTCGATACCGATTTCTCACATATCCTTTCAATATTCCCATATATCTTTCAAACGGATACATGTATATCATAAAAATTGGACCACACATCTTAATTTATCTCACCAAATGAACAATCAAGTGCACCATAATATCAAAAAAAGATGGGGGGAAATACATTTCAATTGATACAAAGTAATAACCACATTAGCATGCAAATCATCTAACACATCTAGATCAATAACTTTACTGGAAATAGCATTGAAAAAGAAACACAGTTTTGTTATAGCCACTCTAACATGTTTCGGTAAGATGTCTCGAATTGCAATAGGTAACATGTGCTGCATTAATACATGACAGTCATGAGACTTCATGCCAATCACTTTAAGGTCCATAACCGACACAAGTTTCTTAATATTCGATGAATAACCAGAAGGAACCTTGACACCATTTAAACAGGAACAAATACTTGTTTTCTACATTTTGGATAACGTATGACAAGTTGGAGGTAAGTATGTTTGTTTTCCTGATTCTTGTAGTGCTAACTTATCCCGCACTCCCATTTCAACCATATCCTTTCTAGCCTTAACACCATATTTCGTCTTTCCTTGAATGTTCAATAGTGTCCCAATAATACTGTCACAAACATTTTTCTCAACATGCATAACATCAAGACAGTGTCTAACGGATAAATGCTCCCAATATGGTAGATTCCAAAATATAGACCTCTTCTTCCAAAGACTCTTTTGAGTAGTCTTACAAGTCTTACCAAAATCAACATCAACATTCTTAACACGTTCATAAATCGCATGTCCAGATAAAGGCAAACGAGCTACTCGAGTCTTAGATTTTTCATTGAAAGCCTTTTTCTTCTTCCGATAGGGAGAAATATCCTGTGGCTCATGAACACATTCTTTTTACTATTACTCAACCATAGACTGGGAGTTTCATCTTCAAAAATAGGACATGCCTTAGCTCCTTTAGTAGTATAACCCGATAGGTTACCATATGCTGGGAAATCATTAATTGTGCAAAAGATCATTGCACGTAAGGTAAAGCTGCTTCGACTATAAGCATCATGCAACGACACACCTTCATTCCACAACATCTTTAAATCCTCAACAAGCGGTGCTAGATATACATCAATGTCATTTCCTGGTTGTTTAAGCCCTGATATCAACAATGACAACATGGTGTATTTTCGTTTCATACACAACCAGTGTAGAAGATTATAAACTACTAAAACAACAGGCCAAGTACTATGTCGACTGCTCATGTTACCATGAGGATTCATTCCATCAGTACACAAACCAAGTCTAAGATTTCTATTTTCAATATCGAAATTAGGTCACCTCCTATCAATATTCCTCCATTGAGGTGAATCAACTGGATGTCTAAGTTTTTCATCTTCTTTTCTCCAAATAGCATGCCATTGCAAATTTTTTGTCTCCCAAGGATTAGCAAACATGCGTTTAAATCTTGGTATTATGGGTAAATAACATAATACTTTGGCTGGGGGACCTTTCTTATTCTACACGCATCTTTGTTTTTATAACGTGATGCTCCACACTTTGGACACACATGCAAGTCTTTGTATTCTTTCCTATACAAAATACAATCATTTAGACATACATGTATCCTCTCAATGTCCATACCGAACGGACACAACATATTTTTTGCTTCGTAAGTTAAATTGGGGAGTTCATTGTCACCAGGAAGCATGCCTTTTAGTAGTTCTAACTTAGTAAATTTAGTACTTCTAAGGAACAAAGGTTTTTCAGCATTTTCAAAAAAACTTTTAAGTTTAGGAGGCATTTCACTAAAATCTTCCTGCACATCACGCATCATTTCATTTATTCGGTCATTATCTTCATCATCCTCATCATTGCTAACATGAGATGCGTTATTCTTCTCATTATCTTCATGACTTTGGCCCTGTTTGGTAAATAGCCTATCAGCCAATTTTGGCTTATTTGACCACTATTAGTTGGTAAATAATAAGCTTTTTGTAACTCCAAAATGCTAAAATTCAAAAGGCTACTCAAAGTAGCATTTTCAAATAGCTTTTTGAGAAAAGAAATTATACCAAACAGCCATCAGCTAACAGCTAATTTATCAAACAACTTTCTACAATCAGCCAATGTTATCAACAAATCATACCTTCTAACCCAAACAGCCAACCCAATCAGCTAACATCCATTTACCTAACAGGACCTTTGACTATTTGCTTGAGTTTCAGTGTGTGCATGAGTTTCACTATTTATATGATGAGTTTCCTTTCTTGCACTAGTACTAGGAAGTAAGCTTTCACCATGCCATATCCATCTACTGTACCCTTCTTTAAAACCACGGCGTATCAAATGAGCCTTGACTTCATCAGAATTACAATATCTTCTCAAATTCTTACAATCGCAACACGGACACACAATAAAATCTTCCGTTTTTTACTCTTATTTTCTTCAGCATATTGTATAAATTTTTGAACCCCTTGCACATATGTGAATATAGTGAAGTTTTCATAAATCCAACTCCGATCCATATCTGTCAATTCATAAAATGGTACTCTAAGTACTATATATGAAGATATGGATACGCAATGATGGATGTATTTATAAACAATATTAGGTTATTTGCATTGAAATCAAATTACCTAATTCGTAATCAAAATACCTATATAATCAAAGTATACCTAACTCATCAAATTTATGCCTACTCATCTTCAAATTCAATCTAAATCATCAAACTAAATAATTCTTATTATATAATATACCTAACTAATCAAATACCTAATTTGTCAAATTACATAGCTAATTCATAAAAGTAAACAAACTACTAATCACAAGCGGTAGCTAGGTCAATTCTTAAAAATAATAAATATAAATATTTTAATGCAATATTTGGATTTAAACATTAGAATATAAATTTGGAAGCAATAAAAAAATCTTTTTTTTTCTCTTAGAATATTCAATTCCTTATGAGGTTAATATTATTATCTACATGTATGTGGAAGGTTAATTTCTTATGAGGTTGGGCAATTCAAGGGAAATAATTATTGGAAATAAAGAATATTCCTTTAATGTAATAGAGTAGAATATAAGACTTATTACTCTATCAAAATTTTATATAATATTATTTATATAACTTATTATTATTTTTTATGAATTGTATTTTCTATTTAATAAATATTAATATATATATATATATATATATATATATATTAAATTATTCACATATAGACATTAATATATAACATATATTCATCAAAATTATATTCATATTCATGTACAAAACAATGTAAAAAAATAAAACTTAATAACAAATTAATACAAAACATATATAAAACATTCTATAAAACAATATATATAAAAATATTCTAAAATCATATATAAAACATCACATTAATCATTATTTATAAAATAAAAATATATTATTAACAAAAATTTTAAAAAAAAAAAAACTAACCTGCAGCGCAGATGACGACGACAGTGATGGAGGCGGACGACGACGACGATGCAGGCGGAGGTGGACGAAGGCGCGCTGCAATGGTGGTGGTGGCTGGTGCGGGCAGATCTACTTGTGACGGCGGTGGTGGCTGCGATGGTGGAAGGCGGATGCGGTGGCAGTGGAGGCTGCGGTGGAATTGAAGTGGTGGTGTGGCTGCGGTGATCTGGGGTCTGCGAACTGATCTTGGATGCGGCTCTGGGTATGCAGCGACAGTAGATCTGATCTGGGATTTTTCGTTTTGTTCGAATGTTTTTTTAATAAGTGAAGAAACGGTAGCGAAATGTATTTCTCGATTTTTTTTAATAACTAATATTTTGCTACCATTTCATGTAGAAACGGTAGCGAAATGTAAAGAGCATTTTTTTAATCCGCATCCGTTCCTACTAACAACGGTAGCGGAATGTGTTGGGCGTCGGCAAGGTTGGTCGAGTTCAGCCCCTGCTCGATTTGAGACGTGGCGCTGTGGCTTATTATGGAGGGATGTGGTTAAATGGTTGATGTCCACCTACATATCACCAATTGGTTTTAAGTAGGATATGTCAACCAGATAGCTAAAGAACTCTGTGGTTAAGCGTGCTTGACTTCCGGCAGTCACGGGATGGGTGACCCCCTGGGAAGTAAGCATAATGCCAGCGTTGAGATCCACGACCCCCTGGGAAGTAAGCATAATGCCAGCGTTGAGATCCACAATTGGTATCAAAGTAAGCATAATGCCAGCGTTGAGATCCACAATTGGTATCAGACCCCCTGGGAAGTAAGCATAATGCCAGCGTTGAGATCCACAATTGGTATCAGAGCCGAGGATATGGGCGTAGGTCAGGCGGACTGAGTCAAGCATGCTGCATAGCTGGGCTTGGTGATCAAAGGTTGATGCAGGTGCTGGGAGGGGGATTGTTGGGCGTCGGCAAGGTTGGCCGAGTTCAGATGTGGTTAAATGGTTGATGTCCACCTACATATCACCAATTGGTTTTAAGTAGGATATGGCAACCAGATAGCCAAAGAACTCTGTGGTTAAACGTGCTTGACTTTTGGCAGTCACGGGATGGGTGACTCCCTGGGAAGTAAGCATAGTGCAGCGCTGAGATCCACAGAATGTTATTCACTTATTTACAAATTTTCCACCGCGCGATTTTCTTTTAAGAATACGCTACCGTTCTTTCAAGAACAGTAGCTAAATGTCAGTGTTTTATGTGCATTTTTGTACTAGTGCTTCCTACGCGCCGACTAGACCTCTTAGGCACCTCCTAGGCCGGCTAGTCGGCCGATTAACTATTGTTCTTTTTTTTAATGGGTTATTTCACTCAAAACAACATCGTTTTGAGCGAAATAACCCTAAATTGTACAAACTCTAGATATTTTTTAGGTTAATATTTAATATTTTGATATTAACTATTAAAGTATTATATAATTATGTTATTAGTCTTTCAAAAATTAAAAATACTTAAACAAATTTAAAAAAATAAAATAAAATAAAAATACACGGCGCCGATTAATCCCCGCCTAGGCGCTCCCCGAGCGCCCAACGATTTTTTCAACCATGCCTATAAGTGAAAAAATCTCTACTAATTTTATTTCTGAAAAAAAAAACACTCCAAAAGTGGACTTTTTGCCTCATTGCACACAACTCCCCTCATTTTGAGGAGGGGGTTGTTCCCAAACTGCTGCTAATGAGACTGAAAAAACACCCCAAAAGTGAACTTTTGCTCACTGCACACAAGAACTCCCTCTCATTTTGAGAGGGGTTGCTTGTTGGCCGTCGGCTAGGTTGGCCAAGTTCTGTCCCTACTCCATTTGAGACGTGGCGTTATGGCTTACCATAGAGGGATGTTGTTAAATGGCTAGTGTCCACCCTACCTATCACCAATTGGTTTTAAGTAGGATATGCCAACAAGATAACCAAAAAATTTTGTTGTTAAGCGTGCTTGACTTACAACCGCAATTACAGGATTGGTGACCAATTGTGAAGTAAGCATAGTGCAATGTTGAGATCCAACAATTGTATCAGAGCCGAGGTCACGAGTCAAATCGAGGGCGAGGCGAGAGCTAAGTCCAATCCCGAATAGGGGTGTGGGCGTAGGTCGGCTAAGTCTAATCCTAGAAAGGGGATGATGGGCCTGAGGCTAAGCATAGTGCAACGCTAAGTAGGATATGACAACCAGATAGCCAAAGAACGATGTTGTTAAGCTGCTTGACTTACAATAGTTACGGGATGATGACCAACTGGGTACTAAGCATAGTGCAACGCTGAGATCTATCATTAACTCCACCACTACCGCTTGTGAGACTCAATCCTTGGTCTCTTGTGACAAATTTCATCATTCTGATCAGTTGAGCTACCCATGAGATTGGTAATGGAGATTATTACGAATGTTGTTGTATTAGATTTTGATGATGTTGACATATGTATTTTAAAGTTGGACTCCCCAAATTACATGTAATCTTTTCTTTGTAAATATGATTATTTGTAAAGGTAAAATTAAAATATGGCAACTATTTTATCGCGCAATTATTTTAGTAGATATTACCTAGGAGATTATGGTTCGTTGTGCAATAGAATCTACCTTGTAGAGACACTGTCGCGCATATCACCCAAGAAAAGTTTAGCAAATCGATTTTGCTAATAAGTCTGGCAGATTACTTCAGTAGACACAATCGACATA
>NC_044925.1:15774486-15881748 GCF_003576645.1 Ipomoea triloba
TGAAGTGGTGGTGTGGCTGCGGTGATCTGGGGTCTGCGAACTGATCTTGGATGCGGCTCTGGGTATGCAGCGACAGTAGATCTGATCTGGGATTTTTCGTTTTGTTCGAATGTTTTTTTAATAAGTGAAGAAACGGTAGCGAAATGTATTTCTCGATTTTTTTTTAATAACTAATATTTTGCTACCATTTCATGTAGAAACGGTAGCGAAATGTAAAGAGCATTTTTTTAATCCGCATCCGTTCCTACTAACAACGGTAGCGGAATGTGTTGGGCGTCGGCAAGGTTGGTCGAGTTCAGCCCCTGCTCGATTTGAGACGTGGCGCTGTGGCTTATTATGGAGGGATGTGGTTAAATGGTTGATGTCCACCTACATATCACCAATTGGTTTTAAGTAGGATATGTCAACCAGATAGCTAAAGAACTCTGTGGTTAAGCGTGCTTGACTTCCGGCAGTCACGGGATGGGTGACCCCCTGGGAAGTAAGCATAATGCCAGCGTTGAGATCCACAATTGGTATCAGACCCCCTGGGAAGTAAGCATAATGCCAGCGTTGAGATCCACAATTGGTATCAGACCCCCTGGGAAGTAAGCATAATGCCAGCGTTGAGATCCACAATTGGTATCAGAGCCGAGGATATGGGCGTAGGTCAGGCGGACTGAGTCAAGCATGCTGCATAGCTGGGCTTGGTGATCAAAGGTTGATGCAGGTGCTGGGAGGGGGATTGTTGGGCGTCGGCAAGGTTGGCCGAGTTCAGATGTGGTTAAATGGTTGATGTCCACCTACATATCACCAATTGGTTTTAAGTAGGATATGGCAACCAGATAGCCAAAGAACTCTGTGGTTAAACGTGCTTGACTTTTGGCAGTCACGGGATGGGTGACTCCCTGGGAAGTAAGCATAGTGCAGCGCTGAGATCCACAGAATGTTATTCACTTATTTACAAATTTTCCACCGCGCGATTTTCTTTTAAGAATACGCTACCGTTCTTTCAAGAACAGTAGCTAAATGTCAGTGTTTTATGTGCATTTTTGTACTAGTGCTTCCTACGCGCCGACTAGACCTCTTAGGCACCTCCTAGGCCGGCTAGTCGGCCGATTAACTATTGTTCTTTTTTTTAATGGGTTATTTCACTCAAAACAACATCGTTTTGAGCGAAATAACCCTAAATTGTACAAACTCTAGATATTTTTTAGGTTAATATTTAATATTTTGATATTAACTATTAAAGTATTATATAATTTATGTTATTAGTCTTTCAAAAATTAAAAATACTTAAACAAATTTTAAAAAAATAAAATAAAATAAAAAATACACGGGCGCCGATTAATCCCCGCCTAGGCGCTCCCCGAGCGCCCAACGATTTTTTCAACCATGCCTATAAGTGAAAAAATCTCTACTAATTTTTATTTCTGAAAAAAAAAACACTCCAAAAGTGGACTTTTTGCTCATTGCACACAACTCCCCTCATTTTGAGAGGGGGTTGTTCCCAAACTGCTGCTAATGAGACTGAAAAAACACCCCAAAAGTGAACTTTTGCTCACTGCACACAAGAAACTCCCCTCATTTTGAGAGGGGGTTGCTTGTTGGCCGTCGGCTAGGTTGGCCAAGTTCTGTCCCTACTCCATTTGAGACGTGGCGTTATGGCTTACCATAGAGGGATGTTGTTAAATGGCTAGTGTCCACCTACCTATCACCAATTGGTTTTAAGTAGGATATGCCAACAAGATAACCAAAAAATTTTGTTGTTAAGCGTGCTTGACTTACAACCCGCAATTACAGGATTGGTGACCAATTGTGAAGTAAGCATAGTGCAATGTTGAGATCCAACAATTGGTATCAGAGCCGAGGTCACGAGTTCAAATCGAGGGCGAGGCGAGAGCTAAGTCCAATCCCGAATAGGGTGTGGGCGTAGGTCGGGCTAAGTCTAATCCTAGAAAGGGGATGATGGGCGCTGAGGCTAAGCATAGTGCAACGCTAAGTAGGATATGACAACCAGATAGCCAAAGAACGATGTTGTTAAGCTTGCTTGACTTACAATAGTTACGGGATGAGTGACCAACTGGGTACTAAGCATAGTGCAACGCTGAGATCTATCATTACTCCCACACTACCGCTTGTGAGACTCAATCCTTGGTCTCTTGTGACAAATTTCATCATTCTGATCAGTTGAGCTACCCATGGAGATTGGTAATGGAGATTATTACGAATGTTGTTGTATTAGATTTTGATGATGTTGACATATGTATTTTAAGAAGTTGGACTCCCCAAATTACATGTAATCTTTCTTTGTAAATATGATTATTTGTAAAGGTAAAATTAAAATATGGCAACTATTTTATCGCGCAATTATTTTAGTAGATATTACCTAGGAGATTATGGTTCGTTGTGCAATAGAATCTACCTTGTAGAGACACTGTCGCGCATATCACCCAAGAAAAGTTTAGCAAATCGATTTTGCTAATAAGTCTGGCAGATTACTTCAGTAGACACAATCGACATATCTTAATTAGCATTATTGTGAGTCATCAATGGTAAAACATTATCATTCATGAGTTAAGGTTTATTGGTAGATGTTCTATCACCTGATAGCACTTTGAATTTGAATTATTTCAGTCAGGGTACAATGGATCTTCAAGGCAGTAGATATGTGATCTTACAACAACAATATGATCAACTAATGTCAGTACGAGGAATATATGTCCGCCTCTTGTAAAAAGAACTATTGGGCTCATCTTTCAAATGATCTTGACACTAGAGGCATGTTCAGAAAAGACACAAACATGCTTTTGGGACATAATTATTCCTTTCATCATCCAAAAGGTATTTTGAGAAGTCCAAAGGTTAATTGTGTTTAGTGAATAGGTGGAGATGATAAGTTTTGGGCACCTACCATTTCATAAGGCAACAATGGACAAATTCAAGGACGTTTGAATTTTAGCTTCTCAAACTCTATAAATAGAGTTCAACTTGAAGCAATGGAAGAAATTGACAAACTTAATCCTGTCAGGAAATATTTGCAAGCAAAAGTGATTCAAATTCTCCAAAGCTTTACGAATCATCTAGATTATGTCCGAAGGTCATTACAAAGACACTCACCCATCCTTCTTGCAAAGGTTGGAGATCTTCTCTCAATGTGACTTGGTGGATAACCCTTGATAGTGAAGATCAGGTAGTGAAGAATGCACATCTTACTGTTGAAAGCTATTCAAATAACTATAAAAAAGGGGATTAGTAATTAACCTTGTTGGCTTGGTTTGCAAGTAGTGTGAAAGATTAACTTTCACTTGTATTTGTATAAAGGTGAATCTCTCGATTAAGAGGGATATGTAATACTTATGCTAAAAAATATAATACTAATCAGAAATAAATTATTTATTACTTGTAAGAGAAAGTGTAATACTTTTGAGAAAAAATGTAATACTTTTAAGTTAATATGTAATACTTATAGTCCGTTTGAATTGGTTGGAGGGAATTAGAATTTCAGTCTTTCCTAATTTCAAAGGTAAGAAAATTTCTTCGTTTGGTTGGAGGGAATTGCAATTCCTCAGAATTGCATTTCCATCATTTATACAGAATTAGAATTTCATGGCTTCCCCTGGTATTTCCAATTTTGTAAGGTTTTTTAGAGGAAAAAAAAGATACCCTTGAGACAAAACTACCATTCTCTTTTCTAACCTAAAATAGATGTCTCATTTGTCTGCTAATATACTATAATAAGTATGAGCATTTTTATCTTTATACTACTTATTCCTTTCAATTTCCATGGATACCAAACACTGGAATTGAAATTCTCAAAAATTCTATTCTTGAAAATCAAACATTGAAATTTAAATTCCACTTTGTTCCACACTATTCCTCTCCCACAGAATTGCAATTCCATTCCCTCCTAACCCCCTCATTGCAACCAAAGCTTATTAGGAGTTGAACAGTTACTTATGAGAAAAAAAATGTAAAACTAATCAGTAATAAATTGATTGGTTGTTACTTATGAGATAAAGTGTAATACTTATGAGAAAAAATGTGATACTTTTAATGAAAAATATAATATTTTTAAATTAAATATAATATATATTACTAAGGGTTGAAGAGGAAAAGTGCAATACTCATGAAAAACTTAGCCCATCTCAAGGATGAGAATCCATACCCTCCAAACTCCTATGATGATCATTTTGGGTAGTCAATATATAATACAAAGATGCATTTTTCTTACCCTCAAAGTGGTCAGAAACTAATTTTTAACTGTTGTAATTATTTGTGTGGATGGCCATTACTTTCTACTTTGAGTGGTTAGTTACATCCCTAAAAATTAGGAATTAGAGATGTATAAATATTGTAAATGCCCGATCAATAATGAATGAAAAGTGATCTCCCTCTATTGAATTTTCCTCCTGTATTTGCATCTTATTTTCCTTATTAATAGTGTTCTTAGTACAATATCTTAACTGAGATACTGTTACGATTGTGTGGCGAACGTAACCGAAGATCAGTCACGCGAGGAAACGACCTTGAATCACAACACGTTATCAACACGAAGCTCACGATCATTCTTCAGTGAACGGTACGATTATCCTGGATCTTGATTATTACTATTCTTAAGATGTCTAATGTGATATTACGTGCGTTCCATGCTTCGTATTAGAAAATTATGATATTCAATTTATAGCCTGATTGAATAATCATTTGTATACTCTATATTCGTGTGGTGTTATGTCATTCAATATGTGGATTTATATGTGATGATATGCCATAAGGAATACATGATATACACCCTGCTTTTCCTCTTTCGTATTTCTTCCAAAACGATCGATGGCGATCGTGGGCGACTAGCTTTCGCAGATGGCTTTCTCCATGGTTTTGCATTTTTCGATCCCCCATGCGATCTTAATACTGTGTGTTTTTTCTTTCCTTGGCATGTTAGTTTCCTCAATTAATGAGGTCACTGCATGGTGTGCCTTGCATTAATGTATGCATTGGGTTTTTTTTTGTCGTGACCATATGCAGTAGTGGATAAATCAATATATTGCCCTGCATGTTTTTCAAATATTTGTCAATTTACTTTTGGTTCCGTTTTTAAGCATATATCCACTTTGTTTTAATTAGTGGCATGAAGAGAATCATAATTAGATGATGTTAGCATCAATATATAGCATGCCATCAATATTCTGATTGTTTTGGATTTATTTACTTGTTTTTGTTTTTGTCGTATATACTTTGTAGTTATATGCTTAGCATGTCCATATACCTTTCCTGTTTATTTATTTGTTTATTGTATATTAGTTATGAGGTGCAGTGGCATTTGTGTGACATGGACTATGCCGTATTGTTTATTTACTGTATATTAGTTTGCTTTCGACTTTTGGGTAGAGAACTTGCATATTTATCAAATGCTATTGCAGAAAGAAAACATTTATATTGTTTTAGCACCATATGCTGTTAGTAGATTCGTATACCCTGGAAGTCTATGCATGCCATTGGTATTTTGGAAATTATTATTCTCTTGAGTATTTGATATTAAAAATGTTCTATGATCAAATTCTTAATACTATTTTATTTTGAACATTTAGAACTGCAAATTCTATTGTTGTTCATCAATGGGGACATAACACACACTATGCTTGGTGGATAGTGCAACAACGCACACTATCCTCACAAACAAAAGGTATTTTCATACTTTAACTAAGAAAAACGGCAATATCACAACTATTGCTGATGATGAGGTCCCAATAGTGGGCTCCAGTAGAGCTTCACTTATCCTTCCAAAGGCTACAGAGCTAATAATCGAAGATGCTCTTTTATACCCTCAATTTAAGCGTACTTTGCTTAGTTTTAAAGACATTAGGTCTAATGGCTTTCATATCGAAATCAAAACTTCTAATGTGACAGAATACCTCATCATGACGCAGCATGTTGCTGGGCAAAAGCAAGAGGTTGAAGAGTTTTCTTCTCTATCCTCTGGGTTATATCATACTTACATAAAACCCAATAATGCATACATCGCATTATCTGTGACCTTTAAGAACCCGCATTCTTTTCAATTATGGCATGACCGGTTGGGTCACCCAGGGCAAAAAATGATGGGCCGGATTATTTCTAACTCAGCTGGACATAATTTTTCTAGCTCTAATATTTTTCCTACACATCAATATACGTGTATTGCTTGTGCGAAAAGCAAATTAATTGCTCGCCCATCACGTACTAAAGTTGGACATGAACCCCCTATTTTTCTCCAAAGATTACAAGGCGACATTTGTGGACCAATCCATCCATCATCTGGACCTTTCAGATATTTTATGGTCCTTATTGATGCTTCCACTCGGTGGACTCACGTTAGTCTACTATCCACTAGAAATCAAGCATTCGCCAAATTCGTTGCGAAAATCATCGAATTGAATGCTCAATTTCCTAATTATCCAATTAAATCTATTAGAATGGATAATGATGGAGAATTCACATCGAAAACATTCGATGATTATTGTATGGCTTTAGGCATTAAAGTGGAGCATCTGGTACCTCATGTCCATACTCAGAACGGTCTAGCAGAATCTTTGATTAAGCGTATTAAATTGATTGCTAGACCACTGCTTCAAAAGTCCAGCTTACAAGCTACTTGTTGGGGACACGCAGTATTACATGCTGCAAATCTCATCCAACTCCAGCCCACTACATATCATGAATATTCACCGTACGAGGGTCAGAACCAAACATTTCTCACCTGCGTGTATTTGGTTCTGCAGTCTATGTCCCTATACCACCTACACATCGTACCTCAATTGGCTCACAACGAAAGTTAGGTATTTATATTGGTTATGAATCCCCTTCTATCATTAAATACCTAGAGCCCATGACCGGGGACCAATTTACCGCGAGGTACGCAGACTGCATCTTTGATGAAGATCATTTCCCGGTATTAGGGGGAGATAAGAGCCCACAGTTAATGAAATACCGAGAAATTTCATGGGATGAAAAAGATCTTCAATACCTAGACCCTCGCACTAGCCAAGCTGAACTTGAAGTTCAGAAGATCATTAATTTGTAAAATTTAGCAAATAACCTGCCAGATGCTTTTACTGATTTAAGAAGAGTGACTACATCCCACACTCCTGCTGAAAATGCTCCAGCACGAATAGAAGTCCCTAACGAACAAAGTATACATACTAACACCCCCCATCGCCAGAAGCGTGGGAGACCAGTGGGTGCAAAAGATAAAAATCCGCGGAAAACTAGGATCATTAAAAGTTCTCAGTCACTTCACAAAGTTATTAACTGTCCGTAAGACGGAGAACCCAGTCAACTTGCACGTGCTCCAAATAATATTGACTCTGGAGATGCGGAACATCCAGATCAAAATATTGTGGGAAATGACAATGATCTGGTTGATATAAATATAGAAACTGCCATACACTATGTTGATACAGGAGAAACTTATAATAGAGATTTTATAGTCATCGACGACACGTTTGTCTGCGCAATTGCTTCTAAAGTATCACGTGATAATCTGGATCCAGAACCAAAATCAATAACAGAGTGCCGGAAGTGCTCTGACTGGTTAAAATAGAAAGAAGGAATCGAGGCAGAGCTTAACTCGCTTAATAAAAGGAAGGTATTTGGTCCCACCATACTTACCCCGAAAGATGTGATCCCAGTAGGATCCAAGTGGGTGTTCGTACGGAAGAGGAATGAAAATAATGAGGTGGTTAGATATAAAGCGAGATTGGTTGCTCAAGGGTTTACGCAGAGGCCTGGAATTGATTTTGAGCATACATATTCTCCTGTTATGGCACATCGTTCCGCTATTTAATCTCATTGGCAGTAAAAATGAATTTAGATATGCAATTAATGGATGTAGTGACCGCATACCTATACGGGTCACTAG
This sequence comes from Ipomoea triloba, assembly GCF_003576645.1. Classification (NCBI taxonomy): domain Eukaryota; kingdom Viridiplantae; phylum Streptophyta; class Magnoliopsida; order Solanales; family Convolvulaceae; genus Ipomoea; species Ipomoea triloba. The sequence goes on from NC_044925.1 coordinate 15,782,363, forward strand.
ATACTGATATATACATGATATCACCCGAAGGCATTGAAACCCCCATTGTGAGGGAGAAAAAAGACCGTAACATGTATAGTATCAAACTTCAAAAATCACTGTACGGTTTGAAGCAATCGGGTATAATGTGGTATAACCGATTAAGTGAATTCCTCCTGAAGAAGGGATATGTAAATAATGATATTTGTCCATGTATCTTTATTAAGAAGTCATCTGATGATTTTTGCATTATCTCCATCTATGTAGATGACATAAACATTGTTGGGACACATAAAGACCTTGTGGAAGCATGTTCATACTTAAAATTGGAATTTGAAATGAAAGACTTGGGGAAAACCAAGTTTTGTCTCGGCCTGCAGATCGAGCATCTCCCTGATGGAATCTTCATACACCAGTCAAATTATACAAACAAAGTCTTGGAGAAATTTTATATGAATAAATCACATCCCCTCAATACTCCGATGGTGGTTCGGCCCCTTGAAGTGGACAAAGACCCATTTAGGCCCAAAGGGGATGATGAAGATGTGCTAGGACCTGAGGTCCCATATTTAAGTGCAATTGGTGCTTTACTTTATCTAGCTAATTGCACCAGACTAGATATTGCTTTTGCAGTAAATTTACTTGCTAGATCTAGTGTCTGCCCAACCAGAAGACATTGGAATGGAGTAAAACATATCCTCAGATATCTCCAAGGTACAAAAGATCTTGGTCTCTATTTTGAGAAAAACCAGGATATTACATTAGTGGGTTATTCAGATGCTGGCTACATGTCTGATCCCCATAATGCCAAATCTCACACTAGTTATGTTTTCCTATGTGTAGGCACAACTATTTCGTGGAGATTTGTTAAATAGACATTAGTTGCTACCTCATCTAATCACTCTGAGATTATTGCTCTATATGAGGCTTCACGAGAGTGTGTATGGTTGAGGTCGCTGATACATCATATCAATAGCTCGTGCAGTATAGAAAGCAAAGATGACATTCCCACTGTCCTATATGAAGATAACGCGGCATGTGTTACACAGATGAGTAATGGATACGTTAAAGGGAACCTTACAAAACACATTGCGCCTAAGTTCTTTTATCCGCATGAACTCCAGAAGAGTGGAAAAATTATTGTTCTGAAGGTTCGCTCATGTGACAATCTAGCAGATTTGTTCAGTAAGTCCCTGCCTACGTCTATTTTTGAAAAATATGTTCATAAGGTTGGGATGCGTAGGCTCGGAAGGTTATTACCTTCAGGGGGAGCAACAATCTCTAGATATTCTTGATCAATTGGTCCAGAAGACCATCATAATCCTGAGGATTAAGCCGTGAAGGCATTTGGTTGTACTCTTTTTTCCTTAGTTAAGTTTTTTACCACTCGGTTTTCTTAGTCTAAGATTTTTAACGAGGCAACCAGTGTAACACATGATTATGGAAAGATAATGTCCAAGGGGGAGTGTTGTAATTATTTGTGTGGATGGCCATTACTTTCTACTTTGAGTGGTTAGCTACATCCCTAAGAATTAGGGATTAGAGATGTATAAATATTGTAAATGCGCGATCAGTAATGAATGAAAAGTGATCTCCCTCTATTGAATTTTCCTCCTGTATTTGCATCTTATTTTCCTTATTAATAGTGTTCTCCACTGTTAAGATTGTGTGGCGAACGTAACCGAAGATCAATCACGCGAGGAAACGACCTTGAATCACAACATTAACCACTTTTTTTTTTGAATACTACTGACTCCTATTGAATTTTCCTCCTGTATTTGCATCTTATTTTCCTTATTTTTTTGAATACTACTGACTCCTATTGAATTTTCCTCCTGTATTTGCATCTTATTTTCCTTATTAATAGTGTTCTCCACTGTTAAGATTGTGTGGCGAACGTAACCGAAGATCAATCACGCGAGGAAACGACCTTGAATCACAACATTAACCACTTTTTTTTTTGAATACTACTGACTCTATTACAATGTAGTATCTGTTCATAACTACTTTCTCAACCTATTGAAGCACAAGAATCAGTGTTGCCTCCACTAAGGCTCGAACCCACCACCTCCCATATACAGGGAAGGGTTTGATGCCACTGGACTACAAGGTCCTTGGCACATTAACCACTTTTTCATGATGAGAAATTTTGTTTTCCAATAGTATATAGTAGAGCAAATTCCAATTTTAGTTTTCGACTATTGTGAAATTGTCACATTTAGTCATTTTCTTTTAAGTTTATTTTATTACATCCTTGACTTCTATTTTCTTGTCACAATTAATCAATTTAAATTTTTATCACTTCACCATTTAATTAAAAAAAAACTAACTTGTAATGTTTTCATTCAAGTATCTTGCCCTAACATGTAATTCTCTCCTCTCGATAAATTATTTTAATTGAATGTTGAAATTACATATATATTAGCCATATTTATTAAAATGATTGAATAACAACATTTAATTAAAAAAAAAAGAAGAAACTAACTTGTAATGTTTGTTAAGTATATGTGTGGCTGACATTATTTGTATTTGTTAGTTGTTCTAAATAGGCTCCTATAGACTAGTCAGTAGTTGTAACTTCCTTCCTCTTGTACACTATTTATACCCTGCTTATTCTCATTAATCTACAATTCAATTCATAACCTCACATGGTATCAGAGCCACAATCTCCTAAGAAAGTCTTTTTTTCCCTTTCCTTTGTCAACTCTCTCTATTAATGGCATCTACAGTTGTTGTTCCTATGACATCTAATGAAGTGGTCTAATTCACTGCACCATCAAGCTTCCCAATCAAAATCACCCCCACAAATTTTCCGGTATGGAGACGCCAAGTTCAAGCTACTCTGATTGGCTTCAATCTCCTCGGCTACATTGACGGTTCTGTCAAAGAACCGACCAAGTTTACCGATACTGCACAAACCACCCCAAACCCGGAACATTTAACTTCGTACCGTCAAGATCAAATAATTACTAATGCTCTTTTAGGGAGCTGCTCAGACACAATCCAACCCCTTATATCTTATGCTACAACAGCTTGTGATGCTTGGAAACAGCTCGTTGCAAGTTATGCTAGTGCCTCTCGAGGACGCATTATTTCCCTCAAGGCTAAGCTCACTACAAATCCGAGGGGTGCTCGGTCAGTTACTGCTTATCTGAATGATATGCGGTCCATAGCTGATGATCTCGCATTGGCTCAATGTCCTGTCTCTGATGAAGACATAGTTGTTTACGTATTAACACAACTAGGGGAAAAATACAGTCCCATCATTTCTGCTGTTCGTATTCGCGAAACTCTCATTTCCTTGGGTGAGTTAGCCGACGTTCTCACAGATCATGAACGTCAATTAAAGGAGGTTGATGATGCCCGCCAGTCTATACTGCCTACTACTAATGCTACCCAACGTAGTACTTTTCCTCCCCAAAACAATCAGCACGCTACAACCAACAACCGAAGGTTCCGTAACAACAATAATAATAACGGCAATAACAGACAACAATGGCCGCATGGTGGCAATAGCCGACCTGGAGTTGTGTGCCAGTTCTGTAAGTTTTCTAGCCATGAAACTCGGGTTTGCCGTAAGTTAGCCTGGTTTTTAAAGGAACATAATGTTTTTCCCATGCAGGCTCCTCCTCCTTATCAATCACCTACAGCCAATTCCACAATTGGGTCGTCATCACCATGGCTGTTTGACAGCGGTGCTTCTCACCATGCCACCCCTAGTGTTACTCCTCTACAGACGTTTTCTGAGTACAAGGGTTCCGACAAAATTCGTTTGGGCGACGGTAATTCTTTAAAAATTTCCCATATTGGTCAGACTACCATTCCCGCTCCCACTGCCGTGCTCACTCTCCAAAACGTTCTACGTGTCCCACAATTGCATAATATCTATTATCTGTGTCTTAACTGTGCAAAACTAATCAAGTTTTCGTTGAATTTTTTTATTCTCATTTTTGTGAAGGATCTTCAAACGGGGATGTCGCTACTGCGGGGTCGAACATTAATGGTGTCTACTACGGACCACTCTTGTGCCAGCCCTCAATAAACACCACAAATCTGTCACTAGTATTGCTGTGGCACCATCGCCTTGGTCATCCGTCCAATAAGGTGCTACATCTAGTGTTGCAACACTATAATGTTCCTATCTCTATGTCGTCCTTACGTCAATTCTACTGTCAATCATGCAATATGTACAAAAGTCATAAAGTACCTTTTTGCAAAAGTACTGTTGTTAGTACTAGACCTTTGCAATTGATTTATACTGATGTATGGGGCACCTCTGAAACATCTGTTGATGGGTTTGTTTACTATGTCATCTTTGTTGATCATTTTTTCAGATACATTTGGCTATATCCTTTAAAAAGGAAATCTGATGTTTTTGTGATATTTTCTCAGTTTAAAAGGTTAGTGGAGAAGTATTTCGGTATGTCAATTGTTTCAGTTTATTCTGACAATGGGGGAGAGTTCATTAAACTAGCACCACTATTTAATGCTCATGGCATTTCGCATTTCACTACTCCACCACACACTCCTGAGCACAATGGCATGGCTGAACGACGAAATAGGCATATAGTCGAAACTGGCATGTCGCTCCTTCATGCTGTCGCTTTGCCGTCCTCTTACTAGTCTCATGCATTTCAAACAGTTGTTTACCTGATTAATCGGCTCCCAACACCAACGTTTGGTAATCAATCTCCGTATCATGTTTTGTTCAAACAATTGTCGAATTATGATAAGTTACAACCTTTTGGTTGTCTTTTCTTTTCGTAGTTACGGCCCTATAATACAAAAAAACTTGAACCTAAATCCCAACCATGTATTTTTCTTGGGTATTCAAACACTCAATCAGCCTATAAATGCCTTGATTGTCTCTAGCAGTGTTTATTTGTCAAGGCATGTACATTTTGTCTCCAATGTGTTTCCTTCAAAAGAGTTTCAGGTCAAGTCAGATATGTCTACTAGTTTCCAGTCTTCTAACCTGCCACAAGTTCTGTTCAAATAACCTTTTACTACTATGGAGTCCGTGTATACAGGTGTCTCATCCTCTATAGCGTCGTCCACACCGGTTGGTTCGCCGGGTGTGTCTTCTTCGTCGGAATCTGCTAGACCACAATTGCCGCACTCTGCCCCGTCGCCTGCGTAGTCTAGTGAGCATAGTCTGGTAGATTCTCACACCTCATCGTCAGCTTTGTCGCAGCCTGATCACAACGTGTTGCTTTCTTCGAATAGTTCGTCGTCTACTGTTTCTATAGACATTCCACCCCCTACTCCTACGTTTTCCCTGCCAGACACTACCACCAAAACTTCTCAACAGCAAGATGGGCTGCGTCGTTCTACCAGGCAGCGCCGTCCTAACCCCAGGTATTTTGATTAAGTCATCAACCACACCACTGCCCATCCCTTACCTCCCACTTTAGAGCCTTCTACCGTTGCCCAAACCCTAAAAGACGCTAGGTGGAGGAAAGCTATGGATGAGGAGTTCGACGCCTTGCACCGCAACAAAACATGGCGTCTTGTACCTCGCGGAGTCAGGGTTCCGATTGGTTGTAAGTGGGTTTACTGTGTTAAGCGTAAATTGGATGGGTAGGTTGATCGATACAAGGCACGCCTTGTTGCTAAAGGGTTGTTGTAGGCTGCTGGCCTGGATTACTTTGAGACCTATAGCCCGGTTATGAAACCGGTCACCATTCGCCTAGTTCTAACTATTGCATTGAGTAATGGCTGGGGTTTGCGCCAGTTGGATATCAATAACGCATTCTTCCATTGCACATTGCATGAGGAGGTCTATATGGAGCAACCACCGGGATATGTTGATCCTTTGTACCCTACTCATGTTTGCAGGTTGACTGAACCTCTGTATGGCCTTAAGCAAGCCCCCCCAGAGCTTGGTACCAGGAGCTCTCGTTGTTCTTGCATTGTTGTGGGTTCACTAAAGCACAAGCAGACGCTTTGCTATTTGTTTATTCAGCACATGTATTGTTGTTTATTTTTTAGTATATGTAGATGATATTTTGTTGACAGGAATGATTCTCTTTGGCTTGATCATTTTGTTGGCACCCTGTCAGAACAATTTGCTCTCAAGAACCTCGGCACCTTACATCATTTTCTGGGTGTAGAGGTTATCACTACTATTGATGGAATTTTTTTGTCACAAAGCCAATATATCACTGATATACTAACGCAATTCAGGATGGATGGTGTAAAGGATGTTTCAACACCACTGACTATTTCCGAGAAGTTGATACTGCTACAATCGTCCGGTGCCGCGACTGATGCAACCCAATTTCGTCGCCTACTTGGTCTAATGTAGTATTTAGTGCTCACACAGCCTGATGTGGCGTTTGCGGTCAATCGGCTCTCACAATTCATGCACGCGCCTTCGGACTTGCACTGGCAGGCTGCTAAACAGTTACTGCGTTACCTTAAAGGGACGGTTTGTCATGGTCTACTCCTTCGAGCACGTCAACCGCTTTCGTTGCATGTATACTTTTATTCAGATTGGGGAGGTTGCACCATGCAGGCCGTTCTACTACCGCTTACCTGGTATACCTGGGCAATAATTTTATCTCTTGCAACAGTAGAGGTTCTATGGGTTAAGAATTTGTTACAAGAGCTAAAATTGGGTTTGGTGAAGCCTCCGGTACTGTTCTGCGACAATCTCAGTGCCACGTACGTTTGTAAAAATCCCGTGTTTCATTCCCGCATGAAACACCTGGCCTTGGACTATTTCTTTGTCCCGGGACTTGGTCTCGAGTGGCGCGTTGGTAGTACAACATGTCTCTTCCTCTGCTTAGCTTGTTGATCTTCTTACCAAGCTAAGCCACTTGGCCGACATCAGCTTCTTCAGCTACGGTCCAAGATTGGTGTCTCCGACGGATCCTCAATCTTGCGGGGGCGTGCTAAGCATATGTGTGGCTGACATTATTTGTATTTGTTAGTTGTTCTAAATAGGCTCCTATAGATTAGTCCGTAGTTGTAACTTCCTTCCTCCTATGCACTATTTATACCTTGCTTATTCTCATTAATCTACAATTCAATTCATAACCTCACAATGTTATCATTCAAGTCTCTTGCCCCAACATGTAATTCTCTCCTCTCTTATAAATTATTTTAATTGAATGTTAAAATTACATATATATTAGCCATATTTATTAAAATGATTGAATAACAACATTATTTAAATAGAATGACTAATTGTAACATGTAAATAAAAGTCAAGGATATAATGTGACAAAATTAAAAGAACATAATTAAATGTAACAATGTCACAATGGTCGATAACAAAAAGTTAAATTTACTTGTATATAGTAGTAACTAAGATCTCTTTTTGGCATTGCGAAAATTTCTTGTAACCTTATATTTTTTAGGACTTTGCTACACTACCCTACATTTACCACTCACACAAACTTGATCACTACCTAATGTGGCATTTTGTAGTAAGTAAAAATTTGAAATAAAAAAAAAAGAAAAAAAAAGAAAAAAAAAGAGGAAAAGTTAACCACACAAATTAAAAACAGCCAAATCAGGGATGACAAAAATTGTATGATTTTTGTATATGGGTGAGAAGCATGCATGCCCTTATTTTGTATATCACTTTACTAAAGAGGCAAATTCAAGAAATTTTTAGATATCCAGGTAGTGGTTGAGGGTTTCCCTCGTCAAGAAAAACAAAATGTTTTTAGATTAATTTAAAATATATTATGAAAATAATAATATGATGTATTGCAATTAGTTCATATATGATTTCTCTTAAATTAACTAATAACCACATAATTTTAATTGGTAAATATTTTAATTAATCAATTAAATTATATTCTATAATATAGGTTTTAATTTTTTAAAATTGATTGAGAGCATGGAAGTATTCACTAACTTGAACAATGGCATGCCCCTGCTGTAGTTTAAAATGCATGTCATATTCCATTACATATGGAAGATAAAACAAAAAACATCTCTTTTGAAAATGCATTTAAAAAAAAAATTTACAGGAATCACATGGAAATTGCATTGTTCGCTAGGTTTCACAGAATCGAAAAATGATAAACACATGAAACGAAATGCATGGGAAAATGTGTGTATGAGTGAGATTAGGTGTCGGAAATTATATCGTAAATTATGAATAAATGTTATTAAAGCTACATTATTTGTGTATTGGATATTCATTATTTAGTAGCATATTAAAGAATATCTTAAGTACTCAAATAATGTACGTTTAAAAAATAAATATGTAATTTATTACAAATGTATCTTTAATATATTAAAAATGTACCTTATTCAGCTAAAAATATACATTTTGTCAGTGGTTCACCTTATAAGGTAAAATAATAAATTGGAGAACACTCTAAAAGTATTGAGCAGGAACTCTAAAATTACAAGCCCGCACTATAAAAGAATGTATTTGCATATCATTTGGTCAAATATGAAAATGTATTACGGAGTAATTGTTTACTAGATTTATTTTAGAGAAATTATTATTTTTAAAATTAAGGAAACCTAGAAAGTCTTAAAAAATTTTCGTAAATTTATGAAAAGAATTATTTTTAGATGTGAAAATATTATTAGTTATTGAAAGTTTTTGTGCAACTGTTAAAGTATAAAGTTATAATTCACTAATGAGAAATAGTTCAACTTACTTTGTGGGTCCAAATAAAATCAAGCGCTTGATGTTTGAACCTTTACTGAAATCAATTTACCTATTTTTAAAGAGGCAACGTAATTGGTAAGTAATCACTTAGTAAACTCATGCTATTGATGGCTTGTTTGAAAGAACCAGCAAATTTTCAAATAAGTTCTTGAGTAATAGCTCTCAACTTGACTGAAACTCTTTTCAACATATTTATACAAGTTAATAAGGACTTGGTGTTAAGCATCGTATCTAAAGCAAAACTAGTTGTTGGCAAATATTAATTTTGACAATTTTATTGTTGATGAAATTGAAATTAAATTGAAATAATTACTTTTTAGTCCTTGAATTTTAAAAAACAAGATCGAATTGATAGCATATGATGAAATATAATTGCATACAACCAATAAAGCCGAAGATAATTATGTCAAATTCTTAGCCGATGACAAAATCGAGAAATGTTACTATAGTTGAAAGTTAAATTAAACAAGCTATCCATTTTATTTTTTTTGTTATTATTATGTTAATTTTTTTCTTCTTAATTAATATCAGGTTTTGCTCTTTACCTTAATGTCATGGGTCTATTTCTATCAACCATTTATTAAAAGTTAGTTGGGTCAGCCAATTTAACATGTAATTGAGAGATCGAATTTACATAAGAAAAAATTAGAAGGGTAAGAAGCATTTTCGTTTCTGATTAAAGGTGTTTTGAGGAATTATGGATTCCAGAATCCTGAGAGTTTGAGAGGAGCCCACATCCACATAAAAGGATAACTACCCTCATCTTTGTGGTTGCAGATGTTATGATTGTTACGTTACCAGAAAAGATGATAGATGTGTGAGTTAGGTTTGATGGGCTGATGTGTTGGCATGATAATACCAAAAAATTGATGGCAACTCATAGGTCATGCAAGTGGTCTGCCTGTCTGCCCATTCACTTTCCATGCAAACATGGAATGTATTATGTATAATGTATGTGTCCAAGGATTAATTTCATGAATTAACACTCACCTACAGTATAATTAATGCGTCTCAAAATGAATCTAATCCACAATTTTTTTGGATAATCATACATTTTGCTATCAATCCATCAATTCAACAAACGCATCCAATACACGCAAGTCAAATATATTGTCATAGAAATCTTAATGTAGATACAACATGTTGGGTAACGAAGTCAACTGGTCATAGCGGTGAAGTTTGAGAGAAGAGATTGTAGTTCGAGTCTCACTAGCGACAGTGCGGGGGTTCTTTGTGCGCAGTGAACTAGGATGGGTTCTACAGTTATACGCTTTATTTCATAAGTAATTATTCAACCTCTAAATATTACGTTTTTCCTCACAAGTAACAATCAATTTAAACATAATTAGTATTATATTTGTCCTCATAAGTAACAACCAATCAATTTATCCATAATTAATATTACATTTTCATCATAAATAATTTTTTTAACCCCTAACGTACAGTTTGAGTATTTTAAAGTATTAAATTTTTCCTCAGATCAAACATATTACACTTTACCTCATAAATATTACATTTTCCTCATGAATTACAATTAATTTACCCCTGATTAGTATTACATTTTCCATCTTAAGTATTCTATTTTTCATCTAGACACTACTTATCTCATGAATAAGGATGAATGAGACGATTTCATAGAAGAATTACCCAATTCTAAAACAATGAATTTTTTTTTTTACAATTTGGTGGAAAACAACGGCAATTCATCAAAATTTTTAGGAATTGCAAATATTACCTCCCTTTATGAATGGTCATTTCATGATATGCAAAAAGAAAAGTGGATAATCCCTTGTCACCCAAAAACAAGAAACACATTTTTTCTTTGTTATTTAAATTTTGTTTATCACCATTTAAGAAAGTCCAAGTGATTTTACTACTCTCTCTCTCTCTCTCTCTTTATTTATTTATATATATATATATATATATATATATATATATATATATATATATATATATATATATATATATATATATATATTTTTTTTTTTTTGGTTCAAATGCAGCGGCGAGCTCTGGAGTGGTCATGCGGCCTAGTCCACACCGTTCAATTTCATTAATCCAACTGAAATTCGCGTATGTTTAAGTGGGGTTATTATGGTAATTTTAGTATTTATATTACGTGAATTGGAATGGTGCATTTTAGTACATAGTGTGGTGTGTTTGAATACATGTTATGGTGCGTTTTATTACGTATGTTGGTGCATTAACTGTGTTGTGGAATGGTGTGTATTAATCTATTCGCTGGTGCATTTTCATACATAGAATGATGTGTAACTGTGTTGTGGAATGGTGTGTTTTAATACGTCGCCTGGTGCATTTTAATACATTGAATGGTGTGTATTTTAACACATGTGTTTCTAATAAGTGTGGTGCATTTTAATACGTAGAATGGTGCATATTTTAACACATGTTTTCTAATATGTGTAAATAATGTATGCTTATAATCTGACATGAGGCACGTTGTGGTACATTTTAATATATAGAATGATGTGTTTTATTAAGTATATTGATGAATTTTAAGTGAATAGGTGTATTTGGTACATTGTGTGGAATGGTGTGTTTTATCGATCTTCTGGTGCGTTTTAGTACGTAGAATGGTGTGTTCTGTAACATATATATATTGCGCGTTGATTTGATGAGTTGATATGATCTAATGGTTGAAAATAGGCCGCACGACCACACCTAATGACCAGGCCACACCTGATCATGACTCTCTCTCTCTCTCTCTATATATATATATATATATATATACTCTGGTTCAAAAGCAAATAGGACTTCCCGTACAAATTGCCCCATTAGGTATATGCACAATAATGAAATGCACAAATGTATTACAAAATGCACCACACCTAATGGTGTGTTTCCGAACACTTTATGGTGTATTTGTGCATACTTAATAGTGCATGACCGTACGAGAATCATACACTACACACACAAACCATATGAAAGAACTATGAATTAATCATAGTTGTACATCTAATTTTTTTTAATGAATCTAAAGCAATTATTAGAGAAAAATGCAGTGACAATTTTATAAATAACTCAAACATTAAACTTCAACTAAACAAAGTTACAGAATGCATTTGTTGAAAAATGCGGTACCATTTTTATAAATAATTCAAACTTGAAAGTGCAACTAGTTACACTATAAAATGCCATTAATAGCACTAAAGAGTGCAACTAAGTAAAGCTACAAAGTGCATATGTTCACTACACTTATACTATATATGTTAGTTGCACATACTCTATGGTATAGTTAGTTGAACTCTATAGTATTTTTATTTTCATTAAAAGTTCAAGTTATTTAAGAAAATATCACTGCATGTTTTCCTTCTCTCATTACTTTAAAGTCGTTAGATCTTCTGAAATAGACGGCTTTAAGTGATTCTCATTAGACATTATATCAAATAATACCAAGTGCAATTCATGATTATATGTAACAAAATTTGAAATAAAATAGTTTCAAATAATACCATACAAAATATTAATGGATTGTACTTTGGTATTATTGAAAATTTTAAATGGTTCCAAATAATATCATGTAAAGTTCATGACTATACTTGATACAATGGATGGATACCTAGTATTATTTGAAATAATATAACTTCAAATTATACTAGGTAGAATCTATAATCGTACTTGATATTATTGTAAATGGTTTTCAATTATATTAGGTAGAGTCAAGTACTATCGAAAATATTTCAATAAGAGAATGGTAGGTGTGTACTTCATGGAGTATAAGTCTCACTAATGGAGCGTTTGGTAAGATGGAATTGCAATTCCATACCTACCAAATTTCATGAAATTTACAACTCCGTATCCATTGTTTGGTTCTACAACCATGGAATTTTAATTCTTAGGCCCCTTGGAACTACAATTCCACAGTCCACGGAATTGGAATTTCAAAGCAAATGACAACTTTGTCATTATTGTTATTGTTATTGTTGTTGTTGTTGTTATTGTTATTGTTATTGTTATTGTTATTGTTATTATTACCATAGGCATTTTAGTATTTCTTCACTTATTCTCTTTCAATTATCAGTAATTATATTCTTGTCTACCAAATAATAGAATTTGAATTCCTACATTGTTCAATTCTCACCGTATTTTTTCCACAGAATTACAATTCATTACCCCCTAATTCCTTCCTTCCAACCAACTGCCCCGTAAGTGTTAACTACTTGTTATTAGATGAAGAAAAATGAATAAATAAATCCATCCATGACCAATCTCGTTTTTTAATCAATCAAAACATGACACATAATATGGAGTAGAAAAATAGAAGTCTACGTAGTATTATTACAAATTACAATATTACATAAATATCATTAGATTTTAATTGATAGTATTATTGATGAATATGCTAGACGACATACCTTCCTTATGAATTAAAACCTTGATTGCAAATTGAATTGTCAAATAAGCAAACAAACATAATAATAGATATCAAAAAAATTTATAATAAGGCGTAAAAGTCCCCAACCAACAAACACACCTTGAATTGTGATCCAAAGTCTTAGTTGCGTCTTTGGCAACAAGTAATATATATGATGTGTATAGGTTTCTTAGCTCTTCAAGGGTCAAGAGTGTACGTGTTGCTATTACTTCAAAGTAACAGAATATGATTTTGCATATATCTTAAACAAGTTATACTGTATGGATATTGCCATATTGGACAGAAAAAGATGTATGCCTGGGATTGGGATAGCGTGGGCCACAATTTATTATATATACATTTCTATTGTAATATTTCTGCAATTCCTTATCATTTTCTGTTCGTGAAAGATGGTGAAGTGAAATAGAATTATGGAAAATTTATCATTACTATTAATTATATAGGGAGAAAAGTTTTAGAAAGATAGAGTTGAAATTCTAAACTTACTATTATGAGAATATTATGAGGTGAGGCTATTAGAAGGCGCAAATTATACTGTGGAGTGTGGACCATGGTCCACAATGCATTGTGCACCATAGTTATGGTTGATACTGCAGTTGTGTTGAATTGATACTACAGTTGTATTGAACAGATACTGCAGTTATGTTGAAAGAGAACTGCAGTTGCGCAGAACAGAGGCCATTCATCCGTTCACACAATTGCAGTATCCGTTCAATACAACTGCAGTATCTATTCAACACAACTGCAGTCCAGACAGATGAAACGGCCTCTGTTTTGCACAACTGCAGTTTCCTTTCAACACAACTGCAATATCAGTTCAACACAACTACAATATCAGTTCAACACAACTGTAGTATCAAGGGTCATGGTCCACGGTATAACGACTGAATAGAAGGGGTCCAAATTTTTTTTTTTTAAAGTAGTATATATATAATTTTTTTTTATACTTGATAATTATGTTTTTAGAATCAACATATTCGCTATAATTGTAATTGAAAATAGAATTCTAGAAAAAATTGACATCAAAGTTTTGATGAATAATTTTGTATCTAAATATATAGGAAGAAAATCACTTTAAATCAAATTTTAAATTGTACGTAGTAATTTTTTTCTTTGTTGAATTTTTAAAGTTATATTTAGACAATATGTTTTTATTACATTTGTATTTTATATTTGTACGTATATAATATTTTTTAAAGGGTTAAAATTAAACTGTTGGACATGCTCATTAATATATATATATATATATATATATATATATATATATATATATATATATCATGGTTGCAGTAGGCGCTAAGCGCTAGTCGGGCTGTAGACTAGCGCCTAGCGCCTAAGCGGTCTAGGCGACGACCTATAAAAAGTAAAAACAAAAAAATAATACATGTGTGTGGGTGTATGTCATATATTATATTTTATATATATATTATATATATCTCTTACTTATATAAATAAATAAATTTAAATATATATAAATATAATAAAAAATTAACAAGACCGACTCGCTCGAGTTAACTCGACTAACTTTACTGAGTTGGGCGAGTTAACTCGGTCAAATTCGACTGATGAGTCGAACACCAACTCGGCCCAGTCGGTCGAGTTAGGCGCTAGGCGGCCGCCTAGGGAGCAATTCGCCTCGGTCTTGGGCGCCTAGCACCTAGGCGGCCTAAGCTAGGCGGGAGATTTTTGCAACAGTGATATATATATATATATATATTTATTTATTTATTTATTTATTTATTTATTTATTTTGGTAGTTTGCTATTTTCTTGTCGTATGACCATATTTGACATATATAAATAACTTTTAGTTAGCATATATGCATTGTTCATCTTATTTCATCTCTTCCATTTGCATAAAAATTAGTAAAATAAAGTAAATTCTACTTTTAGTCATCGGTCTACTAGTGTAATATTGTCTTATTTAGTCATACTCTTTTAAATTTGCTTTATTGCATTTTTTACTTTCATTTTCTTTATACAATTAATCATTCGTTTAAATTTTTTTATCATTTCATCGTTTAATAAATATGGCTAATAGGCCATTTTATCATTCAATTAATTAAAATGGTTTACGGGAAAGAGATAGAGAGAGAATTAAAGGTTAGGTCAAGAGGCATAAATGATGCAATTACATATTAGCCATTTTTTTGTTAAAAATAAAATAAAAAATTTAAACGATTGACTAAATGTGGCAAGCAAATGAAAATCGAAAATGTAATAGGAAAAGATTAAAAGAATATAATTAAATGTGACAAATTGGCTATGACACAATAATTAAATATCAAAAGTGAAATTTGCTCAAATATATGTAATAGTTAATTCTATGCATGCTTGTTTATGGCATTCTTCCCTACTTGGTTTAAGCCTTTTTTCTTTTGAGTGACGAGGAAAACTCCCAACCACCACTCGGATGTACGCATTGGATAAACCCCGCATTGTAACCATAGACGGTAAAAGACCACAATGCGATAATTAGGTAAACCAGACTATATTGAGTATAGCTGAGCAACTCAAACTAAGAAAGTCAATAGATCTCTCCCACTGTGAGTTGAACTTGTACCCTTGTGTAGTTACCAAGTCCACCGTCTAACCAATTTTACTGGGTTGCCCAGCCATTTTCCATTTATATAATTAAGTCCTTGAATTTGGTCATTTGGATATAGAAATGGACAATTGTTTGATGATGTCATAACCTATATGATTTTTACAACCTTGTAAGATGCTACCATTTTCATTATATGTTACTCATCTTACAACTTGTGACTTTCTATCTAATATCACATACTTATGTCATTCCAACGTTATATATAATTATAATGATTTTTTTTGTAAGAGCCAATTCAGTTGATTGACCAATTCAAAAGAAATAAATAATTTTACTTTATTATTAGCCGTCACAACTCACAATATACATTTATCTTTGATCATAATTAGTAGGAATTCTCAAAATTAAAGTGAAATAGCCTAATAATAAAGGGTCACATTTGTGTGAGACCGTCTTACGGATCCTTATTCGTGAGACGGGTCGGATCGGGTCAAAGCACCATGCAAATGTCATACTTATATGTGCAAATTCCATACTTATATGCTCAAATATAATACTAATCAAGAATACAATTTTTGTTACTTATAAGAGAAAAAGTAATACATTTTTCATAATAAGTAATGTTGACAAGTGCCCCTTACTTATAAGGGCAAATATAATACTTTTGAGGAAAAATGTAATACTTTTAAATCAAAATGTAAAAGTATTGTATTTTCCTTTAAAAGTATTACATTTACCCTTATAAGTAACAAAAATTTTATTCTTAATTAGTCTTACATTTGAGCATATAAGTATGACATTTGTTCATATAAGTGTTACATTTGCATCTTGACCCGACCCGTCTCATGGTGAGACGGTCTCACACAAGTTTTTGCCAATAATGAATTATTTATGTATAGTTTGAGTAATATAATATATTATAGTGTACTGTGGCATGAAAAGGCTTGTGTGGGGAGTATTTTTAACTTATACGATACACAAAGTGCACAAAGTGATAGTATTGCCAGCATAACAACAAACCGAATCTTTCTTATCCAAAACACGAAACTGTTGCATTGCGGCTAACGGCTATTATATTGCCTACTGCCAAAGACTCCGACGGGGCATGTCGACCATGTTTCCCCCACAATATTCGATCTTCATCTCCAGAGAATCGTGCATAAACTGAATGTTATCTAATATTTAAATATCATTATTCTTTTCCAAAAACAATAGTGTGGATAGGATAAACAATCCTACGTGGATGAATGTTGGCACATTTAATGCGAAGAAAAATGCTTCATATATATATTTATATATTATAATAATAGAAGTGATTGTCAAAATTTTTCCGCAAACAAACTGTTGGATATTTATATAGTAATGAGATTAATGGTTCAGATGTCTATCATGAAAGCTTAAATAATGTTTTGGAGTTGTGGAGTAATAAATATTATTTAGTTTGGTAGAGATGGTTTTGGGATGTTCGAGAGATCTCGAGAGATGTTCGAGAGATCGCGAGAGATGCCTCGAGAGGTCAGTTCGCACGAGAGATCGGTTCACGGAGAAACGATGTCTCGAACTGAGTTTTGCGTGAATCGTTTTATCGATGTCTCGCATGTTCTATAAATGCGTGTGATTGCATGTTTTTAATATCTTTGTCTTTGCATGATCTTAGTGCAAATTAAAGATACTAAAATATGTGAGTAATTTATTAAATTACTTTACATGCATGGTAAAAGCTTCATCTCTAGAATGTGATGGTGATGTACCTCTCGAAGTGTAGCAAATACACTTGCATGGATTTTCGTGATGTGCATAAGCAGCAATGTCTCAAACTTGGATATATATGGGTCTTGACCTCTCGAATGCATGAATCTCCTTTTGGGTAATGTAGAGTTACTTTGCAAGGGAAAGTAGTGCATATTTGATATTTCATGTTTTGCATGTAAGCATGCACTTGAGATATTAAAATACTAAAATATGTGGGTAAGTAATTGACTTACTTTTCATGCAAAGTTGCATTGTTCACGTAGAGTCTTACCTCTCGAATGAGGCAGGTAAGTTCAGCTATTATGCATGTGGCTATGGACTTATTATTTCCTAATTACATGTGCACATGTATTTGAAATATTTAAGTTGTGGATATAGTTGTTCGAATTATATTCCATGCATACGGTTCAGAATGCTACGTAAATAAATCCCAAGTCAGTTATTATATTAACGTATATCTTTGAAAGTCAGTTTTAAAACTGGTATAAACTTCCAGTAACTGCTCCTAACAGTTAGAATTTATCTCTATAAATTCTAGGAGTGTCATCTGATCAAATGCGCAATTATCTTGCATGATATCTTGATATATCACAGTACAATAACTCTCTAGTAAGTTCTTATCAAGGCAACCTAAGAACTTTGTTTTCATCTTCTTGTATCCCATAAGATTTAATCTTGATACCTCGTTGCTTTTAAAGAGGAAAGATTAAAAGCTTATAGGAAAGTGATATCACGCCTGAATATCTCATCTCCTCTCCTGTTTTCTTCTCTTGTCCGAAATTTTTCCAACACAAACTCAGGGACAATTTAGCAATATCAACATGGACAAAATTGTCATTTCATATTAGTATTTAAAGACCTTAAATAAATAATTATACTTTCCTTTTGAAAAATCATACAAATTTATAATTTTCACATTTTTCACATATAAATACAATGGATTGCTTACTTTGGAAATCATAATTCTTCATTTTTTATTGCCTCCCACTTCTTCTCGTTCTTTAATTTGTGAAATCATATCTTGGTGACACTCTCATTCCCTTCTTCCACCACCCAGTAACTACAATGGATTAGTGTTGCACCTATGAAAACGTAAATATCTTCTTGCATATTTCAAGATTTTGTTCTTTATGATTAAGGATTTTAGTGGTTAATGAATTTTTTGTGTTTTACCGCAGTTGGAAGGATCTTTGGTGGGGGAGGTCGTAGGTTGCAAGGGATGCGAAACAAAGTGGAGAAAAATTACAATTTCTAAGATTTATAGGGATCTAGGTTAAATTTGCATTGAAAAATAATCTTAGAATTATTTCTAATTGTTTACGTAGTTCGTGCAAATGTACTATAATATATATATATATATATATATATATATATATATATATATATATATATATATATATATATATATATATATATAACATGAAATTAAATCTATCTTACACTTTCCTTTTATTAAATAGTATAATTGCGTATTGAATATTGGTATAATTGACTAATAATTAATTACGCAGATATTAGTATATTCGACTAATAATTATTATTAGAATTAAGCTAATAATTACACAAATATATATATATATACTTAATGTATAATACTATGAGAACAGAATAAATTATCATTCACATTCTTCTGCATAATTATTATGCTATTTTTATGTTAATTTCATACTTAAAGTATAAAAGTATAATTGCAAAATATTAGTATAATTACCTAATAATTATTATGTTAATTAAGGAATAAATGACATAGATATTAATTAGTATAATTGACTAATTGATTAATAATTATTATTATAGTTAAGCTAATAATAGTATAATTGCAATTAAACATGGGTCCTTGAATTATTTTTTTAATTATACACACACACGTATAGCTATTTGATAAAGAATGTGTCAATATCGTCTCCACTGAGACTCGAACCCACACCTCTCCCATGTGGGGGTGCAACCGGGTGCCTCTAGACCACAAGGTCTTGGGCATAAGAAATAAGTTTGATTGCATTAGATTTTAATTAAATGATACCATAATTATATTTAGTAATTTATCTTATATAATTTTTTAAATAATATTAATCATATCATAATTATTATTCAAATTATCAATTATACTTTTAATATAATATGAATTCTAAAACTATACACACACGCAATTATTTTTTAAAAACTTAACATTGAGTATTAATAGCTGTGGTTAAGCGGCATAGCTGTGGCCTTCCTAAGTGAGAGGTCACAGGTACTACATATATAAAGATGCACCTTAAGTACACAAACCACGCACCTTAAGCATACAAACAAACCACCTTAAGAACACAAACCACGCGCACCTAAAGCTCTAGTCTGATGTACCTTAAGTACACAAATTGCGCACCTTAAGAACACAAACTATGCATCTAAGGTTTTAAAATTTCGCATCTTAAGTTTCACGAACCTTAAGAAGGAAAACCACACACCTAAATCAACCGCACAATCGCACCTGAGAAGGCCAACTGCACAGGAACCCATATATATATATATATGTATATATATATGTATATGTATATATATATGTATATATATGTATATATATATGTATATATATATATAATACGGTTCAAATACGGATGGTGTGCTCAGGTGCAGTTTGCAGTGAGAGGAGAGCCATTGATCTTGCCAAAATCAACGTCTAGGATTAACAATTATTAAAAATAACAGTGGCAATTTAATAATTTTCCGTATTGGTCAAACTTAAGGTGTGTGGTTTCTGTGCTTAAGGTGCGCCAGTTCTTCAATGATAACTTAAGTTGTGTTTTTGTTGAAACTTAAGATGCACCGATCTAAAACTTTAGGTGCGTTGTTTTACTTCTTAAGGTGCGTGGTTTCTGTGCTTAAGGTGCGTCAGTTGTTAAAACTTAAGGTGCGTCGATTTAAAACTTTAAGTGCGTGGTTTTCCTTCTTAAGGTGCGTGGTTTCTGTACTTAAGGTGCGTTAGTTATAATATTTAGGTACTCTATTTTAAAACTTGAGGTGCGTGGTTTGTGTTCTTAAGATACTTTGTTTGTGTGGTTAAGGTACGTGGTTTGTGTACTTAAAGTGCGTCATTTTTATGCTTAAGGTTAAGTTGTTGTGTTCCTTCTAGACGCTCGTTTTTTTATTTTAATTTTTATTGATTTGAGTCGTTGATATAGATTTGATTAACGACTCAGATTAAACCGCACGTCCGCACCAGAACCACTCCATATATATATATATATATATATATATATATATATATATATATATATATATATATATATATATATATATATATAGTGGAGTGCTCAAGTGCGGTTTTGCGGTGAGAGGAGAGTCATTGGTCTTGCCAAAATCAACGTCCAAGATTAACAATGTTTAAAAAAATGTAGTGGCAATTTGGTCATTTTCCATATGGGTCAAACTTGAGGTGCATAAGTCTTGTGCTTAAGGTCCGTAGGTCTTGTGTTTAAGGTGTGTCATTTTAACACTTAAGGTGCGTTGCTCTAACATTTAAGGTGTGTGTTTCTATCACATAATTTTTAGCTACTAATAGTTCTTTCTTCCAGACATGCGTTTTTTTTTTAAATTTTCATTGATTTGAGTCGTTGATCTACATTTTATCAACGACTTAGATCTAACCGCATGACCACACCTAAAAGCATCCCCGCACCTGAACTCGTCTATATGTACACACACACACACATACATGTATATGTATGTATACATACATGTATATGTATGTATACATACATATATACATACATATATAAATGTGTGTGTGCGCGCATGTGTATATGTATGTATGTATACATACAGCGCATGTGTATATGTATATATGTATACATACATTGATCTCATACATTGATCCAGTTAATATCAAGGGTCGAGAATTAAGACAATTAAAAAAATGCAGTGGCATTATGATAAATATGTGTAAGTTAGTTCATATGTGCATTTCTTCTAGTGCACAGTTTTCCTTCTTCAAGTGCATATTTTCTTTCTTCAAGTGTATATTTTCCCTTCTTCAAGTGCATGTGTTCGGTCTTAGTACTTTTTTTCGGTCTCGGTACTTAGTTTCCCTTTGAGTGCAAATCTTTGTAACTTGGAGTGTAAAAATTTGGCTTTCAAGTGCATATTTATGTGCGTTCAAGTGCACATTTGCATGCATTCAAGTGCATATTTATGGGTCAATGTTTGTTATAAGTTTTGTCTTCTTTTCAATAATATATAGCTAAACCTCTAATGAAATGTGTGAGATTTACAAACGATTTGTATGAGCAATTGCTTCAATAACACTTATACCTTCGAGTGCAGAATTTTGACCTTCAAGTGCACATTTTTTTGCCTTCAAATGCACAATTGCTTCAATAACACTTAGTCTAAGTTTTTCACTTGGTATCAGAGCTCAGCCTCAAGGTCTTTTCCCTTGATAACGATCCTTTGAAACTCTTTCGAATCTCTCTGTTTTCCTTGTTACTAACCCTTTTTCTCAAGATTGGCTGCTGTGTGCTCTAAAGAAGATATGGAAGGGCAAGCACGACATCCTCAACTAATTGGGACAAATTATGCCTACTGGAAAGCAAGAACCAAGATCTATCTTCAGGCACAAGGAGTAAATGTGTGGAAGGCCGTTACTCATGGCTGGACTCACCCCAAAACGACTCAAGAAGATAAGTCAGAAATTCTTACTCCGGTTAAACAATGGACCCCCGAGGATATTAGCAATAGTGAAAACAACAACAAGGCACTGAACACCATTACCGGATCGCTTGATGAGGGTCAATTCGGGTTAATTGCTGGATGCAGTTCTGCAAAGGATGCGTGGTTTTCCTGAAAAACTTTATGAAGGAGACTCCTCTGTTAAACAAACCAAGATGCAGCAAGTCCTCACCAGATTTGAAGAATTACGAATGAAAGATAAAGAAACCATCGTCGAATTTAATGCTAGGGTTCAAGAGTTGAAGAACGAAGCTGCCGTATTGGGGGAACCATTCTCCTCGGACAAACTGGTCAGGAAGATCCTTCGATCCCCTCCTGTACGCTTCAGGATGAAAGTCACAACAATTCAAGAAAGCGTAGGCTAGGAAACGAAATCGGTTGCGGAACTGATGAGCAATCTAAGAACATACGAAATGGATATTCTATCGCAAGACAACAACTCAAAAAGGGGCAAGAATGTTGCGTTTATTGCCGAAGAATGTGACTCAGAAGAAGAATGTGAAGAATTGGATGATGAATCTATGGCAATGATAACAAGAAATTTCACCAAGATTCTCAAACAAATAAATTGAAGAAATAGAGGAGGCAAGAATCAACAAAACAGACCCAACAGTGCTGCTCCATCCTCGTCTAACTCATCGCGAACCGTCAGAAAATCGTCAAATTCGAATCAACAGAAAAACTTTAGTCAAAGCAATCAGTTCGGTCAAAATCAAAACTTGACTCGACAAAATCAATGGCAGCAAGGGGAAGTTAGGAACAAAAACAAAGGAATTCAATGCAGAGAGTGTGAAGGGTTCGGACACATTCAAGTGGAATGTGCCACTTACCTCAAAAGAAAGAAGTCCATGAAGGCAACAACCTGCAGTGATGAAGAGTGTTCTGAAGGAGCTCAAGATGAAGATGAAGAAATATCTGGAAACTTCGTAGCCTTCACTGCAGTTGTTACTGAACCTAATTCAGATTTGGATAATGATTCAGATCATGAAGATGTAGATAAAATACCTTATGAAGAACTTGAACAATCCTACATCAAACTGTACAAGAAATGGGATATTCTCTTGAAGACTCACACAACCACAAATTCAAAAAATGAGTTTCTTGAAAAGAACATTGAATCCCTGAAGAAACAAGTTGCTGATACAAATGCTGAACTGTCCGAGTCCAACTCCAAAGTGATGAAGCTCTCGGCAGAATTGGAAGCTTATAAGAAACAGATTCAAATGATGAACACAACATCAACTCTCAATCAAATCTTTGACTCCGGAAAATCACCTAACGTTCGAAATGGTTTGGGGTACACTCAAAACTCTCAAAATTCTTTCACTATTAAGTTTGTCCCTGCAGGTACTAGTACTTGGAAAAATGCTGAAACCCACCAGAAGACTTTGAGGAAATATAATCCAACATGTCACCACTGCTACAAGAAAGGCCACACGAGACCAAATGTTACAGGTTCTATAGTGATCAGAGAACTGACAAATTTCAAAACAAATGGATCACTCCAATCAGTCGTCAAGTTTGGGTAAGAAAATCTGATCTAGTTTGCTACTCTATCCTTCTTGGAAAAGAACAGGGAAAATGGTATTTCGACAGTGGCTGCTCTAGGCATATGACTGGCAGTAAAGAATTCCTCAAGAATGTGATTCCATATACTAGACAAGTGACCTTTGGTGATGGAATTAAGGGTGACATCATGGGTATTGGGATCCTCAATGTAGCTGGACTGCCCTCACTATCGAAGGTACTGCTGGTACAGGGTCTTAAAGCAAATCTGATCAGCATCAGCCAATTGTGTGACCAAAAGTTGAATGTAGGGTTCACGAAAGATCGATGCATTATTAAGGACAAACTGAACAATGTTATTATGGAAGGTATACGATCCTCTGACAATTGCTATATTCTGTCTTCGAATCTTTTGTGTTGCAGCACCACCACAGATAATACAGAACTCTGGCATCAAAGACTTAGGCACATGAATTATCAAGATATGAACCATCTCATAAGTCATGAATGTGTAAGGGGGGTACCCAAGTTCACAGTAAAGGAAATTGGTGTATGTGGCCCGTGCCAGCTGGGAAAGCAAACCAGAACCCCACACAAACATTTCAATCATATAGGAACCTCTTCGTGTCTGGATCTTCTGCATATGGACCTAATCGGACCAACACAGGTGGAAAGTTTGGGAGGTAAATGGTACATCTTTGTCTGTGTTGATGACTACTCTCGTTTTTGTTGGGTAATGTTCCTCAGAAACAAGTCAGATACCTTTGAACATTTTGGGAAACTGTGCTTGAAGCTGCAAAAAGAAAAGGGCCTGCATATTGGTAAAATTGTGAGGATTAGGTCAGATCATGGTAGGGAATTCAAAAACCAGCACTTCTCAACCTTCTGCTCCAAAAATGGGATCAGCCACGAATTCTCAGCCCCAAAAACCCTCCAGCAAAATGGAGTAGTTGAGCGAAAAAACATAACCATCCAAGAAATGGCTCGAGTCTTGATAAACAGCAAAGACCTTCCTCAGTTCTTTTGGGCAGAGGCAGTTCATACTGCTTGTCATATAATCAACAGAGTGTATCTTAGACCTGGGATGTCGCATACACCATATGAGCTATGGCGAGGAAGGAAACCAAATTTGAAGTACTTTCGCATTTTTGGCAGTAGATGCTATATCCTAAATGACAGAGAAAAGGTTGGAAAATTTGAACCAAAGAGTGATGAAGGCATATTCTTAGGGTACTCACCAAATAGTCGAGCCTACAGAGTCTACAACAAGCGTATCAAGACTGTCCAAGAATCTGTCAATGTAATTGTAGACAATCAACCGCAACCAGTTGGAAATTATCTACCAGCTGCTGATCTTGAACAGAACCAAACAAAAACAACTGATGAAAAAGGAGTCAAGAAATCTGAGTCAAACTCTGAACTTGATGACTCCGATCCAGACACTGAACAATACCAAAGAAAGTCAGACGATGAAAAAGGCATCAAGAAATCTGAGCTAAAATCGGAATCAGAGGACTTAAAATCACCCACTGAACAACAGCCAAATGTAGGTAACCATCCATCTACACTGTCAAAGCAAGTTCTCACACATGTTCAAAAGAATCATCCCGCTGAGAACATATTGGGGACACCCACCGCCGGTGTTCGAACCAGAGGAATGCTAAGAGGCAGTCTAGCTGAGTTATCTGAGTACGCGTGTTACACATCAAAATTTGAACCCAAGAATTACAAAGAAGCACTTCAAGATGAAGACTGGATAAGGGCTATGCAGGATGAACTTGCTCAATTTGAGAGAAATGAGGTATGGGATCTTATGCCTTGTCCTTTAGATGCGAATGTAGTAGGCACAAAGTGGATTTTTCGAAACAAAACCGATGAACAGGGAAATGTGGCCAGAAATAAGGCCAGACTGGTGGCTCAAGGTTACTCACAAGTTGAAGGGATTGATTATGAAGAAACGTTTGCACCTGTGGCCAGACTTGAGTCAGTCAGATTACTGTTTGTCGTCTCCTGCATTCTGAACTTTCAACTGAACCAGATGGACGTAAAGACCGCCTTTTTGAATGGACTTCTCAATAAGGAAATCTTCGTAGCTCAACCAAAAGGATTTGAGAATCCACAGCATCCCGATTACGTCTACAAACTGAAAAAGGCCCTTTATGGTCTGAAACAGGCACTAAGAGCATGGTATGAACGACTCACCCAATATCTTCTGAAAAATGGGTACACTCGCGGTGGGGTAGACAAAACACTGTTTGTTAAAAAGACCACTGGACACATAACTGTGGCCTAGGTTTATGTAGATGACATCGTTTTCGGCCCAACATCCCCTGCAAATGTTAAGGAGTTCATTCAAGTCATGGAAAAGGAATTTGAAATGAGCATAATAGGGGAATTGACATGCTTCTTGGGTCTACAAGTAAAACAGATGGAAACAGGGTTGTTTCTGTCACAAACCAAATATGCCCAAAACTTGGTCAAAAGATTTGGTCTTGACTCTGCTAAGGAAGCTAAAACACCTCTTTCCACAACGCTAAAACTATCAAAAGACTCCAACTCAAAACCTGTTGAAGGCAAACTCTATCGAAGTATGATTGGCAGTCTACTGTACCTAACGGCAAGCAGACCTGATATAATGTTCAGTGTAGGTCTGTGTGCACGCTTCCAAGCAAATCCAAGGGAAGCACACTTGAATGCAGTTAAAAGAATAATCAAATATGTTAAGGGGACTGTGAATTATGGACTATGGTATTCGCGTGACTCAGGAACTGAACTACTTGGATACAACGATGCTGACTGGGCAGGAAATCTGGAGGACATAAAAAGTACATCAGGAGGGTGTTTTTTCTTAGGAAAAAACCTTGTCATGGTTCAGCAAGAAGCAAAACTCAATCTCATTATCTACGGCAGAAGCTGAATACATAGCTGCTGGGAGTTGCTGCACTCAACTCGTATGGATGAAACAGATGCTGAACGATTATGGACTAAAGTTCAGTAGTGCTGATCTTCACTACGACAACACCAGCGCTATCAATATTGCAAAAAACCCTGTCCAGCATTCCCGCACTAAGCATATAGATATCAGACATCATTTTATCAGGGATCTTGTGGAAAGTGGAGACATAAAAATGCACTACATACCAACAGACAAACAACTGGGAGACATATTTACAAAGACACTGGATCCGACCAGATTCAACATCCTAAAATCAGAACTCGGCATGTGTAATGGTCCATCGAACTAGTACAGTAAGTGGGACACTCTTTTTTCCTTATCATAGGTTATTTCTCTCAAACTTTTTTTTTATAATTTTCTTTTTTTTTCTTTTTTTGCGCGCTATACTAATATCTGTTTTTGATAATCATATAATATCTGAGGAACAGTGTACCCGACTGACCAAACTGCTATAGCATTAATTACGGAGAAGACAACTGTCAAATCTGCATGACTCCCACTCTCCTCATGCCTCATCACATGACCCGAAAAAGCAGGTTATCATGGAGTCCTTCGACCTTTGAAAAACCAGTTGCAGTTAGAGGAAATCAAAGATCACGAAAATCTCTCAAAGCTACAAACCCCCTCGCAAATCTCACCCAAAATCAAAACTCTTGGAACGAAGCTCTATAATGGATCAAGATGAAACCCAATATTTTGATTTCTCCAGACTCACAAACAGATATCCCTCTGAAATTCAACATCAAGCATCACGAGAGATGGTTATGATAGTCAACAACAAGATGAAACCTCCAGGAGGAGAACCAATCTAGTCGTGGTACTCAAGAGCAGAGCAACTAGACTACCTGAAATGGTTCCTCAAACCAATTGCATTCGAGAAAGGAGAAACAGCTAAGGCCAAAGATCCTGAGGTTTATTCTAAAACATCCTCCTTTTCTTCATTTTTTTTCTTAATAAATGACTATACATGAACAACATAGTTTCTGCCTTTAATATTTTTTTCAGATATAATTGTTCTATCAGATATTGAGGATGATATTAACCCAGAAAATGTCACTGTAGATAAACCTTTGCCCTTAGTGTCTGTAAAACAAGAACCAATAGATGATGAACATGAAAAATTGCCTATTCCTGAGAAAAATCTACCCGTGCCTGATAATGTCAACCCAGAATCAGCTGTAGTATATGGTCCTCATCAACTTGAACCTCCTGCTTCCCTTTTCACGAAACTAAATTGTGTTTAACATCATGGATGAACACAGAAAATTAACCTCTCTCACAAATAGACTGTCTATTCCATTGAATATCCCACAAAGTACAAAACCCACACAAGATAAAACTCTATCCTTGCCATCACCACAAACCACACAAGCAGAAATCCCTGAACATCAAAATCCTGAAAATCCTCTCCCCATTCAGTCAGAAAAATCTCATACTGATGACACTAGGTCTGAACCTCAATCTGAACCAAATCCTGAAACAACACCTACCATCCCCATTGATGATTCTCCACTAGATTTTGAGTTTGAAACAGGAAATCCTCCAGAATTACCAGTTGCAGAACAAACTGATGAAGAAAACAATCTGCCTTTGTCTCAAGTGAAGAAGAACCAAGCAAAAGCAAAAGGAAAGAAGAAGATTCAAGAAGAACATGTGGACAAAAATCCTGTGGCAAAAATTCAAGTCTTTCCCGCTCCTGTCACCAGGCGAAAAACCAGGTCATCCACAACACAACAGGAGAAGGAAACCCCCTCACCAACACGAAAAACCAAGAGAAAACAGCCAATTGCTGAACAACCTGCCCCTGTGGAAACCACTACTAGTAAGAAGAGAAAGAAGATCACCACTCAAACTCAGCAACCTGAAAGCCAGCCGGATGTCTCTGCCATAACACCCCTTGAAGTAATCACCCCTCAATTCCTATCTGATGAGTATGCTGCAAGGTGGGACTCAACAAACAAAAGGAAAATCCTGAGCGAAAGGTATCTTGATGTAGAAAAGTTCAAGTCTCAGTGCCAACTAATGCCAGTGTTTGAGAAGCTAAATCTTGTCAAGTCTGTAACAACTCAGACTAGCTATCCACCTATTGCCATCAAGGAATTTTATGCAAACCTTCTGAAGACTATCAAGGAGGCCGGCTCACATGTCTACGGACGTGTTTGGCTGAGAGGAAAGGAATACAATTTTGACACACGTACCATCAATCTGTATCTGGGCATAGATGCAAGTGACATTGAAGACCCTGTTATTGGTGCAAATATCATCACAAAAGTCATTACAGGAGGAACCTACAGCTACTGGCCTGCTGAAACCAACATGTTACCAGCAAAATCTCTCACAACAAAGTATGTTATTCTGCACAAACTAGCCATGACAAATTGGATGCCAAATGAACACCGAGGAGGCTTAAACTTTCTTATGGCCACCCTGATCTACAAGATAGGCAAAGGTATTCCTGTTGATTTAGGTGACATTATCTTCAAACATGTGGCATCCTTCATAAAACCAGAGTCTAAGGAGAGCAAGGTAAAGCTGCCTTTCCCCTGCACAATTTATGGAGTTCTGCGCTCACAAGGTTTCAAACCAGAACCAAATGAACCTATGGAAGCACCACAAGTCAGAACAATTGATGCCAGACTGAAACAAGGAAGTCATGTGCTTGATATCTTTCTAGAACATGCAAGTAGCTCAGCCCCAGCTCTGAACCTTGATGTACCATTTACCAGCAAACTCACAGCACAGCACCTCGACAAAAGCATCAGAGATCTTAACACAATCATCCAGATACTTGTTGAAAAGAGAGCAATTGAGATGCAATTGAGAGAACAATTGAGATTGAGAGACCAAGAGATGACTGCTGCTGTTGCTGAAACACCCATTGATCCATCTACTACACCTGAAGCTGATTCCACCGCACCTGAAGCTGCTTCCACTGCACCTGAAGCTGAATCCACTACAGACAGCCAGAACGATGAGTCCTCAGAATCTGAATGATTCTGTTCTAAAACCTGGGTTGCCTTTTCTACTTGGTCCTGCTATGGAATCTTGTGGCTACAGATTCACAAGTTCTTGGCAATAGGGGGAGTAGGAACAACCTTCTAAACATTGGTTACTACTGGTTACTGGTTACTTTTTTTGGATGAAGAAGATGATTGGTTACAAGCTAGTTAGGTACTAGTCTTGATGAAAGACCCTTCTGTTGAAATGGACTATTTGTAATAGGGTCTCATGTTAGTTTTCATTGTATTTTGTTTGATGATATAATCATCTTCGTACTTTTTTTGGATGTTTAATTCAGTTTCTGTTGGGACTTTTGTCTTAAATAAACGTTGTTTTTTACTATCTCTGATATTTTAGGAAGATTGTTGTAAATTGCCAAGAAACTTGTTACAAAGGGGGAGATTGTTAATAAAATTGCTAAGAAGAAAAATACTTGTAAAAACTCCCTAAGTTGTAACAAGTCCTTGTGACAATTTGTTAGTTCAGCAGATAGTTCAAAAAACAAAGTGTCTTATGATGTATTAGGTTTCTTATAGTTCAGCAGAAGGATCAGAAGGCTTTATGGACAACTTGCTGAACAAAACACTGGACCAAGACAAGGAAGACAAGAAGAGGATTCAGAGTTAGTTACGAAGACTTCAGATTTAACCGAATCTGGGCAACATATATATATGAGGAAGACTTCCAGTGATTGGACTAACGGAAGAAAATACAAAAGATCTGAATGGAAAAGCTTCCTTAGATGTGATAACAAGATATCTTGACAAAGTTTACCTTTGATTCAAGATGCATCTTCTTCATGAAGTATTGGGCAAGCAGTCACTCTGAAAGCCAGTTGCGCTATGATTGAGGGGGGGCCTCAATTCAAGAAGATCGGGAGATCAAGTATTCCTCAACTCTTCAAGGCTGAACTCTAGAATGGTGATGATGAAGATTTCTAGAGTTGTCGTGTGATTCTCTACTGTAAATTGGTGATACATTTCCAGATTGATCAATGAAGAGTTGGGCAATCAGAGTGATGTCCCCCCAGATGTAGGAATTGAGATTCCGAACTGGGTTACCAATTCTTAGTGTTCTTATTGCTTTGTTAGTTTCTTGCACATTATCTGCATAATACTCCTTGTTCTATTCTTTGCACTAGATCAGTAAATAGTTTAAAAGGTCATCTAACAAATCTAGTAATTGGATTTAATAGTTGGAAGACTCTTTTAGCATCTTAGACCAAGAACACGGTAGTCTAAGTTTTTCAATATGCGGTAGCATTTTCATAATTATCACACACTTTACTATGCAAACTTAAATAGTAAAATTTACAATTCTCATAATTTTTCAAATTTCCGCATTTAGTATTAACATATTGCACATTTAGTATTAAAAGATTGCACTTGCAAATATGCGAACGTGCATTGCACTTAGGGTTTAGGTTCACATTTTACTGCTTAAGTCTAACATTTATAGTTTAAATTTAAAATTTAGCTTTTTCATTGATTTTTTAACATTTATCCAAGTTTTCATATTTAGTTGTTACTAATTGCATATTTAAGTGTTCAAGTTTAGAAAGTAAAGTTGACGATAATTACGAAAATGTTACCATATATATTTTTAAAATCTAATTTTATATGTCTAATTTTTACAGATGTAAATAGGATGTCAATTCAACCCGACCTCAATGGAAAAATCCAATCCCCACCCCGACGCGGGCACGGACGAGGAATAGGGGCGGGGATGGGAAAGCTTCTGTTAGGAATATAGTGTAATTGTTTTGATGAACCAAATATGTATTTTAGACCCCCAATTTAATTTTGAGTCTAGCAACATTTTATGTCCAAAGTCAAAGCCTAATTTTGAGTCTAGCAACATTTTATGTCCAAAGTCAAAGCCTAGTCAAAATTAGCAACAACGGTTTGAACCAAAGTCAAAGCCTAGTCAAAATTAGCAACAACGGTTTGAAATTTACAATAAGCCTAGTCAAAATTAGCAACAACGGTTTGAAATTTACAATAGAGTATAAAATTATTTTATACTTGTAAGTCGTTTGCTTCCACTAAATAAAAATAAAAGAAGTGGAAAAATGATCGAGCACCGGAGTTATCTTCGACGCTAAGGTCACGAGTTCAAGACTCGGATTAATTCTTTTGGAAGAATTAATTTATCAAGGAAGAGGATGACTACCACAAGTCAAAATTGAAGAAGTCAAAATTGAATGAGTTCTCTCACAAATCAATTTTAAGGAAGAGGTTGACAGCTCAATCAGGATGACCTCGATCAGGATGACCTCAATCAATTGAAATCAGAACAAGTCTCGAATCAATTTGATTAGGATGACATTGACTTCGAGAGGATGACATTGAAGAGGATGAGGTTGACATTGCAAAATTGAAGAGGATGACTTTCAAATTGAGAAGAGGACGACTTCAATCAATTAATCGAGAAGAGGCTGACTTTCCAGAAATAGAAAGAAAATCAGGATGAGGATGACCTCAATTCCAAATTAGGATGAGGACGACTTCCAAATTAGGAAACAGGATGACCTCAATCCAATTTAGGATGAGGATGACTTCCGAATCTGGAAAGAAAATGAAGGCACCAGCGAGAAGAAATTCAAAGGAGGTAAATCAAATACTTTATACTTGGAGCTGATTTAACTCATGAAAAAGTCAATGATTTTTTCGGTGGAAATTATTTATAGCTCAAGCAAGAGTCATGGAGTGAATTATTGAAAAGAAGTGTTTGATTTGTCAAAATCAAAAGTGAACAAGTCAAATGTTCACACTACCAGAAGGTGCAAGAAGTCAAAATTGGAGGCTACACTACTACAGAAAAAGGTTACTACGTCGCCTAATTAACGTCGGTTTTTGACAAACCGACGTCATATGTGAATAAAATAAAGCAAAAATAATATATATATTATTTATGACGTCGGTTCTTGGCAATAACCGACGTCATAAATATTTTTTTTAAAATAAGACATACGACGTCGGTTCTGGGCAGAACCGACGTCGTATGTTATAAATAATTTATTTAAAAAAAATTAAAGACATACGGCGTCGGTTCTGCTCCTAGAACCAACGCCGTACGTTATAAATAATTTATTAACGGCGTCGGTTCTACCAAGAACCGATGCCGTATGTTTAACTCAAAATTTAAAAAAAAAAAAAAAAAAAAAAAAAAAAAAAAAACCTATAGCAGCAGCGGCCTTCACGCAGCAACCTTCTTTATTTAATTCACAGATCTCTCCTTCTTTACGTAAAGCAGCAGCGGCAAATCACAATCTCTCTCCTTCTCCATTCTTTACGTACGTAATTCACAAATCACAAGTTTTACTTTCCTTCACGCACATATCTCTCATCCCTTCACATACGCACAGCCTTAGCTTCTTCATCTCTTTAAACTTCACGTACGCACAACAGCCTTCTTCATCCCTTCTTCGTTCTCACATACGCAACGTTGAGTAGCGAGCGACGACGTGAGCATCGGGCCTGAGTAGAGCGGGGACGACGACAGCGTGACCTCCTCCAGACCATCCGGCGTGAGTGCTTAAATACATACAAAATCATATAAATTAGGTGGAATGATAGTGAAAGTTTGGCAAAAAGTTTTAGCTATAAATCAGTAGTGGTTTGTTCAAAATATGAGTTTCAATATGCTGATGTTGTTTCACAAACTTCTGGGCAGTGCAATGAGTTCAGAAAGCATAAATGAACTCCTCTCCGGTCGTCTCCTTCAGGTACGTACATAATAATAATTATTATTATTATTATTATTATTATTATTACCTTCATTACTCATGGTTAGTTTTTTTTTTTTTGGGTTTAAGTATTATTTCAATTTGTGAATTGTTGTAGCTTGAAAATAATAGTTTCAATTATTTGGAATTATTTTTTCTAAATTTTTGTGAATCGTTTTAAATATTTTCAAATGATTTCGAATTATTTGTTTATAATATGTGGTATTTTTTGTAAAATTATTTTGTATTAGAAATTAAGATGAACTTTAATTTTAGGATTAATATTGAATTATATTTCGTTTTTTTTTTAAATTTAATAAATAGAAACGACATCGGTTTTTTAAAAAAACCGACGTCGTTTCTTTATTTTTATTTTTTTTTAAAATGAAACGACGTCGGTTATTTTATAACCGACGTCGTATCATTTATTTACAACGTCGGAAAATAACCGACGTTGTATGTCCAAAAAAACCGACGTTAAAAGTGTTTTCTGTAGTAGTGCTACAAGTTACAAAGCCCATATTTGTCAGATTGTTAGAAGACTTTTGAAGGGATAAGCAAGCAAAATTCAAATTCATCTGACAGAGCCTACCAAGGACATTTAATATTGCAGATCAAGCTAGAAGGGCTATCAAATCAAGTGAACGTTCAAGTTTGAATTTTCACAACGGGCATATAACTTTTTTCAAGTTATAAAAGGAGACAGACTTGAAGATGAAGATAAGAACCTGTGTATGAACTTGCATGAACCAGTAAGGAAAAATACGAAGTATTGCAAAACACAAGAATAGCAAGTTCTTGAGCTAAAAACGTGAAAATACAAGTCTGAGAAGAGAGAAGAAAAATATTTTCTTTGTGAAACCCATTTCTACTAAGTGTAGAAAATTGAGTGTAGCTTTGTGCGAGACACTCGGGAGTGTAGCTTTGTGCGAGACACTCGGAGGACTAAGTGTACCTTTGTGCGAGACACTTGGTTGTAGGAGCGTAGCTGGGTGCGAGACGCTCGGGAACGTAGCTTTGTGCGAGACGTTCAAGTTGGAGTGTAGCTTTGTGCAAAACACTCGGAGAAGTGCTTGTGTAGCACTTGGAGTTTCACTATTGTATCTGGGTTATTAAAGATAGTGGAAACCTTCCTTGGAGTTTAAAGGAAGAAGTGGAGTAGGAGAATTACTCCATCTCCAAACCACTATAAATCTCTCTGTCTCTTTACTTTACTTGCAGTAGCTTTACTTTTTGCAAACTGATCTGAGCTAACCCATTTACTATTCATTTCATATTTATCTTATCATCTGGGTTTGTGTGAAAGCACTTTTGCATGCAAGATGTTCTTATCCTGACATATCATTTATCTTGCTATCTTTGTTTCACAACCATTTTTCATACGTGTAATTTATATTACACATCTGGGTTTGCATGATCCCACGTATGCATGTGCACCAAACTTCATACACTTATTATTTGATATATTCTAAGTGTTTCTAACGTATTGCATGCAGATTATCTCTTCATATTTACGCTGATTATTTTATAGCACTTTACCGTATCGTTATTTCCGCTGTGCAATTCAAGTTGAATTTATTCACTTGAATTATTTCTGTTAAAGTGTTATAATATTTTGAATTGTTTTAAAAGTCTATTCAACCCCCCCCCCCCCNTGAGTAGCGAGCGACGACGTGAGCATCGGGCCTGAGTAGAGCGGGGACGACGACAGCGTGACCTCCTCCAGACCATCCGGCGTGAGTGCTTAAATACATACAAAATCATATAAATTAGGTGGAATGATAGTGAAAGTTTGGCAAAAAGTTTTAGCTATAAATCAGTAGTGGTTTGTTCAAAATATGAGTTTCAATATGCTGATGTTGTTTCACAAACTTCTGGGCAGTGCAATGAGTTCAGAAAGCATAAATGAACTCCTCTCCGGTCGTCTCCTTCAGGTACGTACATAATAATAATTATTATTATTATTATTATTATTATTATTACCTTCATTACTCATGGTTAGTTTTTTTTTTTTTGGGTTTAAGTATTATTTCAATTTGTGAATTGTTGTAGCTTGAAAATAATAGTTTCAATTATTTGGAATTATTTTTTCTAAATTTTTGTGAATCGTTTTAAATATTTTCAAATGATTTCGAATTATTTGTTTATAATATGTGGTATTTTTTGTAAAATTATTTTGTATTAGAAATTAAGATGAACTTTAATTTTAGGATTAATATTGAATTATATTTCGTTTTTTTTTTAAATTTAATAAATAGAAACGACATCGGTTTTTTAAAAAAACCGACGTCGTTTCTTTATTTTTATTTTTTTTTAAAATGAAACGACGTCGGTTATTTTATAACCGACGTCGTATCATTTATTTACAACGTCGGAAAATAACCGACGTTGTATGTCCAAAAAAACCGACGTTAAAAGTGTTTTCTGTAGTAGTGCTACAAGTTACAAAGCCCATATTTGTCAGATTGTTAGAAGACTTTTGAAGGGATAAGCAAGCAAAATTCAAATTCATCTGACAGAGCCTACCAAGGACATTTAATATTGCAGATCAAGCTAGAAGGGCTATCAAATCAAGTGAACGTTCAAGTTTGAATTTTCACAACGGGCATATAACTTTTTTCAAGTTATAAAAGGAGACAGACTTGAAGATGAAGATAAGAACCTGTGTATGAACTTGCATGAACCAGTAAGGAAAAATACGAAGTATTGCAAAACACAAGAATAGCAAGTTCTTGAGCTAAAAACGTGAAAATACAAGTCTGAGAAGAGAGAAGAAAAATATTTTCTTTGTGAAACCCATTTCTACTAAGTGTAGAAAATTGAGTGTAGCTTTGTGCGAGACACTCGGGAGTGTAGCTTTGTGCGAGACACTCGGAGGACTAAGTGTACCTTTGTGCGAGACACTTGGTTGTAGGAGCGTAGCTGGGTGCGAGACGCTCGGGAACGTAGCTTTGTGCGAGACGTTCAAGTTGGAGTGTAGCTTTGTGCAAAACACTCGGAGAAGTGCTTGTGTAGCACTTGGAGTTTCACTATTGTATCTGGGTTATTAAAGATAGTGGAAACCTTCCTTGGAGTTTAAAGGAAGAAGTGGAGTAGGAGAATTACTCCATCTCCAAACCACTATAAATCTCTCTGTCTCTTTACTTTACTTGCAGTAGCTTTACTTTTTGCAAACTGATCTGAGCTAACCCATTTACTATTCATTTCATATTTATCTTATCATCTGGGTTTGTGTGAAAGCACTTTTGCATGCAAGATGTTCTTATCCTGACATATCATTTATCTTGCTATCTTTGTTTCACAACCATTTTTCATACGTGTAATTTATATTACACATCTGGGTTTGCATGATCCCACGTATGCATGTGCACCAAACTTCATACACTTATTATTTGATATATTCTAAGTGTTTCTAACGTATTGCATGCAGATTATCTCTTCATATTTACGCTGATTATTTTATAGCACTTTACCGTATCGTTATTTCCGCTGTGCAATTCAAGTTGAATTTATTCACTTGAATTATTTCTGTTAAAGTGTTATAATATTTTGAATTGTTTGAAAAGTCTATTCACCCCCCCCCCTCTAGACTTTTCCCACCCTATCGGGACCAACAAGTGGTATCAGAGCGGTTGTCTATTTGAGTCAAATTTTGACTGCTAGACAGATCTCAAAACTTCAAAATGAAGAGAGACTTGGCTCCTAACCTATTATTCTCATTAGAAAAATTTGATGATTGGAAAATCCGTATGCAGGTTCATTTATCCGCACTACACGATGAAATGTGGGAAGTTATTACTGACAGTCCGATAAAAATCCTAAAAATCAATACCGCTGTAGCACAAACGAGTACAACACCACAGTACATTCCTAAACCCAAAGAGGAATGGGGTCCAGAAGAACGTACACGAAATAACTTGGATAATATTGCCAACGATATTTTGTTCAAAGCCATTGATGACGCAACATTCCCGAAGGTTCGAAAATGCAAAATGGCGAAAGATGTTTGGGAAGTTCTTGTCAAGATAGGCGAAGGAGATGAACAAGAGAAGGATAATAAGCTTACCATAGCATTAAAGAAATTCGAAGATTTCAAAATGCTAAGTGGTGAAACGATTGCCGACATGGAAGCAAGATTCATTAAAATCTCGGGAGAAATTGTCGATCTAGGCAAAGAGATTGATCAAAAGGAGATATCACTCAAAATCCTATGTGGACTACCTTCTAGTTGGGATATGAAGGTCACGGCTATGAGAGATCACAGAGATCTAAAAACGTTGTCAACCGACAAACTTTTTAGTGATCTAAAAGCCTATGAGTTCGAAATGAAAGCTAGGACGGAAGAAGAACGCGAAGAAAGAAATACTGCACTTGTCGTCGAACAACCGTCCACATCAAGGTCAGTAGAAAATAGTGAATTATTATCTGACGAAAATTTTGCGTTGTTTGTTAGGAAATTTAAAAAGTTTATGAAGAAAGGCAACTCCAAGAAATTTCCTCAAGCAAGTACGTCCAGAAGATCAAGAAAAGAAATTCCAGAAGGAAGTGCAAATTTAGGCTACAACTATAGAAAGCCTGGACACTTGCAGAATGTCCTTATCCAAAAGTGAGCAAAAATCAATTTGACAATGGTCAGGAAGAGATCAAGTTAAAAGAAAGGAAATTCAAAAAGGACAAAAGGAAAGCACTAATCAGTGACCCACTTGAAAGTAGTGAGTCTGATGAGTCATCAAGTGATGAGAGTGACACCTCAAAAGATAACAATGCTTTATTCTGCATGGAACTTTCAAGTGAATCATCCAACTAAGACTTTTGCTTGATGGCACACGAAACAAAGGAAAATGAGGCAACATCTAAATCATTTGATTCTACAAGTACTTCTTTTACTTGTGAGTCCATCTCTCACTTAATGAGAGATTGTCAAACCTTTATGGACACTTATTCTCAAATCGAAGAGCGCAATAATTCTTTGACTCTTGAAAAAGAGGAAATAAATGAAAAATTGCAAAATGCTCTACTTGAAGTGAGAAACTTGAACGCCGAAATTATTCGACTTCAAGAAGAGTGTAAATCAAGAGAAGTTCGAGAACATAACTTACGAGAGGTTATTGCATCATTTACTCATTCGTCTAAAATAATGGACAAAATGGTAAATATGCAAAAATCGCCAAATGATAAAACCGGTCTCGATTATGATCCGTCATGTTCTCAAACCTCTCAGATGTTGACCGATTCTACTACTGCTTTAAATAATAAAGTGCAAGTGGTAAAATTTGTTAAGAGTCAAGATAACACAATGAAATAAGGAATTGGGTATCAAACAAAAGCCAAAAATAGCACTGTACGGCCGAATGCTCAAAGAAATTATTTTTCGCCAAATCAGTCTATTAAAAGGCATGGATTTAATTATTCAAAGAGATACACCAATGAGTTAAGTGCAAAAAGACCACATTGGAAAATGGGAAAATTTCCAAACAGTGGAGTTAGGATATTTTCTCCTACAGAGTCATATTGCGTTGAAAATATTAAACTTTGGACTAGACCAAGGTTTAATAAGTTCAAACAATATATTTCCCAAGTGCCATACAGTAGATTAAATTTTCAAAAATCGGCACCGAAAAAGTTTTCAAAAATTAGTTATGATTATAAAGTTAATAATGCTTACAAATCACATATTCTTGGTTCAGTAAGGACAAGGTGGATTTGGATACCAAAAATGACTAACACCCAAGGACCCAAGTCAAACTGGGTACCTAAAAATGTTTGAATTGTTTACAGGAAGTTTGGTACTTCGATAGCGGGTGTTCCCGACACATGACTGGGAACAAATCTAGTCTTGTAAATTTCAAAACTATCGAAGGTCAAAAAGTAGTGTTCGGAGGAAACGATCGATACGACTTAACCAAAGGAACCGGAACAATTGAACGAAATGGTTTGAAAATTGAAGAAGTATCTTACATGGAAGGTCTCAAATTTAACTTGCTTAGTACAAGTCAATTTTGTGACAAAGGATATCTAGTAGAATTCTTCAAAGAAAAATGTCAAGTGAAGAACGAATCTACCGGCGAAGTCGTACTCGAAGGAACAAGAAAGAAGAATATGTATGTTATAGATTGGAACACAACAAAAGATACAGTATGTTTAATGGCAAGCAATTCGAGCATCACAAGTTGGGAATGTCACAAGAAATTGAGTCATTTGAAATTCAAGACAATCAACAAGCTAGCAACGAAAAATATAGTCAAAGGTCTACCCAACATTTCGTACAAGAAAGATCAAGTTTGTGACGCATGTCAAAAAGGAAAGCAAATAAAGACTTCATTCAAATCCAAAAGTCATGAATCAAGTTCAAGACCTCTTAGTCTACTGCACATGGATTTATTTGGTCCAGTAGACCTAGTAAGTATGAGTGGTAAGAAATATACACTTGTTATTGTTGATGATTTTTCTAGGTACACATGGACAATATTTCTCAACAAGAAAAACGAAGTGGAGAAGAAGCTACCAGAATTACTCATGCAACTCCAAAACGAAAAAGAAGCCAAAATAGTCAAAATCCGTACCGACAGAGGTACAGAGTTCGTGAATGGTGTGATACAAGCTTATTGCAATTCCCAAGGAATTTTGCATCAATTATCAGCCGCAAGTATGCCGCAACAAAACGGTGTAGCCGAAAGAAGAAATAGAACGCTTAAAGAAGCCGCACGAGTCATGATTTCGGCTGCCAACCTACCGAAAAGATTTTGGGCAGATGCTATCAACACTGCTTGTTATACTCAAAATAGGAGTATGATTCACAAGCTGCACGACAAAACACCATATGAATTATGGAAAGGGAGAAAGCCTAACCTTAGTTATTTTCATTCATTTGGTTGCAAATGTTTTGTTCTTGTTAATGGAAAAACACATCTAAAAACTTTTGATGAGAGTACAGATGAAGCAATATTTTTGGGATATTCATCAACCAGCAGAGCATTCAGAGTATTGAATAAATCTATGATGGTGGTTGAAGAATTAATTCATGTTGTATTCGATGAATCAACAAAAATAAAGGAAGCAGATGTTTCGAAAAATGTGCTAAATAATATTAGTGATACTAATGATGCTTCTGAGAATGAGATTTTGTAGAGCATAAATGAGTTGGAATTAAATAATTCCAAATCTGGAGGAACACACGTGACTAGCGCACAAAATGAGACTGGAGTCAACCTACATGAGGATGAGGCCAACCTTAATCAAGAGGATGAGATTAATCCAATTCACGGGATTGGAGTTAACCTCAATCAGGACGAGGTTGACCAAGAAGGTCAAAATTAGTCAAACGCAAGTCATCCTCCACCCGCAACCAACGTGCAAAATGATGTTCAACCAAATCGAAAGTGGCTTAGAAATCACCCACAAGATCTCATCATTGGAAATGCACAAGAAGGTGTGAGAACAAGATCTTCAACGAGAGACACTCTATTTGCATGTTTTCTATCTCAAATTGAACCAAAGGAGATAGATGAAGCGCTAAATAATTCAAGCTGGATTGAAGCCATGCAAGAAGAGTTGAATCAATTTGAAAGAAATGATGTATGGAAACTTGTTCCAAGACCAAAAGATCACAACGTTATTGGAACTAAATGGGTCTTTAGGAACAAAGCCAACGAAGATGGAATCATTGTTAGGAATAAAGCGAGGCTAGTTGCAAAGGGCTACTCACAAGAAGAAGGAATTGATTTTGATGAAACATTCGCCCCAGTTGCACGACTTGAAGCAATTCAAATTTTTCTAGCCTACGCCGCGTACAAGAATTCCACGGTTTATCAAATGGACGTGAAAAGCGCATTCCTTAATGGCTTACTTGAAGAGGAAGTTTACGTTGAACAACCACCCGGTTTCGAGGTAAAATGTGATGTTGATAAGGTCTATAAACTAAAGAAGGCGTTGTATGGTTTAAAACAAGAACCCCGAGCTTGGTACGATACACTATCAACGTTCTTAATTAGTTGTGGTTTTACCAAAGGTCTTGTTGACAAAACCTTATTTAGAATTTAAGAAAATAATCATATTTTATTGGTACAAATTTATGTTGATGATATTATCTTTAGAAGTACTGATAAAACTTTATGTGAGAAATTTTCTAAGCTCATGCAGAACAAATTTGAAATGAGCATGATGGGTGAATTGAACTACTTCCTTGGATTACAAGTCAAGCAAATGAAGGAAGGAATCTTTATCAATCAGGCAAAATACACAAAAGATCTAATCAAGAAATTTGGATTAGAAGGAAAAGGCACAGTCAAAATTCCAATGAGCACCGCACTCAGACTAGACAAAGATGAAGATGGAAAAGACGTTGATCAAACGAAATATCGAGGAATGATTGGATCTC
Source organism: Ipomoea triloba (assembly GCF_003576645.1). NCBI lineage: Eukaryota > Viridiplantae > Streptophyta > Magnoliopsida > Solanales > Convolvulaceae > Ipomoea > Ipomoea triloba. The sequence continues at coordinate 15,823,954 of NC_044925.1, forward strand.
TACTATACCTCACTGCGAGTAGACTCGATATATCATACTCAATGGGTATATGTGCTAGATTCCAATCACAGCCAAAAGACAGTCATTTCCAAGCAACCAATAAAATTATTCGATATCTCAAAGGAACTATCAATGTTGGATTATGGTATCCAAAAGAAGGTAATTTTGAACTAACCGGATTTTCAGACACAGATTTTGCAGGTTGCAAAATTGATAGAAAAAGTACCTCTGGAACATGCCAGTTCTTAGGGGGAAGGTTAGTTTCTTGGTTCAGTAACAAACAAAACTCCATTGCTACTAGTGCAGCCGAAGCGGAATATATCGCAGTAGGGAGTTGTTGTGCACAAATTTTATGGATGAAGCATCAATTAAAAGATTACGGGATCAATTGTGATGACGTTAGTATTTTATGTGATAATACTAGTGCAATTACAATTACCCAAAATCCAGTGCTTCACTCACATACCAAACATATTGATGTGAGACACCATTTTATCCGAGATCACTTCGAGAAGAAGAATCTAAAAATCGAATACATACCCACGGAAAATCAACTTGCTGACATTCTCACAAAGCCTTTATGCGAATCAAGATTCAACACCTTAAGGCATGAGATGGGTATGATCGAAATGAGCTAAGTATCAATTTTTCTTATCCTTAAGCTCAATTTATTTACTTTTTAATTATGAACAATTTGTTACGTGATTTATTGTGTGACATATTTGCTTATGTGATTTAATTAATTGTGTGATTTATTTTATTTTTGTTACGTATGTACGTTTGTCTGTTACATGTTTTAATTTTGTTAATTGCATATGTATTGCGTTAATTGCCTTAATTGTACGTTTTAACCGCATTGTTTTCTTCATATGGAAGTTAGAATTTACCTGATAGCATATGTGTACATCTTTTATGTCTTTATAGTCATTCTAGTTAGTCTAGTTGTGTGATTCATATTAGCTATATGTACACTTGGCACACATGCACAATCATTCTTAATTGTGAAAAGATTGCCTACATCTTGCATTTAATATTTGACAATCATCATGTTTCCCTTACTTTCCCTAGGCATATTTAATTTTACTTGTACTGCTATGCATATTTACTGTGCATCAAGAATGTTTGCTCATATGTCAGTGTATACGTGTGATATTGTTTTATAAAATTTTTATATTATATGTTTTTATGTATACATATTTTTACATGTATCTATTTTTTGCATGAATCCAATTCACTAGGACATTTTGAGCAATTCCAATCCTATCCTTAAAATTCAAATCAAAAGACCAAACAACCCCCATCTCAAAACCGGCGCATCCTTTACTAAAAAGGGCAAAAGAGTCTTTTAGTAATTAAATCCCATCCAAAACCCAAAAGACACACTTTCGTCTCCCTCCCCAAATCAAATTCTAAAAACCCCAACACCGAAAACGTCATAGCCGAACCTTCTTGAGCTCTCATCTCTCAAATTCTAAAGCTACCCACTCGAAATCAATACCAAATATAGCATCTTCCAATTCAAGTCAACCCAAAAAAAACCAAAGAAAAGCTCAACACCGGACAATTCTTGAACCCATCCGATTTTGATGAGATCACCATCAACAAGAGGATTGCTCAAAATGTCATGCATGGGTTGGAAACTAGCGGTCTATTGAAGGTATGCACCTTTAAGTACGAAGGAATCTTTGTGAATGAAGTTCTTGAGTTCTTTTCGCATGCCCAAAATAGATTAGGATTTATTGAATCTGTTGTTGGAGCTGTTGAAGTGAAAGTTGATTCTAGTGATTTTAGAAGTATGTTTGACTTTTCTGAGCATGATATGAATGTCGAAAATTTGGTGTTTGATGCTATTGATTTCTGGAGAATTGTTCGAAAGAACAAGGGTGATGATGAACCCAAACTGTCTGGGCAGCGTGAAATGCTCATTTGGGAGTATGGAAAATTGCTTGAGATAATTGTCAAGTGTGCTCTTGGTGGTCTAGGAGGTTTTGACCGATTGACCATTCAATATTCACATTATATTTATGTTGTTTTAAAGACTACTCACAGTTTGGATTGGACTCTTGTTATGTTTGAGAGATTGGCAGATATGGTGAAGAACAAAACCAAGGGAAAATCACTTGGTTACGGTTTAATTGTTGGAGAAATTCTAAGAAGAAAAGGGATTGATATGGGACAACCGAAACCCATTCAAGCCAATAAATTTCTTTTTAGAGTTAATGCCAAGAAACCAAGCCCGGAGGATCGAGTTGAAAATGATGAACCCGTAGATTTAATCCCTCCAGTTCCAAAGAGAAGAAGGACACTAAGAGTAGTTGTGACAAGTGATGCATCCGGCAATGCACACACGGCTGCAAATTCTGAAAATCTTGAAGAAAATTTAATGGATGTTGAACTTGGTGGCAGTGAGCATGACTTGGAAGAAAATTTAGACAATTTGGTGGATGTGGCAGTTGAAGAAAGTGGAGATTTGAATGAGCCTCAACAGTTAGAAATTGAAGTTGAAAATGTTGGATCAAATCAACAGGATGAGGCTGAGGTTGATGTTGGACTTAATTTGGAAAATTTTGAAGTTGAGACTGACCAAGGCCGAGACAACTTTGAGGCAGAATTGGACAGAATTGAAGAAATTGGTACAGTTGACCGTATGGAGGTTGATGTTGTGCGGGACAACATTGAAGTTGAAACTGAGCAGGTTGACCATCAAATTGAGGGGGAAAATTTACAAAATACTGAAATTAATGTTGACCCCACTCAAATTGATGTTAGCCGAGATGAGGTTGAGATTGATCAACATGTTGAGGTTGATCAAAGGCAAGACAATGAGGTTGAGATTGAGGATGTCAATGTCAATGATGATGATGATGAAGTGGCAATTTTAGGAGATGGCCGAATGGATGTTGGACAGTCTAGTGAGCACATTTCTACACCAAATCCAAATCCTATTGACATTGAAGGAAGAATGAGACAAAACAAGATGATTTCGAATTTAGAGAAGGAAATTCGAATGAGGAGTTGGTCAAAGCTTTAAAAGAATTCAAGGAGGCAGTGAACAAAACTGATTTCACTATGTTCACTAATTTTAGGAATTTATTTGATCAAATTACAAGCATGGAGCGCAAGGTTGACAATGTGAATCCATATTTGAAAGGTGAGCTAAATAGATTTATGGCCAAAATGCTATTATCTCTTGAGAATGAAAGGAAAGCGGTTGGAGAAATTATCAACGCACAACGGGAGGAAACCGCTAGAATTGACAAGAGAAATAATGGCAAATTCAATCATTTGATGGCACAAATTGAAGGCTTGAAAAGTACCTTGAAAGCAACCAAATTGGCTCATGAAAAGGAAGTTGATCACTTGCATGAAGGAATTAAAATCCTACACGACTCAATGCAAAAGTTGACCGCAATCATGGAGAAAATGCAAAGCCAACAAGCGTGTGATTCTTCGTTGATGAAGGAGGTCCGAGCTCAACAAAAGGGTGACATGGTCATTTCACCAAGATTTTTTAGGCTACCAAAAAGGGGGAAAGTAGGAGACCCTCACATTTTTTATACAACATATGGTGGCAGTTCGGGTACTCAGGGGGAAGAGGAACTTGTACCGTCTTTTCGTTTTTGTCTTGATTCTACAGGTACACCCATTTGCATAGAAGAAGACAAAGTTGTTGGAATGCTCAAGTACCTTTTACCAGAAGGAACAAAACTCACGGAAGGACGAAGCTTAAAGGAGTGTGCATTTTGGTACACTAGAGGAGTATTTCCCACCAGAGATCCACGTGAAGTTATCAAATGTTACCTCAATGGCACGGTCAAGGAGAAATTCTACCATGAGGATTGCAAAGGTAACTTTAAGAAACTTAGAGCAAGAATTAAGGATATGCTTTGTTTGTAAAACTATTGCTACTACTATTTCGTACATTTGCTATATATGTACGTGACTATGGCTATATCTATAATGATAATATATGTTGCTATTTTTTAGTAGTATTTATGTTGTTAATTGCTTAATTATTTTAGACACACGGTTATTAATTGTAAAATGCAATTTGAGGGAAAAGAAAAATTAAAAGATAGATTACAAGCTAAAATCGAATCCCAAATTGCAACTTTTCGTACGTGTCTTAAAATAAAAGCAAGTAGGTCCAATTTATTGTACACTCGTCAAATTGGCTAGTCAAAATAAAATGAGAAAAACGAAAAATCAATTTTTGATTGGACTAAGCCAAAATGTTCGGGTATAGGTTTTGGTATCATCAAAAAGAGGGAAATTGTTAGGAATATAGTGTAATTGTTTTGATGAACCAAATATGTATTTTAGACCCCCAATTTTATTTTGAGTCTAGCAACATTCTATGTCCAAAGTCAAAGCCTAGTCAAAATTAGCAACAACAGTTTGAAATTTACAATAGAGTATAAAATTATTTTATACTTGTAAGTCGTTTGCTTCCACTAAATAAAAATAGAAGAAGTGGAAAAATGATCGAGCACCGGAATTATCTTCGACGCTAAGGTCACGAGTTTAAGCCTCGGATTAATTCTTTTGGAACAATTAATTTATCAAGGAAGAGGATGACTAGCACAAGTCAAAATTGAAGAAATCAAAATTGAATGAGTTCTCTCACAAATCAATTTTAAGGAAGAGGTTGACAGCTCAATCAGGATGACATCGATCAGGATGACCTCAATCAATTGAAATCAGAACAAGTCTCGAATCAATTTGATCAATATGACATTGAATTCGAGAGGATGACATTGAAGAGGATGAGGTTGACATTGCAAAATTGAAGAGGATGACATTCAAATTGAGAAGAGGATGACTTCAATCAATTAATCGAGAAGAGGCTGACTTTCCAGAAATAGAAAGAAAATCAGGATGAGGATGACCTCAATTCCAAATCAGGATGAGGACGACTTCCAAATTAGGAAACATGATGACCTCAATCCAATTTAGGATGAGGATGACTTCCGAATCTGGAAAGAAAATGAAGGCACCAGCGAGAAGAAATTCAAAGGAGGTAAATCAAATACTTTATACTTGGAGCTGATTTAACTTACGAAAAAGTCAAGGATTTTTTCGGTGGAAATTATTTATAGCTCAAGCAAGAATCACGGAGTGGATTATTGAAAAGAAGTGTTTGATTTGTCAAAATCAAAAGTGAACAAGTCAAATGTTCACACTACCAGAAGGTGCAAGAAGTCAAAATTGGAGGCTACAAGTTACAAGGCCCATACTTGTCAGATTGTTAGAAGACTTTTGAAGGGATAAGCAAGCAAAATTCAAATTCATCTGACAGAGCCTACCAAGGACATTTAATATTGCAGATCAAGCTAGAAGAGCTATCAAATCAAGTGAACGTTCAAGTTTGAATTTTCACAACGGGCATATAACTTTTTTCAAGTTATAAAAGGAGACAGACTTGAAGATGAAGATAAGAACCTGTGTATGAACTTGCATGAACCAGTAAGGAAAAATACGAAGTATTGCAAAACACAAGAATAGCAAGTTCTTGAGCTAAAAACGTGAAAATACAAGTCTGAGAAGAGAGAAGAAAAATATTTTCTTTGTGAAACCCATTTCTACTAAGTGTAGAAAATTGAGTGTAGCTTTGTGCGAGACACTCGGGAGTGTAGCTTTGTGCGAGACACTCGGAGGACTAAGTGTACCTTTGTGCGAGACACTTGGTTGTAGGAGCGTAGCTGGGTGCGAGACGCTCGGGAACGTAGCTTTGTGCGAGACGTTCAAGTTGGAGTGTAGCTTTGTGCAAAACACTCGGAGAAGTGCTTGTGTAGCACTTGGAGTTTCACTATTGTATCTGGGTTATTGAAGATAGTGGAAACTTTCCTTGGAGTTTAAAGGAAGAAGTGGAGTAGGAGAATTACTCCATCTCCAAACCACTATAAATCTCTCTGTCTCTTTACTTTACTTGCAGTAGCTTTACTTTTTGCAAACTGATCTAAGCTAACCCATTTACTATTCATTTCATATTTATCTTATCATCTGGGTTTGTGTGAAAGCACTTTTGCATGCAAGATATTCTTATCCTGACATATCATTTATCTTGCTATCTTTGTTTCACAACCATTTTTCATACGTGTAATTTATATTAAACTTCATACACTTATTATTTGATATATTCTAAGTGTTTCTAACGTATTGCATGCAGATTATCTCTTCATATTTACGCTGATTATTTTATAGCACTTTACCGTATCGTTATTTTCGCTGTGCAATTCAAGTTGAATTTATTCACTTGAATTATTTCTGTTAAAGTGTTATAATATTTTGAATTGTTTGAAAAATCTATTCAACCCCCCCCCCCCCTTCTAGACTTTTCCCACCCTATCGGGACCAACAGCTTCCCCATACCCACCGGGGACGGGTACAGGGATGTTGATTGAAGGTATTTATAGGAACATTTGAAATAAATCTGTTGGAGGGAAATAAATTTCAAACGTCTCTTAACTCTTGGGTAATGACCAATGGATATTGCGAAAGGTTACTTTTTATCAAATTTTTCAATTGTTTGACACACCTTACTTGATGCTCTTTACTTTTTGAAACTACATCTTTTATCTAGGCTTTTAAGGAAAATCATCATTAGGATGTATCCCTAGGAATTCAATTACCTTGGTAACACTTCGCATAAAGTTCTTGACTTTTAAGGTTTAGAATTGTACTCTCAGAAAATGTCTCAAACAATAGGTCAAAGAGGTCAATTCTTACTTTTAAAGTTAAACTCTTCGTATCATAACCTTTCGGAGATGACTATCGAATAGTCATTCCTACTATTAGAAAGTTAACTATTATTTAAGTCACTGTTGCAAATATCAACCTAGGCTCTAGGCGCCCTAGGCCGAGGCGAATTGCTCTCAAGACAGCCACCTAATGCCTAATTCGACCAAGTTGGTGACGAACCGAGTTAACTAGTCCAACTCGGCCAATAAAATATTAATTTGATTTTTTTTTAAATACTACTGACTCTATTACAATGCAGTATCTGTTCATAACTACTTTTTCAACCTATTGAAGCACAAGAGTCAATATTGCCTGCACTGAGGCTCGAACCCACCACCTCCCGTATAAAGGGAAGGGTTTGATGCCACAACTGTAAACAATTAATCTACTAAACGGATTGAGCTAATCAATCATCAATTTTTACCTGGGGTATCTTTACATAAAGCATCCCAATAAGTTAAGTTTGCATATGTATGCACATATTGTTTTAAGACGTCGACACTAACATTAAATACTCATAATTAAATGATAACGCTAATACATACTCCTGAAAATCTGAAATGTCACTTAAAATCCCAAAATTGCTGCATCATCTTCTGCATACCAAGACTTTGAGTGCATTTCCAGATTTGCTACACTAGTTATGACTCACGACCTTATCTAAATCATATCCAATTCATGTTTGGAAAGCTGAGATCGTAAATCATGTCAATAAAAAGACATACATGTATATAAAATAAAAAATAAAAAATAAAAAAAAATTATACATTGTCAATAAAGTATCACTTCACTATTATAGATAGGAAGGAAATAAGTTTCAAAGAAAAAAAAAAGGAAATATATTTTTTCCTTTTGTAAATAAATTGATATTTACCTATAAAATTGTCAACAATGTCGTTCTAGTATAGCAATAAACGTGATATTCTTTTGATAATAAACATATTCGGATATATTTTAGAAACAAATGAAAGGGGGAAGGGACTAGCAAAATGTTTAGCAATATGATCAATAGTTATTGCGTGGACTGTGGTCCACACAACTGTGTAGACCACAATCTAAAATGACATCGTTCCGCATAATTTTTTTCACGTGTACCACTACAACATACATTTTTATAACTTATAATTTATATTATTTTCTAACCCATAAAATATATTATTCTAACTTATAAAATTCAACGTCGTTTTGGACCATGGTCCACACTGTGTGGACCATAATTTGCCCAATACGATCTGACTTCAAATTGAATTGGACTCTCAGGAGAGATGTCTTATCTCTTATGTCTGTCTATCAGAGTCCTTGTTGCATCAAACAAGTTCTGCAGATTCAGAAGCTAACAAACAGACCATTTCAAGTTCAATTACAACACCAAACTGGCATGTTTTAATAAGAAAATGGCTAAACACAACATTGCAAAATGACCCCTCAAAAGGCGGACATATTACAATTTCAGAAACAATGGTTTGAGTTTTACATTTGTCCAAAAAGATGTTTCTAGAGAGCTTTTCTCTAAGAAATGAAATGTACCTGGCTGACTTCACCTATTGAGTACAATAACTTGGTAACTTACAAGATGTTTGATTGCACTTGCCATTGTTTAATAAAAAACAAAAACACATCCTCTAAAGCAAACAATACTAATTAGATGTCTTAGTTTATGCTCTTTCTGCCAATTTTGCTTTGTTCTTTCTGTCAAGATTTCATTAACTTGAAAAGCGGAGGATTTTTAAAGAACTTTACAGGGGGAAGTCAATGGATGATTTGTTAGTATGGATCATCAGGTCATAAATATGAGATAAGTTACTGAAATTTTGACAGGAAAAAAACAATAGCATCGGACAAAATTGACAGAATAAGCATAAGTTGGGGGCCATATTGACATTTTTGCTATGATTGTCCAAAGCAGACTATGATGGTTACAATATTGGATGATATATTTTCTATTGGCATGATTTGAAACTAAACATCTTATGTTAGAGGACTCGTCTAAACCAAGCGGGTAGAAAAGTTTACTCAAGGAAAGGAAGAGTTGGTGCTACAAATTAAAACAATTTGGAACCAGCAAGGGGATATGCTAACAAATCAGAAGCAGATGGCAAATTTGCTACTCTTTGAGTCTCAGCAGCATGGCTAGGAAACATCTGGTTTGCTATAGGTGGAAAAGTAGGATAAACACTTGGAGTAGGCAAATTTGGAGGTCTAAAAGTCCTTTGAAGTTGGTCATGAGGATGACTCGGGTGGTATACGATTGGAGTAACCAATGATGTGGCTATATCACTCTCCCTAACATAGTCAGAAGACAGCCAGTTACCTGCGTTAGATGCATAAGTAGGATGAGCAATTGGAATAGGTAGATATGGGGCTCTATCAGTCTCGCTATACTGCATTTGCCCAAAAGCACCGGTATCTCTCATCCTTTTTGTGTTGGTAGAGGGAACTGATGATCCATCAGTCCTCGTCCTCTTTCCCAAGGCTGATTGACCCCTATGCTCAACATTTCTGGTTTGACGAGATGCTTTGTGACCACCCATTGCATCTTTGTTCTCTCTCCAGGTAGTCAATCCAGGAGGTGCATTAGATTTTGTGACATTTGCATTCCAATTCATCGTAACTCCGCTTTCTGATATGGCCACATCTTTGCCGAACAAAAATTCACTTAATGCATACCCTTCCATTCGGCAACTCAAAAAATCAGAAATGCGCTCAATAGAAAGGTTAATGCAATCGTTTATTCTTTTCATTTCACTCTCTCCTACTGCCCTTGCAACATTTTGGGATCGGTCAGTGAAATCCTCAACCTGTGAGAGACCATTAACTAGCATAAATATAGTGCGCTTCTAAAAGAAAAGAAGGATCCGAATAAGCCAAGTACAATTACAGTTATGCAGCCAACTTTATGATCCCAAGTCTTAGATATCCAAGATCCCTCGTAAGTGCTGACACACAGACCTTGGAACCAAAGTTCATCGACTGATGATAACTGCAAATAACACAACCACGCAGAAATGCTCAACATTGGGAATAAAAAATCAGTAATGAAAAGATAAGTCAATTAATAGGCTTCTTGGAAAGTGAATTTTATGTGAGTTTAAATACAGAGGAAATATATAATAGCACCATAAGTAATAACGTCAGAAACAGCTCAGCCACTGATTCTGTATTGTTTTGTCCATAATTAACAAACTTATGTAATGACTTTGCCACAGCTCCAGTATCACAACCATCTGCAACAAGCCAAAAGTTAAAGTTGTACCGCTGTGTAAAAGTGACGAAGAAATTGTAGTTTTTGCAATTAATCATGGTAAATAGAAGTTCAGAAAACATTCTCAAAGTTAAATGGAGAATCTAGCTCCTGATATTGAGTGTGGAGGTATTAAAGAATGCTAACGATGTGCCAGCTCTACAGAGAAGAAGAGCTATCATCTGTAGGAAATTTCTAAATATCACTATGGTATGAAATGTTAAAATCTCTTTTTGGAACAAGCCACTCTGAACTGTGTTTCAAATAATATTTTAAAACATGTACTTATTGATTTACTAAAAAGATTTCTTTTGCCAACTACTATGTAGTGTGATGGCACCATTTTGGGCTGAAAAAGATTTAGAAAGTATAGAACAAATACTACCTTATAAAGAATTACGTGTTTAAAAAATAAGATATCTTTTAGTAATTACCTTTAAGAATTGCAGAAAATGGTGGCAGTATTGGATGATTACGAGTCTGCAAGGTTTTAGTTACCCAAGAGAACAGTAGCTGGTTAATCAATCAGTCAATGAGGACATGCACTTAATAGTAAATTCACAGTGATGACTAAAGTTAATGATACAAAAATCTTAGAGGAATTTGTGACTTAAATAACCCTTCAATTTAACAAACAATTTTTACTAATTTGTTAATATTACTCATAAAATGCAGATTTCTTCAAGTGCATAAATCTTCCGAAAATAGTATGAATATTAGAGTTAACCAATGACTAAAGAATTTGAACTGAAACCGCACCTGCAAGTGAAATGCCACCAGAAGTATTATACTTAATGAGTTCAAGGTTTTGTCCCTTGCACTATTAATGTTATGTGCTTGAGCCCATGCTTTCATCTGTAAAGAAACTATCATCAAATGCTACAGCAGCAAATCTGAATTATCCATCGGAAAGAACAATATGTGGTGCCATTTGAAACACTCAATTAAAACCAATTTTCTGAAAATTACTATTCAACTCATCATTCTTTGATGGTGCTTTGATTGCTTTCCCTTGGGGATTATCAATTATCGGCAAAGAAATATGTCGACCCACTAATGCACGAAAATCATGCAAAAAAAAATGTTTTTGGAGCAAGGGACCATAAAGTTTATTATATCGAGCATCAATAAGAACACAAAAGGATGGACACATTACCAAAAAGCATAGTTTGCGAAACCTTTCATCAATGAGAGAAACAAAGTAGAGAATCTTGGATTTCAAGATTCCATCCTTGTTTCCCACTGATATATCACACTCAACCCCAGTTCCACTATCAACAACTTTCAGAACAGGCACAATAGCACGGGTAATTGGGTTGACACCATGAACATGTCCACTACCTGAAACATATATAGATAGGTGAGAGAACAGATAAGCTCTGACAATTTACAACATAGATAACATGGCTTAGAACAACCCAAACGCCTAAACAACCGTAATAGTAATATAACACATTCTGATAGTTAGTAATATAATAATAATAATAATAATAATAATAATAATAATAAAATCACTAAACCCTGACAGATATTTCCATGCATGAAGAAACTTAACACTCCATCCCATTTTTATTGCCCACTATCAACTTCTAAATAGTAGTTAATAAAAAGAATTCTTAAAATGCCCCTAGCACATTAATAAAATTGAATGCATTCCATGCAAAAGCTGGGAATAAGTGGAATATTACAAGTATTTTAAAGCCTTGACTAAATTTTCTTAAATATGTGTCTAATCGAAGTGGCCAATAAAAATGGAATAAAGGGACAACTTGGCAATGACAGCTAATCCAAGTAAGGTGTTAGCATTTATTATCTTTCTCATGGTCAGCTAACCTAAATGTGAAACATATTACGTAAGCAATTTCTTATATTGGAAACTTGGTGAGACCTACAAGTTTGGAACTGATAAGACAGTTTTATTAAGACAGCATAAGCAATAAATGAACTTGTTTTTGAAATTTACGCTGAAGTAAATTAAGCTTCTTTGCAAGCTTCTTGAGAGTACTAATCTTCCTGTCACGCGGGATGTCAACATTGCTAAAATTAACAGATAGATCTAGGTCACTTTTTGCTGCAAACAGATCCATTGTGAAAGACCCAAACTCCACAACACGAGGAATATCACGAGAGCAGCCTGAAACAAAGAATTTAGCAGAACAAATTTTATTCTTTGTATAAAAACTCATGTCAAATGGTCAAATCTATTCTATATACTTGGAAAATCTTAAGCATGAAAAAAAAAATAATAATAATAATAACTAGGAAAGTGAATATATAAAGAAAAATTCATTACTATATTTACCATAAATTTCCTTGACAATTTCATTAAATATGCGGATCAAATCTCTCCGAGCATCATAATCACTTGGTTTAGGGAACAGAACAAAACAAACACCATGAAGCAATTCTTCCAACCCAGATGACTTTTCCAAGGCTATTTTGTACTTGAGCAATGTCTTCCTCTGACACTTGTCAGCTTCCTTGCGCAGAACTAACATAAGGGATACATTAATTGATAACATAATCTTTTCACAAAAAAAAAAAGTTGATAACATAACAATTACAGTGATAGTTGGTTTCTTTCATTTTCCTTTTTGAGAGAATTTTTTTTCTTCCGTTCCTCAATTAGTCAATGTAGTCCTTCACAAAATTGGTTCTTAGATGTGCCAAATTTGTGCAATTTTTGACCCTCACTGTAAGAAACTGCAGAACCAACCTCCTCCATTTCTTCCTCAGTTCTCCATGCTCCATGACAGTTTACAGGCTTATCTTACTTTATTCCCATTACTTCCAAACCAGGGGAAGAACCCCGAATTCAAAATCCCCTTTTTGAAACCAATTTTATCCTTCTCCCAAATATCATAAAAGCTACCAGCGGCGCAAAATTTAGGGACCAAGATCACACAAGGCAACAAACCATGGGTATTGATTCATTTCAATTATATTTTATTGACAATTTTATTTTATTTTATTTCCTTTGAGAAGTTGGTTAGTTTTTCATATTTTGCTCCTTTCCTTCTACACTCAAAACTCCATTGCACAACTACAAGCATAGGCAAGCCACGAGCTCCTCCCAGCAGCATTCATCGCCCGTTGACACGTGCATTTGCCCAGAGACATAACATAAAATCAAACTTATTTGGCACATCTAAGGACTAATTTTGAAAACAACAATTATGAAGGAAAAATCAACTAGTGGTGGATGACTGTGGGATGAAAAAAGTGATTCTCCCTTAATTCTTATTCTTTTATCCACTTTTTGGTGGATGGTATGGACATGCTTACTGTGCCAATAGAGATGATGTGTGTTACATGACAAGTAAAGCTGTAGGCTTGAGTGATATAGCAAATGCAAACAGTTTTATATGGCACTGTCAAAATTTGAGCTAATTGACTATGTTTTGCATAGGATTAAAAGTATGTGACAGCATAAAAGAACAGGTAGGAGTAAAATTGACCAGAAGTGTAAGAAATAGGGGCAAATAAGCAATAAAGCCACATTTTCCCTTTTTAAATAGCAGTTACATAAACATCAAAACAAGTGTGCAAAACCACTAACCTTCTACTGTCAATGACATGGTCTGCAAGTTACAAGCTGATAATATCAATTCACTGTCGTCTGTCACAAAGAAAAGCAATTCATCTTAAACAATTACTTGTTATATAACTAAACAGAAAGAGGTTCGTGAAAGAACACTATAAACAAAAATGCAGCCTTAGCGAACTCAATGTATATCTTTTATAAACCAACAGAAAGAGGTTCGTGAAAGAACACTATAAAACCCCTTGTTGACGTAGAACAATATAGAATAGAACCCTAATAAATAAATTAAAAAAAAAAAAAAATCTAAGCAGCCAGTATCATTTCTAAGTACAGCAACGACAAAAAACCACAATAACTTTGAAATGTATACAACAACTAAAAAGAAGTAGAAAAAACTTACATACAAAATCAGGTGAATTAGATTCAAATGTGCAAACATACTGGGAAAAAGAGAAATCTTTCAAGGTAGCAAAAGAATTTATAGAATGAAAATTAAAGGGCAAATACCAAATTTGTTTGATAAATTCTTTCAGAGAAACTGCTTCGAAGAACAGTCTTTTCTTCGGCAATTACAAAATTCGGCGAATCCAGTCATGATTGAACAAGGGCCTGGTCGGCTGTTTTCTTATCCGCGTTTTGTCTTTTAGAATCCTGGGATTACTGCTTTCGTAATAAAAATATCCCGGGATTTCTGATAGTAATAATTAGCACCTTAACTTTTTCTAAATTATAGTTAAGCCCACAGTTATTTTTACCGTAAATCCGTAATAGGTAATGTTGACCGTGATTTGAAAAAAAAAAAAAAAAAACTAACCGAACCAATATGCTAATGGTTCATGTATGATTCATAACTTAACATATCCGTTAAAAAAAAAACATTTTTCAATATACATATATTTATGGATGGTCTAACCAATGGGGTAGCTCAAATGGCAAGTGAGCTCTCTTTGTGGGGAAGAATTTCGGGAGAACCCGGGTTCGATTCCCACAAGCGACGATTCCCCTTGGGCCAGCTCCGCCTCTCAGAGCGAACTTGAGTCGGACGGAGAAAAACCCGATGAATTTACCAAAAAAATATATATTAATGGATTGTTTACCCCAAATTCTTGGGTGGACCCGGACCGTTAAACGGACGGAGAAAGACCCAATGAATTTACCAAAATATATTGATGGATGGTTTACCCCAAATTTTAATGAAAAGAAACGGTCCACAATACATCATAGTCCAGACATCAAAACGGTGTCTTTTCTTTTAATGAAAAGAAACGGCATCCGTTCTGCGCATTCCTCAAAAGTAACTCTAAACCAAATTTTAATGAAGAGAAACGGTCCACAATACATCATAGTCCAGACATCAAAACGGTGTCTTTTCTTTTAATGAAAAGAAACGGCATCCGTTCTGCGCATTCCGCAAAAGTAACTCTAAACCAAATTTTAATGAAAAGAAACGGTCCACAATACATCATAGTCCAGACATCAAAACGGTGTCTCTTCTTTTAATGAAAAGAAACGGCATCCGTTCTGCGTCATTCCGCAAAAAGTAACTCTATGTGTATAACATATTCAGTTTCATTTTATATACACTGCAGTTTCTTTCAACACAACTACAGTTCATTTCGATATAACTACAGTTTCATTCGACATTATACACTCAAATATGTGAAACTGTTATTCAGTTTCATTCTATATACAATATAGTTTCATTACAACACAACTACATTATCATTTCTATATAACTACAGTTTCATTGGACAATATACACTCAAATATGTGAAACTGTTATTCAGTTTCATTTTATATACACTGCAGTTTTCATTCAACACAACTACAGTTTCATTTTGATATAACTACAATTTCATTCAACATTATACACTCAAATATGTGAATTGTTATTCAATTTCATTTTATATACACTATAGTTTCATTACAACACAACTACATTATTATTTCAATATAACTACAGTTTCTTTGGACAACATACACTCAAATATGTGAAACTGTTATTCAGTTTTATTTTATATACATTGCAGTTTCCTTTCAACAAAACTACAATTTCATTTGATAATATAAAAATAAATGTGAGGCAATATCATTTGAGATAAACTGTAGTTTCATTTATGGAGCTCCATTAAAATGTAACGACAGTCGTTTCTTTACTTAAAGAAACGGTGCCATTTTTGGACCATGGTCCACAATATAACGACGGATGGTTTACTAGGTTGACTATAGAGCTGTCAAAACGAGCCAGCAAGGTGGGCCCCGCCAAACATGTTAAAAACCCGCCAAAAAAGCGGGCCCAAAAAATGATCCCCCACCTCGCCCCGCCCTAAGCCCGCGGGGGCCCACCAATCTGCCAAATACGGGCAAAAATTGAAAAATATACTGTAAACTACTCAAAAATATTGGCAAATATACTGTAAACTACTACATATATGATACGTAGTATAACATACTGTAAACTAGTAAACTACAAAAAAATATAAACTAAATATAATTACTTAAAAATTAAAATCTACAGTAAGCAGGGGTGGTTCACTGGTTCTAACTTCTACGGCTAATAGAAACAAAAAACTCTTCAAAACAGTGAGCAGGGATGGTTCTAGCCTAATAGAAAAATCATAAACTAAATATAATTACTTATAATTACTAGCGGGAGTCTGAATTTTTTTTTTTTTGTTTAGTAGGCGGGCTGGCGTGCTACCTGCCAAGCCTGCAGGTTTAGACGGGGCGGGCTAAAAAGCCCGCCATAAAACGGGCTTTAGAAATTAGAGCCCGCCCCGCCCTTTTTGGCGGGACGGGACGGGTTAGCCCGGCGGTCTAAGCCCGTTTTGATAGCTCTAGTTAACTAAATAGATCAGCCCAATAAAATAACTGGACCAATAAAGTCTAAGAAGGAGGCCAGTACGAGATAGTGAATAAGTTTCGATAGGAATTCATAGGATTAAACTTATTATTACCAATATACCAAGGATCGGGCCTATCTAGTACGGAGCTCAATTTCAATATGATTAGGATTCCTAATATAAGGCAGTCTAGGATTTCTTTTCCTTGTAGGATTTCTAACCCAAAATATATATAATAGACCCCATACATGTGGGAACAAGCAATTCTCAATAACATAAAATATTTATCCTCTCTAAATTTTCTTCATATTTTTTCTATATTTTTATACTTGTTATTTTAACATGTGTTGGCCAGCCATTGATTGCCCGAAAGACATAAAACCTACATTAACGGCGTCCGTGTGGATCGAAACGAAAAGTCACGTTCATTCCTCAAACCTGAGATACAAATCTTAAAAACCTTAGATCATGGTGTTTACACGACGATATACCCGAACTGACCGGTCGGTCTGGGATTTGCGGGAAACCCTCGGTCGACCCGCCTATCATGCACTGTTTGGTCAGTCTTTACCCCCCTCAAGAAAATTATCTAGAAGACCCCTAGGACGAAGAGGAGGTCCATTCAACCACACGGCATGTTGCTAGCGTCCCTTGGACCTGAACGATTAGACATCGTCTTACCGCGCTAGAGGCTATTGAGCGAATCCTCGAATCCCTGTAGTGTGATTACAAGACACTCATGATGTGTAGACAACCGGGACCGATCGCCCGAGAAAACACGGGGATCTGGTCCACCTAGGAAAAATCTCCCTGTAGTTTCGGTCCATGATCGCTTAAGACCCTAAAACCAACCACTCGTCACTGAGCGGTTAAGGCAAGATAGCCCGGCAAACAAGAACCCAAGTCAAAAAGTCAGGCTCAATCCCCAACGGCGAACGAAGGCCACTAGAGCAGCTAGCTTCCGAACATGATAACAGCGGGACGAAGAGGAATATAATAAGGAGGGTTCTTCGAAAGGGATAGTTGAAAGCAATGGTGGGACCTTGAGACTTGGTCGAGAGGATCGAGACAGAGAGGTCACAGTGTTAAAGAAGTAAAGGACCTCCAATGGAATATTGAAGGTAGAAAGGATTGGCTGACGACACAGTCCTTGCTGTCCGCCAGACCGTTCTCGAAAGAAATTCAAAAGTATCGCGTACCGAGGGACTTTAAGTGCCTGACCCATGCCTACGTATGATGGAATTGATAACCCTCCTGATCACCTGGTCGATTTCCAAGCAAAGATGATGCTAATAGGATAGGGTCCCCCATGTATTGGACTGCCTTCTTTTCAACACTCAGAGGGGCAACACAACAAAAGTTCTAGTCAATACCACCCCGGTCTATCAGTTGCTTTGAGACACTAGCAAAGCAGTTTCCAACACACTTCGTAGGAAGTATGAAAGCTAAATAACACATCATGGCTTTAGGTTCTGTATAGCAAGGAGAGTTAGAGACATTGAAATAATTCATGAAATGGTGGCAGAAAGAGGTATACACAGTAGAGGACCTAGATGACCGAATGTCCCTAACATTGTTCATGGAATGAAGCTTTGAGATCAGGAGACTTGTACACTAGCTTGCGAAGGGAAACTGCCGAAACCTACGCGCAAGCCATTCAGCGAGCTAACAAATACTCAAAAACAGATGAGGCCTTATGACAAGACTTGCTTGCATAGGGTGGAATGTCAAAAGATATTTGTATGTTAAAACGGAAAGTCAGTGACTCCCCGAGCGTCGGTCTCGAAGGAAGGACGTGGAGGTGTGTCAAGTGTTCGAGAGTTTACTTGATTGGGTCATGCATTGGATTCGAGTGTGATGTTGGGTGGATTGTGAGTGAAAGGAGTTCATTTAGTTTGGTTTGAGTGCAAGAGAGTAGAGTAAAGTAAAAATGATTTGTAAATATGTAAAAGGGGTAGGGATTGGATAATGTTCATGTATGTTGCATTGTAGTGTGACTAAGGTCATGGATCGGGATTGCTAGGATATTGGCTATTCAAGAGTGTGTTGTCTTAGACTTTTTCCATCTTTGTGTACTAAGGTTTCTTGACTAAGGAGTGCCTTAAAGCATCCAAAGCTCTAAGATGCATTTTATCAAACACATAAGCTACACACTATCCTACTATTCTTTTCAAGAAGTCCATAGGAACTTTGATTGTGAAAAGCTTCAAATCCTAACTCTAATCAAAGACATGAAAGAGTCAAGAGCCCAATCTCTCATCTAGATTGGCCAGATCCAAACAAGATCTCATCAACACAACAATCAAAAGACAAGAATAGATAATCCATCAACACAAACACATAGATCCAAGATATAGAGATAAGATCATCACACTAGCAGCATTCAATCACACAATCCAAATCCCTAGATTAAACTAGCAACTCATGATATGAAATTCAAGCACAAAAGCCAATTTAATCCAAGAACTGTTGGTCCCAAGGGGATGGGGTACAAGTCTAGAGGGGGGGGGGTGAATAGACTTGTATAAGATTTTGCAAATCTTTTTCGACTTCTCATGTGTATTGGACTTAGGATGTTTAGGTCCAATACCTCACAAGATGAAGACAAAGTTTTATGCGCAGCGGAAAGGTTATCCCCTTTTAGTTAGCACGAGTTTGAGTTAATTCGAGAGGTGCGGTTATATGCAGTGCAGTTCGAGAGTTAGATAGCGAGAGATAAAAGCAGAAAGTAAATGCGAGAGAGATTTTTAAGTGGTTCGGCCAACCCGCCTACATCCACTCTTCTTCCAAAAACTCCCTGGAAGGATTGCACTAAAACTTCCCTTTTTAGTACTATATCGAGCGCTTGAGCTTTGATCACGAAGCCCGCCTCAAGCCTCAGGTTTTTCGCCCCGCTTCTTGTTACTCCACCTCTCGAGCACTTGACCTTTGATCACCAAGCCCGCCTCAAGCCTCAGGATCTTCACAAGACAGCTCCCAGGTTACTCCGCCTCTCTTCAGGTTTTTCTCCCCGCTTCCAGTTACTCCACCTCTCGAGCACTTGAGCTTTGATCACCAAGCCCGCCTCAAGCCTCAGGATCTTCACTAGACAGCTGCCAGGTTACTCCGCCTCTTCTTGCTTAATCCAAAGCAAGGACCTTTGGTTGTCACAGTTGAGTGTAACAAGCTCCAATCTGACCAAAAGCTATCGTTGAATCAACTTCGATGTAGAGCTGCTTCGGTCACCTTCTAGATGTATAGCAGTTTAAGCTTTGTAACTCTCTCAAACACTAAGATGTGTTCTCTCGCTATTTTGAATATCAGGATGATATTCCGGATTGAGCTCAGGCACTTGAACGTTTGAAATAGACACCTCTTAAGATTTTCAGAATGAACTCACTTCTTCTGACCAAGACTTCCCCCTCTGTTTTAACTTGTGTCTTCACGTCCTTTTTATATGAGAGTTCAGGAATAATTCCGTTGGAGGGAAAATTATTCCGTTTGAAATTTGTCTCCCATGCTGTGTATGGGACTTGCATCTTTTCAGCATTTTTCATGGAGTGGTGGTCTTGTAACTTGAACCTTTTGTTTGGTAGTGGATATTCCATAATCCACTTTCTTGAGTCCATGCTCCACTTGCTCCTTTTGGTAAAAGTTACTCTTTTTAAATTCCCATTGATCCTCGTTTTAGGGAATAAGACTGACTTTGGATTAGTGTGTTAGGAACATCATGTAATAGGTTTTGATGATACCAACTGATAAGTAGAAATCCCCAAGTCTCGATACATAGGCAAAACGCTGTAAGTTCGACAAGTAAACCAAGAGCGAAAATACAACCGGTAACTTTGAGCTCAACTCGGAAAATATTTAAGCTTGAGGTAAATTTGTTTGAACATCTTAGAAGTCTCGTGTGTTGTAATCATATAGACAGATCAGAAGAAAGCATGGGACAACACTGGAGGAATAAGGGTCTGCGAGACATCAACTAAGTCTCGAGACATAAGCAGAGTTCGAGAGGTAGGACCTCTCGATACAGTTATCCAGTTCGAGACATAAACAGAGTTTGAGAGATAGACCTCTCGATATTTGAGTTCGAGACATCAAGCAATCAAGATATCAACCTTGGTCTCGATACACTAACAATTCTCCAACAAAGCTGAATGACGGTCAGGAAGCATACTTAAAGTTTGGAGAAGAAGAATATCATGGAGATGGAATAATGAAGAGGTGCCGAACGTGAAGATTTCAAAATGGGCGGAAATGGATGACACGTCAGATTTCCACCACAAACGGTCAAAAGGTGCACCAATGTTGAAGTGGTCTGATTCCCTACAAACAAGGAGTAATGGGAATATAAAAAGAGTAACTTTTACCAAAAGACGAAAGTGGAGCATGGACTCAAGAAAGTGAACTATGGAATATTCACTACAAGACAAGAGGTTCAAGTTACAAGATCACCACTCCATGAAATATGCTGAAAATATGCAAGACCCATGATCAGCATGGGAGACAAATTTCAAACGGAATAATTTTCCCTCCAACGGAATTATTCCTCTACTCTCATATATAAGGACGTGAAGACACAGAAGCAAAAAAAAAAGGGAAGGAGTTAAAAAATTGGGGGTAAACCAGTTCGAAATTCTTAAGAGGTGTCTGTCTAAAACGTTCAAGTGCAAGTGCTTAACTTGGAATATCATCCTGATATTCAAAACAGCGAGAAAACACATCTTAGTGTTTAAGAGAGTTACAAAGCTTAAACTGTTACACATCTAGAAGGTGACCGAAGCTGCTCTACATCGAAGTTGATTCAACGATAGCTTGTGGTCAGATTGGAGCCTGTTACATTCAACTGTGACAACCAAAAAACACCTTGCTTTGGATTAAGCAAGAGAGGTGGAGTAACCTGGCAGCTGTCCGAGTGAAAGAAACCTGAGGCTTGACGCGGGCTTGGTGATCAAAGGTCAAGTGCTCGAGAGGTGGAGTAGCTGGAAGCGGGGAGAAAGACCTTGGAGAGGTGGAGTAACCTGGGAGCTGTCTTGTAAAGATCCTGAGGCTTGACGCGGGCTTGGTGATCAAAGGTCAAGTGCTCGAGAGGTGGAGTAACAAGAAGCGGGGCGAAAAACCTGAGGCTTGAGGCGGGCTTCGTGATCAAAGCTCAAGCGCTCGATATTGTACTAAAAAGGGAAGTTTTTAGTGCAATCCTTCCAGGGAGTTTCTGGAAGAAGAGTGGACGTAGGCGGGTTGGCCGAACCACTTAAAAATCTCTCTTGCATTTACTTACTGCTTTTATCTCTCGCTAACCTCTCGATTGCACTGCATATAAACGCACTTCTCGAACTAACTTAAACTCGTGCTAACTAAAAGGGGATAACATTTCCGCTGCGCATAAAACTTTGTCTTCACCTCGTGAGGTATCAAACCTAAACATCCTAAGTTCAATACACACGAGAGGTCGAAAAGATTTGCAAAATCTTATACAAGTCTATTCACCCCCCCCTCTAGACTTGTACCCCATCCCCTTGGGCCCAACAATTGGTATCAGAGCGAGTTCTCTGATCGATATAAACCTTTGTTTATATTGCCTAGAGATCCTTCTTTGAAAAGTCTTTTGAAAATATTTTCAAAGCACGAGATAAAATTTTAAAAAAAAATGGACAGCATGTTGTCGAGACATCTTCTCTTTGATCTTAGCAGGTTCGATGACTGGAAAACACGCATGCTTGCATATCTATCAGCCCTCCATGATGAGATGGCCGAAGTTATAACATCTGGACCAGTCAAGATCATGATGGTAAACACGACTGCTGAGCAAACCAGAGATACACCAAAGTATGTCCCCAAACCTAGGGAAGAATGGACAAGTGATGATAGGAAGAGAAACAACTTGGACAACATTGCCAAGGATATTCTCTTCAGAGCTATAGACGAAACCATCTTTCCAAAAGTAAGAAAGTGCAAAACGGCGAAAGAGGTATGGGATACTTTGATGTTAATTGGTNTTGAAAAGGATGTCTCGATACTAAAGATCCGGTCAGATCAAGGTGGAGAGTTCGTTAATCAAGTAATCGAGAGCTACTGCAACGAGAACGGGATTCATCATCAACTGTCAGCTGCTCGAACGCCTCAACAAAACGGGGTTGCTGAAAGAAGGAACAGAACTCTCAAGGAAGCTGCAAGAACCATGCTCTCGCAAGCCAACATATCACAAGGATTTTGGGCAGAAGCAATCAACACAGCGTGCTACACCCAAAATCGGTCCTTGATCGTAAAAGGAGTTGAAAAGACTCCATATGAGTTGTGGAATGGAAGAAAACCGAATGTAAGCCACTTCTACACATTCGGGTGCAAATGCTATATCCACAACAATGGGAAGGCTCAACTAAGAACCTTTGAAGAAAAGGCAGATGATGGAGTATTTCTGGGATACTCATCGACAAGCAAAGCATTCAGAGTCTTCAACAAACGGAGTTTGGTGGTTGAAGAGTCCATACATGTTACCTTTGATGAAAGGGCATCGACAGATCAACTGTCAAAGACAACGGAAGCAGCTGAGGAAGATCAGCCACAGTCTATCGAGAGATCAAACTTACCTCTCGAAGACAAGCAGTCGATAGTTCGAGACGTAGCAGAACTCCAGTCAGATTCAGATGATGAAGAGCCTACAAAGAAGAAAGCTCCTGACTCAGTTGATCCAATCCAGTTCATAGATGTTCATCCCACATCTCAACCTACAACGGAGGTATCAACTGAGGAGCCACAACCCGACCTAAGATGGCTGAGAAGTCACCCTGCTGATCAAGTGATTGGAGATGTACGTGACAGAGTTCGAACCAGATCAGCATACAGAGAAAGCATGTTTGCTTGCTTTCTATCTCAAATAGAGCCTAAGGTGATCGATGAGGCTCTATGTGATCCAGATTGGGTGCAAGCCATGCAAGAGGAACTTCATCAGTTTGAGCGGAACGATGTTTGGGAACTAGTTCCGAGACCTCATCATCAAAATGTCATTGGTACAAAGTGGGTTTTCAGAAACAAGATGAATGAGGATGGAGTTATTGTTAGGAACAAGGCCAGACTTGTTGCCAAAGGCTATTGTCAGGAGGAAGGAATAGATTTTGAAGAAACCTTCGCTCCAGTGGCACGTCTCAAAGCCATACGCATCTTTCTCGCATATGCCGCCTTCAAAGACTTTAAAGTGTATCAAATGGATGTCAAGAGCGCTTTTCTGAACGGACTTCTCGAAGAAGAGGTGTACGTTGAACAACCTCCGGGTTTCTTGAAGGACGTGGGAGCTGACAAAGTATACAAATTAAAGAAGGCACTTTACGGCTTAAAACAAGCTCCGAGAGCTTGGTACGATACCTTATCCTCTTTTCTAATTCAGTGTGGGTTCACCAAAGGCCTAGTGGACAAAACATTGTTTAGAATTAAGGACGGGGATCACATCTTATTGGTGCAAATCTATGTGGACGATATCATCTTTGGAAGCACCAATCCAGACTTGTGCGAGAAGTTCTCCAGATTGATGAAAGGTAGTTCGAGAGGTCACCCGATCAGTTTGTCTATATACGTTATGTCTCGAAGAAGGGTAGTTCGAGAGGTCACTTCGAAAGATAACAAACTGATATCTCTGAACGGAGGAATAAGGAGGGTTAGGGATCAATCACTCAGGGGGAAGATCCTTAACCAGATCAAGACGGAGGAATAAGGAGGTTTAGGGATCAATCACTCAGGGGGAAGATCCTTAAACTCATGTGGAAGACAATTCACCTTCGAGAGGNTTGCTTTGGATTAAGCAAGAGAGGTGGAGTAACCTGGCAGCTGTCCGAGTGAAAGAAACCTGAGGCTTGACGCGGGCTTGGTGATCAAAGGTTAAGTGCTCGAGAGGTGGAGTAGCTGGAAGCGGGGAGAAAGACCTTGGAGAGGTGGAGTAACCTGGGAGCTGTCTTGTGAAGATCCTGAGGCTTGACGCGGGCTTGGTGATCAAAGGTCAAGTGCTCGAGAGGTGGAGTAACAAGAAGCGGGGCGAAAAACCTGAGGCTTGAGGCGGGCTTCGTGATCAAAGCTCAAGCGCTCGATATTGTACTAAAAAGGGAAGTTTTTATTGCAATCCTTCTAGAGAGTTTCTGGAAGAAGAGTGGACGTAGGCGGGTTGGCCGAACCACTTAAAAATCTCTCTTGCATTTACTTACTGCTTTTATCTCTCTCTAACCTCTCGATTGCACTGCATATAAACGCACTTCTCGAACTAACTTAAACTCGTGCTAACTAAAAGGGGATAACATTTCCGCTGCGCATAAAACTTTTTCTTCACCTCGTGAGGTATCAAACCTAAACATCCTAAGTTCAATACACACGAGAGGTCGAAAAGATTTGCAAAATCTTATAC
Source organism: Ipomoea triloba (assembly GCF_003576645.1). Taxonomy (NCBI): domain Eukaryota; kingdom Viridiplantae; phylum Streptophyta; class Magnoliopsida; order Solanales; family Convolvulaceae; genus Ipomoea; species Ipomoea triloba. The sequence continues at coordinate 15,848,691 of NC_044925.1, forward strand.
AAGTCTATTCACCCCCCCCTCTAGACTTGTACCCCATCCCCTTGGGACCAACATAGTGCACCTTCTATCCGTTTTTTGTGGAATTCTGATGTGGCATTCACTTCTGGCACCTCCTTAATATTTTATCTCCATGATATTCTTCTTCTCCAAACTTTATTCATGCTTCCTGACCGTCATTCAGCCTTTTGGAGAAATGTCAGTTTATCGAGACCAAGATTGATGTCTCGATTGTTTGATGTCTTGATCCCCATGTATCGAGAGATCTATCTCTCGAACTCTGCTTATGTCTCGAACTAGGTTGTTGTATCGAGAGATCCTATCTCTCGGACTCTGCTTATGTCTCGAGACTTAGTTGATGTCTCGCAGACCCTTATTCCTCCAGTGTTGTCCCGTGCCTTCTTCTGATCTATCTATAGGATTACAACACGAGACATTCTAAGATGTTCACACAAATTTACCTTAAGCTTAAATATTTTCCGAGTTGAGCTCAAGTTACCCGGTTGTATTTTCGCTCTTAGTTTACTTGTCGAACTTACATTGATTCCTATCTTTCGAGACTTAGGGGATTCTAAAATACATTTTGGTATCATCAAAACCTAATACATTATGTTCCTAACAAGAACAAGATAACTAAAATTATAGAAATGAAATAGAAGTCACCTAGAGAGAAGAAGATCTTCAATCCAAGCTTGTTGTCTTGCTACAATGGAGATTGATCTAATCTAAAAAACTAAGAAAAATGGAGAAAGCTCTCCAAAAGAAAAACTAAGAAAGGAAAAACTAAATTTCTGGGATCCTCCTCTGAAAATCTATCAAAGGGGTTTAAATAGTCTCCGAAAAGAAACCCTAGACGAAATTCGCGGAGCACCGTCTCCACGCCATCCACACGCGTGTGAGTGTGCGTGGGAGGCTACTGGATTATTTCCACGCACGCTCACACGCGTGTGGCCATCCAGTTTGGTCCTCCGGGGCTCCGTTCTTGCCTGGTTCGTTCTTTGAGCTCAACTTTTGCTCCTATTTGCTCCCGGGACTCCTGTTTTACCCCCTTTAGGCTAAAGGTAGCTTCTGTGTATCGGTTAGTGATTTTCAAGCATTTATGAGCATAATTCACCATGTAAGGATGCTAAGAACGTGATAAAACACCCTAATATGAGCTTGATTTAAGGGTATCTTGTGTGAGCATAAATATAGTATGTGCACTCCAACTATTAGCTTAGGCTTTTAGTTGAGATGGAGCACATGCTTTAATTTGGTATCAGAGCCATGCAAAAGGTCATGAGTTCGAATCTCCACGTCAACCTCAAAAAGAAACTTCCACGTGTTGCGCTTGGAATCCACCGCACACGTTGAGGGGGCGTGTGAGCATAAATATAGTATGTGCACTCCAACTATTAGCTTAGGCTTTTAGTTGAGATGGAGCACATGCTTTAATTTCTCGGAGGCTTATCAAATTTTCCACACTTTGTTTCTTGCTTGTCCTCAAGCAAGACATTTTTCTATCTAAGCACATAAGTCTCCGAGATACTTTCTCATGTAAAACAAAGCTTTAGAAATCATTTGTGTTATCTACAAAGGATTTTGGTCAGATGTCATCAACTCAAGAAATATTTTCGGGAAATAAAAACATTTCGTAGATAAACAAGTAAAACAAGGGATCACACTCCTCGCACCATACGCAAGCATGCATTTCCGAAGTTTTGGTTCACCTTCTTTTTAAATAGGGCCTCTAGCCGATCCCACTAGTGGGAACGATGTGCACTAGCTAATCAACTTTCCATCCTTATACGCCAAAGCCCAACGTAAATGTAAATGAGGGTAGGGGCATGGACCACTCACCGCTTTTGACTTAGCGCGGTCCCTCTTTCTTCTCACTTCCTAGGATAACGTCATCGAGCCACCCGACTTCACATGGAGCTCCATGCTTTTTCGAAGGTCAATGCAATGGGTACCTGAATCCTAGCGAAGCGGCTCACCTCATCTCTATTTTCTCAATTCTTGGGATCTTTTTATGTGAACAACCGACTCCAGATAAAGCTTTTTGCTTACCGAAGACTATGGTTTGGACACAACCCAACGAAATGCTTTAATTTCTCGGAGGCTTATCAAATTTTCCACACTTTGTTTCTTGCTTGTCCTCAAGCAAGACATTTTCTATCTAAGCACATAAGTCTCCGAGATACTTTCTCATGTAAAACAAAAGCTTTAGAAATCATTTGTGTTATCTACAAAGGATTTTGGTGTCAGATGTCATCAACTCAAGAAATATTTTCGGGAAAAAAAAACATTCGTAGATAAACAAACAAGGATCACACTCCGCAACGCATGCATTTCCGAAGTTTTGGTTCACCTTCTTTTTAAATAGGGCCTCTAGCCGATCCCCACTAGTGGGAACGATGTGCACTAGCTAATCAACTTTCCATCCTTATACGCCAAAGCCCAACGTAAATGTAAATGAGGGTAGGGGCATGGACCACTCACCGCTTTTGACTTAGCGCGGTCCCTCTTTCTTCTCACTTCCTAGGATAACGTCATCGAGCCACCCGACTTCACATGGAGCTCCATGCTTTTTCGAAGGTCAATGCAATGGGTACCTGAATCCTAGCGAAGCGGCTCACCTCATCTCTATTTTCTCAATTCTTGGGATCTTTTTATGTGAACAACCGACTCTAGATAAAGCTTTTTGCTTACCGAAGACTATGGTTTGAACACAACCCAACGAATTTGCTTTCCTTAATTTTAAACTCTTGGTGATTGGCCTTTTGCCTTTTCGACTTCTCCTCATGTCAACCCCTCATGCCTTTTTCTATTTATGTTCAAGGGTTTTGTTTTCTCATTACCCTTACCAACAGGCTCACCTTTTGCCCCATGCCCTACCAAGGTTAGTTCAATTCCGGGCCTCGCTAGTTTTATCTTTCTCAAATTAAAAAGTGCACACTCCCACTTCGAGAGATCCTTGACTAAGGTCCTACGTAAATAAGAGGTGAACATCATGCAAGCAGGCAAGAATATAAACTTATTTGGCTCTAAACACTCTCATGGGTGCGAAAATTTTGTATGCATCTTTTTTATTTTTTCTTACCTATATAAATGTAGTTTATGATTCAATATGATTAGTGATAGATGTTGAATGCTTAAAATCATAAAAATAATTTTTTTGTGAGATTTGGAAATATGTGGCAACATTAGGTAGACCATTGAAAATGGTAATGTTTTGGATTTTTTTGAACATGGTGGATTTTGGATTATAAACTTGTTAATTGTAAATGTGAATTGAATTATACATTTTATTGAGTAGTTTTTTAGTGATGGTGAGATTTGTGCAGATTGGGTGTGTCAAATTGAATTTTATAAACTGTATAATGGCTTCATCAAGTGTTTCGGCTTCTCAAAGTGTTGGATCTTCTGAAGCATCCACACTTAAAAGGAGATCAAATGATGTAGGGTGAGAATATGGTATTTTAGTTGATGAAAAAAAAATTGGATAGAGTAAAATGCTTGTTGTGCGGGAAAGTTATATCCGGTGGAGTATATCGAATAAAATAGCATATTGCTCATATACAAGAAAATGTTGCTCCATGTTCTAAATCTAGTAAGGATGATCAACTTAAGTGTAGAAACACAATCAATGAAGCCAAGATGAGAAGGAAAAATTAAAGGTTAATGATGATAATTTAAGAGCCGATGTAAATATATGATGGTAGAAGTGAGTCAATTGATGTTGAGGAGTTGCAAGACTCTCTTGGATCTATGAAGCCACCACGTTCACTTGGCCCAATGGATAAGTCTGCAAGTGCGATCAATCTCAAACCTTCCATGAATTTAGGAAAGATAATGCAACAACAATATATTGATGGTGCACTATAGAAAGAAAGGATAAATCGGGTGAAAGAATATATATGTAGATGGGCATATGAGGCTGCTATTCCTTTTCATGCATTTGAAAGAGATAGTTTCAAGATGATGCTAGAAGCAATTGGACAGTTTGGTTTCGGAGTTGAATCACCAAGTAAATATGAGATGAGTGAAACATTATTGAAAAAAGAAGTTGACAAAGTTTGTGACTCTTTGAAGATACATGAAGAGGAATGGAAGATAAATGGGTGCTCAATCATGACGGATGCTTGGACCGATAAAAAGAGAATAAGTGTAATGAATTTGTGTGTGAATTCAAATTTGGGCATCGTTTTCCTTTCTTCTAAAGAATGTTCACTTTGATTCACTCACAAGTGAATATATTCATGAGTTTGAATATCCAAGGTACACGGAAGTTCTTGAACAAGCAAAGTCTTTAACAATCTTTATTTATGCTCATCACAAGACTTCAGCATTGATGAAAACTTTCACAATGAACTGAAGAAGAGAGATATAGTGAGGCTCGGTGTGGCTAGATTTGCTTCTTCATTTCTTATTTTGCAAAGTTTAGCAGAGAAGAAGGTTGAATTAAGGGCAATGTTTACTAGCAATGAATGAGATGAATGTAAAACATCAGTCCACTAAAAAAAAAGATTCTAATGGCAAATAGTACCAAAAAAATTTGTTTGGCAAATAACAAAAGGTATCTAACAGTCTGCTTGTTAGTCCATTGTAGGGGTGTAAACGAGCCGAGTCGAGCTCGAGCATAGGGTGGCTCGAGTTCGAGCTTGTTAAGGAAGGCTCGGCTCGAGTTCGAGCTCGAGCTCGCCAATTTTCGAGCAGCTCGAGTTTGGTTCGAGTTCGAGCTCGAGTTTGGTTCGAGTTCGAGCTCGAGTTCGAGCTTGAATTCGAGCTCGAGATCAGAGTTGAACTCAAGTTTGAGCTCAAATTTAATCTTTTTGATTTTTAATTCATGTTTCAATTAAAAATAAACTATAATTTTATTTGTATATATTATATATATATATGGCTCGTGAGCGGCTCGACGAGCCACGAGCTTAAGACATTAGAGCTCGAGCTCGGCTCGATTATTAAACGAGCCGCTCGAGCTCGGTTCGAGCTCGAATTTGACCGAGCTCGAGCCAAGCTTTGACTGAGCGACTCGCGAACCGCTCGGCTCATTTACACCCCTAATTCATTGGTGCAACATCTTGTTGGCCACTCCTATTAGGGCATGTTATTTTATAATGGTCCGGGTTCTTACAAAGGGAACAATGCATCTGTTTTCCCTTTTTCGATACCCTTGTCTTCATGTTGCTAATGGTAGTAGTAGTGAATGTGACCTGCTTACGACGAGTTGGGATTTCATCGCCTCATGATTTCTTTTTCTTTTTGGTCTGCCTGCCATCTTTTTTGGTATTGGAGCAAGTATCTCCTCAGATTGTGTCTTTGGCCAGAATAACTCTCCATTCATAGGTTAAAGTGTATGTGCTTATATCCTTCAGTAAATCTCTTTTGAATAGCATGAGTCAATGTATTCTTCTTGGTCCCTTCCAGTATCAAATATTACACAAATTGTATGTGAACATGGTATACAAGAAAGATCCCATGAGTTGCATGAGCAGCTTCTACCTCTAAGTTTCACTTTGAATTTTGTCTCCCCTTTTTAATTTCATAACCATAATATCCATTGAAATCAACCTATTATAATATAATAACATAAATATATCACTTCACCTCTTGACTCTTGTATCTCTGCCTTATTATTGCATTTAACTACTATATGTTTCAATGTAGGAAACTAATAGTTTATTGCATTCCTTAGTTTACCTTGCAATTTAGAATACGATCTACACAGTATACTGATTCCTTAATTAATTTATCTTGTAATATGTTACGGAGAACTCCATATGTTTTTCATATTTAGCAAACACAGAGTACACATATTTATACACTAAGGTATGTACTAACTAAGGTAAGGATCATAGCTAAATCCCTAAGAATATGCACAGCAATCCCCTAATATTATGATGAATATACACTTACCATATATAATATCTAACACTCCCCCTCAAGTTGGAGCATAGATATTGATCATGCCCAACTTGTTACATAAGTAATCTACTCGAGATCTATTTATAGCTTTTGTAAAAAGATCTCCTAATTGTTCTCTTGTCTTCACAAATCCTGTAGAGATTAAGCCTCGTTGTATCTTTTCATGAATGAAATAACAATCAACTTCGATGTGTTTGGTTCGTTCATGGAAGACAAGATTGGCTGCAATATGGAGAACCGCCTGATTGTCACACCATAGCTTCGCAGGAATAGGAGCCTTGAATCCTATTTCATTCAGAATGTGATATATCCACAAGATTTCACAGGTTGCTTGTGTCATTGCTATATACTCTGACTCTGCACTCAACCGTGAGACAACATTCTACTTCTTGCTTTTCCACGAGATCAAGTTCCTACCAAAGAAGACACAAAATCCAGTTGTAGATCTCCGATTCTCCTTTGGCCCTATAGAGTCAATCGAAGCAATAAAAGAGCAAGAAATAGGGGGTAAGTGAGTGTAAGAGACAAAAGATGGAACAGGGTAAGTGCATGATCTTTTACCTTTGCGAAGGGCTATTGACAAGTTATCTTGATCAGACGACGAAGAAGCCAGCTTAGGACATGAATCTGGCATACTGTTAGGTGCCAAAGAAGTGTCTGGGTTGGGGTGAACTATTTCTGGAACAGACTGTTGTTTACGAGAATATACTTGAGTGATTGGTGGTCGTAAAGTTGGGATAGAAGCGGAAGCGATGGTAACCGTATAGATGAGAACATTATCATCGTTTCCATTGCTTTCAGATTTAGAAGGAGGTGAGAAGGGAACTTCTTCATGAAAGGTTACATCAATAGACACTAGATATCTTCCCATGAACGGACAATAACACCTATACCCCTTCTAGACAAGAGAGTATCCCAAAAAGATGCACTTTAGAGATTTTGGATCTAACTTCATGATATGGGGCCTAACATCTCTCACAAAACAAGTACATCCAAATGTTTTTGGTGTGATAGGAAGCACAGATTTTTTAAGGAAAAGGCACTAATAGGGTGTTGTACCACATAAGACCGAAGATGGCATACGATTAATCAAAAAACATGTAGTAGAAACTGCATCAGCCCAAAAGTGTTTGGGAACCTGCATTTGGAACAGGAGAGCCCGAGCAGTTTCTAATAAGTGCCTATTTTTTCTTTCAGCAACCCCATTCTGAGATGGGGTGTCAACATAGGATGATTGATACAAAATACCATGTTCAAGCATATAAGAGGAAAATGGTTCAGAAAAATATTCTTTAGCATTATCACTTCGCAATACACGAATAGGAATATTAAACTGCGTTTGTATCTCAACACAAAAAGCACCGAAGTGAAAAAACAATTCAGACTGACTTTTCATAAAATATAAACAAGTCATGCGAGAGTAGTTGTCAACAAAAGTAACAAAATATTGAAACCCAGATTTAGTCATAACACGACATGGACCCCAAACATCAAAATGAACCAACTCAAATGGAGCATTTGCTCGTTTATTGACTTTAGGACTCAAACTAACTCAATGATGTTTAGCAAACTGACAAGACTCATAATTTAAAGAAGACACCTTACTAAATTGCGAACACATCATTTTCAACAAAGGTAAAGAAGGGTGCCCCAAACGACAATGGACTTCAAAGGGAGTACCCATCCCAAAGCAGGCAACAACTCTTGGAATATAGGAATCAAGAATATAGAGGCCACCAGATTCATGCCCTTTACCAATAATCTGCTTCGTCGTAAGATCCTGGAACATGCAATGAGTAGGAAAAAAGGTTACAAAACAATTTATAGCATTAGTGATTTGACTAACAGAGATCAAATTAAAAGATAAGTTGAGAAGGCTCAAGACAAAGGGTAACAGGAGATCGGGAGTTGGATTAGCAGTACCAATCCCAAGCACCCTAGAGGTGGATCCATCAGCTAGTGGAAGTGGATGGAGATGATTGAAAGGTAGATAAGAAGTTAGAGTTACATGTTATATGATTCGTGGCCCCTGAATCAATAACCTATTTGGAAGTTGAAGAGATGAGGCAAGTGTTGGGATTACCTGAGGTGGCAGCAGCTACAACTAGGGCAGATGATGAAGATTCTTGATACCTTTGGAACTTAGCATAATCATTTGCAGAGATTACAATTGTTTTCTCACCATTAGCTTCTGAAGACACCACATTTGCAGACCGATTTCCCTGATTTATATTCTGAAGCTTTCGGCAATCCTTCTTCATGTGACCCCCGGTCTTTGACAATAATGGCAAATAATTGTATTTGAATGCTGTCCATGAGGGTCCCTACTGTGATAAGACGGTTTCACAAACTCCCCCTTAGATTTTTGGCTGACAAGAACGCTACTCGACTGGAGGTTGAAAGGTCTCTGTGCTTAGTACTCTAGAGAACACATTAGAATGGGATTTGAGCTCCTCATTGGATAATACCTGGGACTTGGCTGGTTCTAGTCGAGGATGGAGACTAGCCAAAAAGCTCATGATAGCCATCTGTTCTCTTTGTTTCTACTATTCTTGTATATCCGATGTGAATGGCATTAACTCATTAAGGGCCTCATAAGTTTGTAGAGGTTTGTGAAGCATTTTAGCTCGATAAAACACCTTACAAACATCATAAATTCGAATAATGTTGCCTTTACCCGAATACAAAAAATTGAGATAATCTAATAGCTCTTTGACGGTTTCACAGTGACTGACAAAACCAAAAATCTCAGATTCAATTGAGTTTCGTATTTGAAGAAATAACTTAGCATCATCACGCAACAAAATTCGTTTTTCCTTTTCATCTTTAGGTGGGTTGTCAGCCATATGAATATCTTTGTCAATACTAATTAAGTAGGTATATCTTAATAGTTCTTTTCCATTCCGAGTGATTTGAGCCATTTAGTTTGTGTTATGTGATTCTTGCATTAACTGAAAGAATATCAAGCACAACTATAGACTTATTCTCAGCCATTATGTTATGCAAAAAACAAAACAGCCTAACTAGTAACCACATAGATCTAACAAACTATAGGCAGTAAACAACCAACTGTCAACCCAAACTGAATACAAAGAGATATTACTGGATCTTCAATGCCAAAACCGAGTCTAGAAACGTGTTGTGGATGGCCAGGCGAAGCTGGGAAGGGAAGTCGGAGTCGATACTGGCGGCGGAGCAGCGTTTACGCGCCGGCGCGTGGGATTCTGGCGAGTGGTGAGAGCCACGCTCTGGGCAAACGGCCTCCAAACTTGGCAGACCGGCAAATCGGCGGCCGGCGACTCCAATGGTGCGGAAGGTGACGACAAACGACCGGTGAAACCTCTAACCCAAGCTTCTACCGTGTGCGCAAAAGAAGAAAGAAGAAAAAAATAAATTGTTTTTTTTTCTTCTTCTTCAAACCTAGTGCTCTTGATACCATGTTATGGAGAACTCCATATTTAGCAAACACAAGAGTACACATATTTATACACTAAGGTATGTACTAACTAAGGTAAGGATCATAGCTAAATCCCTAGGAATATGCATAGTAATCCCCTAATATTATGATGAATATACACCAACCATATATAATATCTAACATAATAGTTGAATAGCTAGCAGTAAGTACAATAAGGTGGCAATATTGTTCAATGGTAATAATTGTACAATCAACTGGCAGTAATTACACAAATATATCAACAATAAGGTGGCAATCATTACATTAATGGCAGAAATATAATTACCTTCCATCACATACTTTCACCTATGTTCGCAGTTAGTTTCTACATTACCAAGGGTCCATAATTTCCTGTCCACCTTTCAACATCTTTCCTTTTATTTTTGTATTTCAATCCTCTTCATCACCCCTATTCTTATGTCTTCCAACATAGGGGTAATGGGTTTCACTCTTGCTTTTACCAAAGTGTCATTAAAAGCCTCACAAAATTGTAATCTACAACGTCGCACTTAACCAATGTCCTAAAAAAAGCCTTGCACCACAACCATAGAGGGTACCTTAACACACAGATGTCCTAAAATAATATATGTATATATGCATTACAAATAAGAAACAAGTTACCTTTCTAAGTCAGCTTTTGCAGTACGGTCCAGCTTTTCTAAACACTTAAGTTGTTCATGAAATTGAGCTTCGGTTGTAGCCTTGGCACACATCCAAAAGTGTTTCTTCAACACTTTCCCTCTATGAAGCTTACTCCAATTATCATGCACATGCCTAGCACAATTACGGTGCTTGGAGTCAGGAAACAACTCTTGAATCACATGTGTTAAACCCTACAAAAGATTTAGAATATAATATATTAGTTAATTATTCAAGTAAAATGCATAAGTATTGGAGATGCCCAAATCTCCTTTCAAGATAAATAGTATTATATAATTTTTTATTTTACCTTATGTTGATCACTGATTATTATCCATGGATACGTATTAGTGATGCCCAAATCTGCTTTCAATAACCCTAGAAACCAGCGCCAAGAATCAGTGTTCTCTATCTCTATAATTGACCACACTATTGGGTATAATTGGTTGTTAGAGTCTCTACCAACTGCACTTAAGATTTCACCTTTCAAAGGTCCTTTTAGAAAGCATCCATCTAGTCCAATCACTTTCCTACACCTCTCTAAGAAACCCTAACTTTACAGCCCCAAATCAAACATAAAATTTTGAAACACACAAGGACTATTAGGTGTAGTTTAATTAGTTTTTACAGCTGTAGTTGTTCCAGGATTTGAGTTGATACATTCAGCAACATAATCTCGGATTCTGCGAAATTGGTCCTGACAACATTTATTTTCTTTAATGTGGCCCTCACTGCTCTTCTCACCATGTAGATGCCACATTGAGTTTCAATTATGATTTGATGTGCTTTTTCAATTGTACTAGTCCAATAGTAGGGTTATCTCTTACCTTATCATCGTACCTATCTTCAATCCACTTTTGGCTCACAATTCCTAAGTTGTATTTTGGATTACATTTGTGTTCTGCAGTTAGTGTTTTAAGCTGAAAGCACTTTAGAGTTTCATCCCATGATCTAGTAGCTTGAAATAGGCATGGCTTTATACATGCAACTGAAACTCGCTTTGGTTCATTTTTCACAAAGTGAATGTTTCTCTTTGAGTAGACTGCATAGTTTATCATTGCCTTCTTGAATTGTTTCATATCATCATATAGAGTTCACAATTCAAGCTCAATTAATTCAACATTGGGATTATATGAAGGTTTTTTAATCTACTTGTTGCCTTCTTCGATTGTTGAAATGATGGTCCTTCCTTCTTGTGTTCAGATTGATAACTTGGGGGTTTTCAGAGTCATAATATTGACTCTCTACTTCTTCATTCACATTTTCACCTACATTTTTAGCTTCAACCTCTACCCTTCTTGCCTCTCTATTTCCATCATCATCATTAGATGAAGTCGTATGACATTCAACATCCACAAGGTCACCATCTTCATCACTATTTTCTGCTTCTTCCCCTTCTAAATCATCACCCAAGAACCGCTTTTCATAACCTTCTTCCCCTTCTAAATCATCACCTTCTTTCCCTTCTAAATCATCACCAAATAATTGCTCTTCATCACCCTGATTTTCAGTTGCAGCCTGTTCACTCTCTGGTTGTGTAACAACCCTGGGATCATATTCAGCTTCTGATACAACATCATCTAGAACTACCTCATTTACAAGTGCTGGTAATGCTAACTCTGGAACTACCTCTGCATCGTCTATACCATCACTACAAGAAAAAACGTGATTTGCGACGGAAAAATTCCGTCGCAAAAGCGCAAAATTCCGTCGTGAATTGCATTTTGGGACGGAATTTTGCATTTCCGCGACGGAATTCATTCCGTAGCCTCCAGGCTTGTCGTATTTCATTTCGTGACGGAAATAATCTATCGCGAGTGTTGGTGACAGAAAAGGCGACAAAATTATCCGTCATAATGTAAGCGACGGAAATCAATCCGTCGTGATCTCGTCGCAATTTAGGCGACAGAAACGTTTCCTTCCATCGCTATCGCTTGAGAAAATATTCTGTCATGAAACTCATATTCCATCTCCTATTTCCGTCGTGAAATGTAACGACGGAAATAATTGTCGTTGCTGAGGGGGATAATTCCTGTATACTCCGTATATCTAGTTCATCCCGACCTCGATTCCTTAACCGACCTCCTGAAGCCTTCGGCTTTAGCTCCTCGATCTCAACTCCTATCCCGACCTTCCAGGTCGGGACCTCGCAGAGATCTCAGCCCACGTGTACGGCCGGCACACCTCCCCGTAAGTTAGCAGTGCATGCTCCCCATGTGTGCGGCATGCCGGACGGCCAGATATTGTCCCGCATGCGCCCCTATAAATACCCGCATTTATTGTAGAGAGATGACCTTTGAACCAACTTGAAGAGCCCCCGGTTCAATTCCTGACCTAATCTATTCCCGAGCTCTCTCTGTAACGTCCATTCTCCATAAATAACACTATTATCCGTATACGCTGTGTACCTTGCCACCGTATTCATCATCCGTCACAAAATTCTGTCGCATTTTGGACACCAAAAAACTTCACATCACAAATTTCATCGCCATAATGATAACGAATATTATGTCGCTAAAATTACATTTCGCCACGATTCTACTAAAGAATTACAGTATTTTTTAATATTTTGGTAATTATTATTATATTGTTAAAATACTAATGTTAGTATTTAAAATTTTAATATGCAATTATATTTTTAAAAAAACACTATTAAAACTAAAATACAATATAATTTGTCAATTGTAATATAAAAGTAATACAACTTTACAGTTCAAAAAACTTAATGTTGTACTTAATATTAAATTCATGTCTAAACAACAATATAATAATTCATAAAAAAATGGCAAAGCAAGAGGCTACAAATGTAAATTGATATTCCACAATTAGTCATAGACCCTTCATTTGCAGATAACCTCCCCTTCTGTGCTTGAAACAGTATGCACATATCCGTTGCTATAAATAAGGATCAAATTTTCCCCGTCCACTTTCAAATTTGACTGCAAAGTGTTTAGAAAATCAAAAAGGGTTAATGGTAACACTTAATGGAAAAATCATGTAAAAATTATTATATGAAAGCATTTCTGACCAGCTAAAATTAAATTACTGAAAGTATGAAAATAATATCCCTAGGTGTTTTAGGAATTAAAATGTTAAACTTATTGGAACTAATAAAATTGATCTTGAAGGACTTGAGGCAGCAAGGAATGACTCCTACACCATCTGACCATCAGGAAGATTCCATGCTTTTAAAGTACTTCTAGATGGCAGAGTAATAACATCTGGAAGAAAAGTAAAATAGTCATTGAAGTTGTATTTCATAATAGAGCATGATATGTTTATATGACATGCATGTTGAAAGAATATATGCAATATAAATCAGTACATTGTCATTATATATATCCAAGGGAATGCAATCACTTAAACGTAGAAACCAATCAATCATCATCATTATTAGCTAAGTTATTCTACCTTGAATAGAGGCCTACAATTTAAGTAATTTTCACTCACCAGTAAGAAACAAAAATAGAAAAGAACATATAGAGCTAATGAAATCACAAAAAAGAAAAAAAGAAAAAAAAAGAGAGAGAATAACATGATTACATTTCCCAACTCGTCGAGCAAGGAAGCCTAAACTACTTGCAGATGGATGCTTGATATGGATTTTGCAGATTGATGTTCAATATGGATTCACTATCCTCAACAAGGGAATAAAAGCAAATATATGGGTGCTTACTATTATGTATGTATTAATTGTTCTATGATTTTACAATCACTTCATGCCTTCATATTCCTAAACTTGCATTAACATTAATGGAGAATCATGGAATCCAGTGTCCAAATGCAAGGCACATGCAAGCTGAATAAAAAAATGGCAGCTCAGAATAGAAAAAGGGAAGCCTTAAGAAAAGTAACCTTTTGTACTTCTGCTTCATTAATTAGAAGCTCCTGCATGAATTGAGCTATTCACTATGTGCAAGCTAATAATAGACATGAACAAAAGGCAAATTACAAGGCTATAGTCAAAGTTCAACATGAGAATGTGCACAATATACCTTCTAAAAGATTTTGAGTTCATTTCAATAATATAAAAGTTAGTTACTTAATAATGATGAAAATAAACTAGGTTGTGAAATTACGCAGCGCAGCACATAATCCTTTTAGAGATACCTATCTAACTGCACATACCTTCAACAAAGTCATCTCGATCTTTCATATTCAACAAAGGCATAAATGGAAATAGGAATTTATGACATTAGGAATTTAGGATTTAAATATTTTTGTGACGAAAAAAATACCCATCGCAATTTCCATCATCAGCCTCCGTCATCAATTCCTTCGTGCAAATATTATGTGGGAAAATTTTTCACTTTATGCCAAATATCGCGACGAAATTTATTTTCGTCGCCGATTATGTCGCAACATTGCAACGAAACCATAGATCGTTGCCTTTTCCGTCGCCATTGCGGCGACAGAACTTAATTCCATCGCAAAATCCGTCACCAAAATGTGGGCGCCAAAGTTTTCAACGATCTTTTCACACTTTGCGCCAAAAATCGCTATGGAACAGAATTCCATCACGATTTCCGACGCAAAATCGTGACAGAACACGTTCTGTTGCAACAAAACGTCGCAAATCAACAATGGATTAAGATCTGTCGTGATGTTTCCATTGCGAATTGTGATTTTTCTTGTAGTGCATGCTCAACAAATATATCAACTACACACGTAAAATGCATAAGATCAAGTGTACTTTTGTCGTTATTGAGCCGTTGTAGGTTCTCCATACGCTCATGAGGTAATTTATACGATATAGAATGAATTTTACCATACCTGTTCTTTTTAATATTTATACATACATACATATACATACACACACGCGCGCGCGCACACACACACACACACACGATATATATATATATATATATATATATATATATATATATATATATAGCTTAAGATGGTGTAATATGTTGTGATAAGTGGTGTATTGTTGGGTAAGTGATGTTGAAACACTATATTTTTGTCTTGAATTATGTTCTGGATAGAGAAAATGCATGTGATCCGAAGTGTGGTGTTGTAGAGATGAGGCTACTGCCTCAATTTTTGTTGAACGCACGGGGCCGACCATGCTGCCGCAAGCCGTAGCCGGGGTTAAGCGGCAGGGCTCTGAGCCCTGCGCACAACCGTGTGCATGCTATGAGCCCTTAGGTATAGGGTCACAAGCCATGTACCCCTTTTGGGTCCACTCACCAATGTAAGCCCGTATGTTGTATTATTTGTTGTTCAATTTCCCTATAACTGAGTATCTTCTATCCAAAAATTTCTTTATTATAATAGCATGTTCACTCTCATTTTCTCTCAAAAATTCCATTTTAGTTATGGCTACTTTGTAATTATTATAATCATGCGAGTATATATGGGAGTACCCGGTTTATATATTTAAAATTTGAGAGTTTCTCTTATTTATATTCGCCCTATTATTTTAATTACAAAATTATATCTATTACCTATTTTCAAGCCTTTATATATATATATATGTGTGTGTGTGTGTGTGTGTGTGTAAATACATTCACATATATATATATGATATGTGAATGTATTTACACACACACACACATATATATATTCCATGTCTTAAAAATACGATAAGTATGTGAATGTATATACTCTTATGTGTAAATGGATTATGTATGGCCTATTCCATTAAAGAAAAATTCTATGATGAATATATGTACTCGTATATATATTAAATGTGAGGAAAACATATATTTTTTGAGGACCCGATTGGATGGCTGATCCTTTCGGTAGAAATGATGAGATGATACGCGATTGGACGGATGATCCTTTCGGTGTTTATGTTATGATGAGAAAAGTGACTTGATCCAGCAAATCTCGGGTCGATTTAAGGCTTTGAGCTATTACTCGCTGGGCTTGGAATCCTAGTTAGGGGGTGTGCCCACTTAAGGTAGCAGTTCTGATTCAAAGTATGAGATTGATTATGATAGGGAGTTATTATTCGGGACTAGGTCCCCTCTGGAGCATTCACCCTTGTACGATTTCTCCTCCTCCCTTTGAGTGAGGAGTAGTTTATTAGGCCAATGGAGAGTCATTGAGCCCGGATTTTAGAGTCGTTCACATGTGGTGAAGACCTAACATCCGCCTTTTATGAGATATGATGAGATTGATGAAACGAATAAGTTTCCTCCAGTATTATGATAAGTACTATTATTTTCTCGAGGGTGAGAGTATTAATAATATATGATATGTCGAAAAGCTATCTTGCAATGATCTATCTATACTTATATTATAATAAAGAAATTATTATATCCTTAATCTCTTAAGCTATCATATGTCATTTTTATTAAGAAAGAGCCTTGTTTACTATTTATATATGAACATCCTCTAGTATATTACTCCCATTTGCTCATTCTCTTGAATTTAAGTTGTAGAACGCGTGCATTAATTGATTGGGTGGTCGTCTTATAAGCATGTAGATGGTTAATTCATAAATGTTCTATAATGTTCCGCGTATGTTCAAGTATATTGGTGATGATCAACCTTTGCATGTATATTTGTTATTCTCTTAAGTCTTTCGTAGTGTATTTTATTTTGAAATGTCAAAACTATCTATTTTTCCTAAAATCTATATTCTATAATTGGTTGAATCATTCCTCTGTGATCTTACTTCATGCTCTATGTGATTGCCTGAACCGCTCATTTTCAAAACCTATATATGTATAAATCTACTTTACAGGGTTGAGTGGTTTATACTTAGCATTTATGCTAACAGGTTTATTTTCTACTTGTTTTATTAACCCCTTTCAGCTTCAGGTTTGAATCTTTGAATGATGAGCGCGATTGCCAGGAGCTAGATTAGTTTAGTTTCCTTTTGTTATTAGCTCCTAGGTTGTTGATCCATTTTCCTAGTTTGATTTTTTATGATGTAGACTTTTATTATGATGTTTTCGCTGTTTTGTTGGTACTTGGACATCGGGTCTAAGAAACATTTTGATTTAGACTACTTTTGGGTTGGATTAGACTTTAGCTTAGCCGGGTAGTCAGACTTGTATGTTTGGCTACAACGGTAGCACTCCCGATGTGCTAGTTGATAGACTCTGATGTTTTGAAACCTAATGCTTAATCCTTATGTTTATGATTTAGAATTCACATTATTCTAGGCTAGAATGCGTTAAAATCGGAGGTGTTACAAAAACCAAGCACAATGATTTACCAAAAATACAAAGGGTCAAAGGGAATATCCAAACAAATAAAAATCCGTAATAAGCTCCAATACTAGGACTAAGTCTCCTAGTTTCAAAAATCACCTTCGAGACCCCACCACTTGTGCTCGTGCTATTCATATGTCCTTAACTCATGGTTGAAAAAATCGATAGGCGCTCCTCGGGTGCTCTGGGAGCGCCTAGCGCCTAGGACACCTAGGCGGGGTTTAATTGGCACCTAGGCGCTCGTGAATTTTTTTATTTTTTTTTACAAAAATTTATTCAAGTATTTTTAATTTTTTAAAGACTAATTAATAATTATAAACTATATAATACTTTAATAGTTAATACTAAAATATTAAATATTAAATATTAAATATTAAACCAAAAAATATATAGAGTTTGTACAATTTAGGATTATTTTGCTCAAAACGATGTTGTTTTTCGTGAAATAACCCATTAAAAAAAAAGAACAATAGTTAATCGGCCGACTAGGCAGCCTAGTCAGTGCCTAGGAGGCCTAGCCGGCCAACCGCCTAGACCACAATTTAAGGTGATACGCTAGGCAGGAATTAATCAGTGCCTAAGCGAGATTTTTTCAACATTGCCTTAACTACTCTGAAACATGAGGAGAAATACAAATAATGAGCTAATGCCCAGTAAGTGGTACTCTTCTCAACCCCGGATCAAGTAACCTTAATAGAATATCATAAGCTTTAGAGTAATAAATAGAATCAAATTTCGATCTTTAAACTATATCAAAGTCATAATATAATTCTATCGTACTGTACACAAGTTCCTAAAATAGAAAATTTAGCTTTAGCTACATGGGCATCAACATTATTTCATAGCACAATACTTTCAAAAGCTCAAATCATTCTTTAACCCATGACTCATTGGCAATCTACAACCACCATTATATCCGGTGACACATACCGTTATTGGTATAATGGTCTAAAAATACTCGATGATTTGGAATGAGTCAGGCTTGACGATTCAGAATGAGCCGGATGAAACGTTCCAACAAATAATTCAAAAAGTAAAGACTCGACAATTCGGAATGAGTCAAGCTCGACGATTCAGAATGAGCAACTATGAACGTTCCAAGCCGAACAGAACAAACAACAAATGTAGGTTGCCTCATGAGTTTGGCCAAACATTCAAAATAATTCTTATAATCAAATAGCCCATTGTAGCAAAAATCACTTACTTAAAAATCACGTAACAAAGTACGTATCCAAAAGTAGTATGAAATCCGTATAACTCATAACTTTGCAAAACAAATATGAAATCATAAACTAATAATTGTTAAATAAATTACTTGAACCTCTTTTAGAGCAAAACACCTTAGTACAAATCATACCCATAAATCGAATAATAGTGAAATCACACTTTAACAATCATAACTAGCTTGAGTCATATTATATCAAAAAGCCCAAAATATTTTAACTCATACTAATCCTAAATTGGGTATTCAAGTAGTAGATATTCCAAAATAGGTTATGGGTCTTGCAAATAAGGAGAGAAGAGTTAACCACCTACCTAAAACACCCAAATCCTAGCTATTTAGCTCACTCAAATACTCCTTGCTGTCAAAATCTCTAATATTTTCAAATATTAGGGCTCCAATGATAAACCCAACTCAAAAAGAGTACAAAATAGAGGTCAAACTCACCTAGAATACTCCAATAACTTGAGACCTAAGCTTCAAGAAGATGGAGATCAAAGCTTCAAGATTTTTCCTTCCCCTATCTCTCTAGTCAACTCTCCTTATCTTCTTTCAAATGAGATGTTTATCCAAAGATCAAAGTGATTCCATAACCTTTAAGGGGGCGTTTGGTTCACGGAATGTTAGATTACCTTAGGGAATGTTAGATTGTTGGGAATGTTAGATTGCTGGGAATGTTAGATTCCTGTGTTTGGTTAAAAATTGAACTAGGTAAATAAGACAACGGAAATAAGATAAATTGATTAAAATGCCAAAAACTCAATATTAGGAATAAGATAAGGGAATGTGAGATTACCTAAGAAATCGGGGTGTATCTCACATTCCCTTCCAATAGCTAAAAACTTATCGGGAGGTTATCTTACATAACTTGAACCAAACATGGGAATCTTATATTACCAAGCAAATATAACTTGAACCAAACGCCCCCTAAGGGTAAAGAATGTTTTTTGGTTGAAAAACAAAGAGTCAATTTCGATATCTCCTCCACTGAGGCTCAAACTCATGACCTTTCATTTGAGGGAAACCACTACATGCCATTTGAGCACAAAGTGCTTGGCAAGGTAAAGAATGTTAATTTAGTACTTTTATCCAATATCAAACTTTAATAAGCTTTGACTTGTTGACCTCATTTAATAAACATAAATATAATTATATTCCTAAGAAAGAGGGTATTACAGTCGTGGGGCCGTGGGGGTGGAAAGAGAGCAAATCCGATGAAAGAAGAAAGAGGGCTAACAGAAAGAATAAGAATTCGAGAAATGACTGATAATGATTTCCGATTTACTATAAAAAATTCCTATACAAAAATAGTTTGTTTTTTTTTTCTTTCATTTTTGAATTTGATTTTCTTTGTTATTGTCATGCTAAAAGTTTGATTTCTTTGTTCTTGTCATGGTAAATTTTTTATTTTTTTGCTCTTGATTTTTGTTGTTGGTATGACAGTTTTATTTGTTGTTAAGTTTGATTTATTACAGACATGTTAGGCATTTTTATTTTTGGATGTAGAAGTCAATTTTGATTTTTATCAATTTAGTACTTGATTTTAAAAAAATATACTTTTAATTCAAAATATTGGTACAGTAAAATTTAATAATGTTTACGAAGTAATAATATTCCATGCATTTAATTCCTAAAACATTTTTAAAAAAAATCTAAAGTTAAGCAATATGGGTAAAAATACTGAGATAAATTCCAATTATATTGCGAACATTACCACAAGATCTCTGTCCTTGCCGATCGATCTCAGATCTTCTGAATGAGTGATCTCCCAGACAGAGGGGATGAGAGCCAAAAAGATTATTTTATTTTATTCTGTTTTTTTATGCTGTTTTCCCTTTTTTCTTTTTTGATTTGGTAGAGATGAAAGTGAAATTCAGTGAAAAGTGCTACTCCATATATACGACTTGGTCAGAGAATGCTAGTATGCTACGAGTCTACGAGGTTGGCCACCGCGTGAAGTTGAAGTTGCCGATAACCTTTTTGTTTCTACGAGCTATATAACAAGGTGATTTGATTTTCCCCTCTCTCTCTGTTGCTTGGATCGACTTGTTGGGGAAATGTCATGACCAAATTGAAATTGTATATAGGGCGAAGGGGAGGGAAGGAATAATCTTCAACATAAAACTTTACCCAAACTCTTCTTTTCTGTGGACTGGGCAACCTAGCACCGCTCAAGAGAAATTGTTTTTTGTAAGAGTTTTCATTATACTTTTGACTCATTTTTCTGGCTAAAACACCATATTGCTTTTAAAATATTTCTGCAAATGTTTCAACAGGAGAAACCATGCAATCTTAGTGTTGTTTTGCTGATGATCTTTGTTTGGGTTTTCATTTTTTTTTAGTTATTTACATTTTTTGAATTGAAATTGGAATTTACTATATGGGTTTATTTTGTTGTATCAGTGATCCCATTGGACTTCTAATGCTTCTTGAATGTATGCAATTTTTAAAAATTGGATTCTAAGCCATACTAATTTAAAATTAGACTGAAGTGTAATTTACTTTGGACCATTTACTTTATTCTAATTTTAATTGGTCTGGCTTAGGTTTACTAGTTTATCTTTTCTTCATTAATTAATTATTTTTTATGTTGTGAAGTGAGATTTTATATGGGTTTGGGTTATCTTTGAAATATAAATGTTCATTTCCCATTGTGTTGTAATGACTAATTTCTTTTGTGTGAAATACTGAGGTTTATGGGTTATAATATGCTTATGCAACTTTACAGGCTAACAGTAGTTAATTATTAGTTCTCCAAATCCAAATTCAGATCTAAAGAAAGCCTAACAATTCCATAACTATCAATGAAAGTCCACCACAAAAACAAATATATAAATCTAACAGCATCATTCTCATTTTCCTTTGTTAATCTGTTATATATAAATGTAATCTGTTGTCCATTAGTAAGAAGTTCAAATTTGTGAAGTGGATTCCCTGATTATTATTTATAAGCAATTTCTGTGCTAGGAGTAAAACTGAGCACCATGAAGTGGATTCCTTGGTTAATATTTATAAGTTGTTGTGCATTAGAAGTAAAAAAGAGCACCGCAAAGTGAATTCCTTGGTACTTATAGTTAATTTGGAGCCATTGTGTGTTAGTAATGTGATGTGAAATGTTTTCCTTGGTTCACCTATCACCTCCTTTACAAGGTGTTGCTTGCCTTTTTTACTTGTAAATCACTTGTAAACTTGACTAACAGAAAGGTTAGGGGGCTGAGAAGAATTTTCTCGTTGCTTGCTATCTACTGCACAAGCCTTGAATGCCCTGTTGAATTTGGCAAAGTCTTGAGGACTGAGTTCCTTATTTGGTGTTCTAATTATGGGATAATCTGCCAGAGTTTTTTCAGCATTTTCCCAAATTTATTTTTGTGGCAGTATTTTGTGTTAATAAGCATAATATGTAGAATTCATGATTATAATGTGCGAGTATGGGTCTAGAATGGTTTAGCCCCTGTTTGGATGATTTGGATGAGAACTAACGTAAAACTTAATTACTACATAAACACTTGAGCTGTTGTTTATCATGTTTGAATAGGCTTGTGGAAAAGTGTTTATGGCCCTTGAAAAAAGTTTTTTAAGCTTAATTTTCTGAGTTTTTAAAATCAATTTATTAGAATAGGTTTAAAACTATTTTTATAAAGGCCATTTATTGACAATGTCATATTGAGTTCAATGAAGATTGGAAGTTGGACAATGTTTATCTTTAACAAGCAGTTATTTAAGCTGTTTTCACAAATTGAGACTTTATACTTTCAATGTAATCCAAAATGTACTACTTTGGTTGAGCCCAACCTCAATTTTTTGACAATTACTTTTGCAAATATACTCAAGATTATTAGCATACCGTTGCTTGATAAGTGCTAACAGTTTTACATTTGAAGTATAGGAACTGTCAATTCAAGTTTTGGAAGTTGAGAGGGGTAGAAAGACCAGAGATGGCCGAAATGTCTACTGTAAGTCATGTTCTGGTTATTCCTTACCCTATACATGGTCACATAACCCCGATGGTTCAACTCTCGAAGCGTTTAGCCTCAAGAGGAGTTGCGGTGACAGTCATTACCCCAACATCAACTAGTGCATGCATACAGGTAAGTTCAAGCCTAATCAGGATTGAGTCTATCCCTGATGGTGTGAAACCAGATTCTGGCTTTGATGCCATTTCTGACTGGCTCAAGGACTTAGTCTCCAATAACTTGGCTGAGATCATGTCTAAAGTCACTGGTTCTGGGTGTGTTTTGACCACCGTGGTATACGACTCAATCATGCCATGGGTGGCTGACTTAGCGCACCAGCTAGGCCTGAGAGCAGCTGCATTTAACAGCCAATCATGTGCTGTTTTTGCAGTATACCATCATACTGATCAGGAGAACTTGACTGCTCCAACTGAAGGATCAACCGTGTCACTGCCTTCAATGCCACCATTGGGGTTGAATGATCTTCCATCTTTTGTTCGCAATAAGAGCTCCTATTCTTCCCTACTGCGGTTCGTTTTGAGCAGAAATTTGAATACGCAGAAAGCAGACTGGCTCTTGTTCAACACTTTTGATGAATTGGAAAAGGAGGTATGCCTATCTCTCTGCTTAGATATTTTAGATTATTGCAACAGTTTTATCTTGAAAATCAAATTGTTGTTCTATGTAGCCCACCTCAAGTGTTTATTTTTATCCCATTGAAGCAGTTTATTTTAAACTATTGGTCAATTTTGGGTTGCTGGGTTTAATTTCAACATTCACAATAAGAGATAAACTGAAAAAGAGGGACCTATATACTATATTCCCAAAATATCCTTAGTTGGGATCAAATCTTGACCTACAGGCCTCCCCTAGACCCTAGCCTTTAAGCCAAGTGTTCCTTGGCATTCATCTTTCTAAAACTGCCAAATTCAAAAGGAAGATTGCTTAACTTTGGAAGTGGATTAAAATGACTGCTCTCAAACTCATTTGGACATGATCTCTTGTTCTTAAACTGTTGAACTCAATTGTAGTTGGTTTTGGTGGATTGAAAGATTGCTTAACTTTTTATCCGTTTACCTGGCCACTAAACAAGAACCCTGGTTTAATGTATGGTTAACAAGTACTTGCTTGATTCTCTTAGGTACTTGAGTGGATGGCTAGCCAATTTCCACTCAAAGTCATTGCTATTGGGCCATTACTTCCATCGATGTACCTAGACAAGCGAGTAAGAGACGATGACAACTATGGCCTGAGTCTTTTCAAGCCAAACAATAATGACTGCATGGAGTGGCTTGACTCCCAGGAAACTGGTTCTGTTGTCTATGTATCTTTCGGGAGCTTAGCCAACTTGAAGGACGAGCAAATGTGTGAAGTTGCGCAGGGCTTGATCCAAAGCAAATGCAAATTCCTGTGGGTGGTCCGGTCCTCTGAGCAGAGCAAACTCCCGAGCAATTTCTCGCCAGACAAATTAGGAGCGGGCATTATCACAAACTGGTGTCCACAGCTGGATGTCTTGTCCCACCGAGCTGTAGGGTGCTTCGTTACTCACTGCGGATGGAACTCAACTCTGGAGGCACTGAGCCTCGGAGTCCCTGTGGTGGCCATGCCACAGTGGACCGACCAACCCACCAATGCAAAGTATCTCGTCGATGTTTGGGATGTAGGGATCCGCGTTATGGCCAGCGAAAATGGAATGGTCACAAGAGAAGAAGTAGAGAGGTGTTTGGTAGAAGTGATGAAGGGGGAGAGAGGGGTTATGCTCAAAGAGAATGCTGCGAAGTGGAAACAACTGGCTAAAGAAGCTGTTGATGAAGGTGGAAGCTCCGACAAGAACATTAAGGAGTTTGTGTCTGCTATTTCTATGTAACGCCAATCAGTGAGCCTGACTCACAGTAGGTTTATAAATTGGCATATCAGAGATCAATGTATTCACGATATTCATATATTATATTACTCCAAATTTCAAGGCAATTACCACAATCACAAATCTACTTTTATTTGCTTCACATACGTTAATCTCTTAAATTCAATCATTCACGGGGATAAATGCTTTTGTCGTTGTTATTATTGTTATTGTTATTGTTATTATTATTATTATTATTATTATTATTATTATTATTGATGAAGAATATTGATCCCGGGTATAGTATGTAATTATGTACGGATCAACTTAGCTCGCATAGATTATACAATCTATCTATATAATCTATATCTATACTATATATATAAAAGCAATATCCTCCTCTAAAATTTTCTTGTCAAAACGTAGGGGCATTTTAATGATATTAATTATAATTGGTTATAATTCGTTAACAAAATTAAATATATTGAAATAAATACCTTAAATTCGGTACATGTATATATATAAAGTTTACGAAATAAAGTTATTACTTATTTATGTATACATGTAATGACCATAATATAAAAAATACATGACCATAATAAAAATGACAGAATATATAATAAATGTAGGTATACAAAATACACAAATAAAGACAAGTCAAATTCTAATTATTACGGAGCAATATATTAAGCACAAATATCTTCATAACTACAAGAGATACAAGATTCATATTAAAATAAAAATAAAGAAAAATAAGAAAAGAAATTGTAATCTTCTCATCTATATATTAAAACAAAAATGTCATTTTCTCGCTCATTTTAGACTTCTTTTTTTTTTTTGAAAGAACCAAACTCAATTAATCAAGTGAGAAACACAATGAGGAGGGACACCAAACCAACTATGAAGATCAGTGTACGAACGTGCAACCGGGGTTAAAGTGTGAGCACACACATTCACTAATCTATTGATATAGCTAATACCAAAAGCCTGAAAAAAAGAAGAGATCGAAAGACTATCTCTAATCACAGTACTAGCATATGATAAATCTTGAGAAGAATCATTGAAGTTAAGACAAACTTCCTGGCAGTCGGATAGGATGCATATTTTCTGTCATTGTTTACTTTTTAGCCAAGAAAGAGCCTCCTTGATGGCAAGAGCTTCGGCTAAACGGGCTTCATTGACCGGTCTAAAAGGTCGGAGATAGCAGCGAGGAACAAACCAGTATGAGTGCGAATTACTGCGCCAAAAGAAGCAGAATTTTCTATGACCGAAGCATCAACTTCACAATAGACCCAACTTGCATCAATGCCCTGAGTTCTTTGAACAATTTGGAGGGAAATGGAAGAAGTATTTGCCTTCTGAAGATCACACCAGTACTGCCAATCCTGATGCAATTAGCCACAGATATTCTGATTGCATTTACATTCCATGGTTTGTTGTTCCAAACATATTCATTCCTATTCTTCCAAACAGTCCATAAATTATCAATAATACTCCTGCTTTTATTTTCATCATCTAAATCAACAACTTGTGATAGCCAACTTTCAAAACTAGCCTCAAGAACATGTAAAGGAAGTATAGTATTGTCCCATACTGGTTTAGAAAACTCACAATCCAGAAATAAATGTGATCTGGACCCCACCTCTTTGTGACAAAGGGGACAATCAGGAGGAATTTCGACTCTTCTTTGCAGGAGGACTGTTTTAACAGGTAAAATGTTACGAGCGCATCGCCAAATGAAATTCTTAATTTTTGGGGGAATTTTGAGCGTCCATAACTGGTTCCATTACTTGAAATTGCAGATGTCAGGTTGCATTGCTTCTCCATACAGCTCTCTATACCCATTGAGCACTGAGTATAATCTCTTTATCTCCTTCCTCCAAAACCATTGATCGGAGTGATTCATAGACACATGACTCATTTTAGACTTTATTTGTTATAAGATTAGAAAATGATATATTATACATGTTGTCATAAAAGAAATCAGAACATTATTTTTCCAAAAAAAAAAAACAAAAAACAAAATATGTTTAGTTTTCACGCTAATTTTCATTAAGTTATAGAAAATTTATAATGATTGAAGTTTATTTGTAATGGAAAATAAAAACTAAAAAATGAAGTTATAAAATAACTACAATAAACTAATTGTGGTATTATATTTGTTTCTTAAAAAAAAACGTTCTTTGAGTGTTAATTTAAAATAGTAAACATGTCACTCGTGTTGGAATAGTTTTTGTAATCCAAAATAAATTGTAATGGTCTTATTAATAAATATTAGTATATATATATATATATATATATATATATATATATATATATATATATATATATATATATATATATATATATTTAAAACAGGAGTGCCATTTTCACGCTCATTTTAGACAAAAAAATTTAGTTTGAAATTTGAAATAATTCAAACATAAGATTACAATACTTAACAAAATTAAATCATATTTAAATGAATACCTTAAATTCGATACATGCATATATATAAAGTTTACGAAATAAAGTTATTACTTATTTATGTATACATGTAATGACCATAATATAAAAAATACATGACCATAATAAAAATGACAGAATATATAATAAATGTATGTATACAAAATACACAAATAAATACAAGTCAAATTCTAATTATTACGGAGCAATATATTAAGCACAATTATCTTCATAACAACAAGAGATACAAGATTCATATTAAAATAAAAATAAAGAAAAATAAGAAAAGAAATTGTCATCTTCTCATCTATATATAGTAAAATAAAAATGTCATTTTCTCGCTCATTTTAGACTTTATTTGTTATAAGATTAGAAAATTATATATTATACATGTTGTTATAAAAGAAATTAGAACATTATTTTTCCAAAAACAAAAAACAAAAAACAAAAAAAAAATATATTTAGTTTTCACTCTAATTTTCATTAAGTTATAGAAAGTTTGTAATGACTAAAGTTTATTTGCAATGAAAAATAAAAACTAAGAAATGAAGTTATAAAATAACTACAATGAGCTAATTGTGATATTATATTGGTTTCTTAAAAAAACGCTCTTTGAGTGTTAATTTAAAATAGTAAACATGTCACCCGTGCTTGAATAGTTTTTGTAATCCAAAATAAATTGTAATGGTCTTATTAATAAATATTAGCATCACAAAATAAATTTTAATAGTTTTATTAATAAATATTAATATCAATATTGATTCGTTATTAATGTGAATGAATATTTGACCCCATAAATTTTATTCTATAATGTTGGTTAATATATCTTATTTAACTATTTCAAATTAAATGTTACTTTTTAATTGTTTTTTAATGTCTATAAAAATACTAATTTTTAAATACTTTATATTTAATTACATAAATTTAGACCGTGCATCGCACGGTACAATATCTAATTTATATATCTCCCTATACTTATATTTGGGAGTTCCATTTGCCCCTCAAAAATGGCACCCCCAATCTACCACTGATTTCAAATCTGATGGCGGCAATTTTTCGATTTAACATTTAGATTTATTTTGTTTTTCTAACTGCCATCAGTTTTAAAACAAATTACAAATTGACCATTATGCAATAAACCATTATGCAATAAACAATTAACACTCACTACTCCACTAGGGGATGCCTGATGGCCTGATGGGAGTTGCCATTTGCCCCTCAAAATGGCACCCCCAATCTACCACTGATTTCAAATCTGTTGGCTGCAATTTTTTGATTTAACATTTAGATTTATTTTGTTTTTCTAATTGCCATCAGTTTTAAAAGAAATTACAAATTGGCCATTATACAATAAACAATTAACACCCACTAAGGGGGTGTTTGGTTGGACCATTAAGGGTGTGTTTGGAAGCTCGGAAAATGATTTCCGGAAATCATTTTTGGGATTCGTGTGTTTAGCACAGCAAGAAAACGTGGTCCGGAAGTCGTTTTCCGGAAATGGAAACAAGGCTCGTGTGCGAGGAGGGACGGAACAAGCCGTCCCTCCTCAGTCCGGCGGACTGGTTTCCGCCGGAAACCAGTCCGCCGGCTCTGGTTTCCGCCGGAAACCGAGCAGCCGCCGTCCTTTTTTTTTTTTGAATTTTTAAATTATTTATTTATTTATTTATAATAAATATTATTAGTTTATATATTTTTATATTTTAAATAAAATAATAAAAATATATAATTATATATTTCTACTCATTTTCCGGAAAATGAACCAAATAACTAAAGACAGTTTTCCAGAGTACATCCGAACACGGAAAATGAACTCATTTTCCGGAAAATAACTCATTTTCCAGAAAACATTTTCTAGAAGTCATTTTCCTGCTTTTCAGAAGTGGAGGAAAATGTGTTTTTTTCCGTTGTTTGGTTGGATGGAAAATGTTTTCCATTGGAACTTGAATTCCCAAAAGTTAAAAGAAAACAAATTCTGAGTTGGAAGGTGGTATTTTGTTTTCCATGGAGTTTGGGAAGAAAGTTTGAGCAAGTAGACTATTTTACCCTCATCAATAATAATATAATATATTATTATTGTTAAGGGCATATTGGTCTTTATATTCCTAATTTCCTAATCTATTTTCCTGATAATTTGTTTTGCATGTAATTTGATTTTCATTTCGATCAAATATTTTTCAGTGAACCAAGCGGGCTGTAAGTGGTAACAAGGCCTCATATCAAAAGTATGAGAGAGAGGATATTCAGCTTCTTGGCCAGCTGAAAATGTTGGCAGAGGTTTCAAGGTTGTCTCCACTCCAAGCAATCGCCGGAAAATTGCCCAGAACTTGAAAGCTTCACGTGTCTTTGAAACCCAAAAGAAAACAACTCAAAAATAGATTATCTTACCATGTAGCTAGCTCCACCGTGAGGGAGAAATCAAACACACAACGCCAGAGATATCATTTTCGCAAGACAAGATCGCCTGCTTCACCAAGTCACACCGGCGGACTGGTCTGCTTCATTTGGTAGCCTACAGCAAAGATGAAGATGGTTGACCACGTGAGAGTTATGGGGTAAAGTCCTAGCTTCATCTGCTCCTTATTTTTGAAAAAATATATGTATATATTGATATATATCTTTTTGTTTTCTTCCTCTTCCCTGTTTGCTCCAAGTCTCTAACCACACCATTCTCTCCCTCAGTCAAATTTCTTTGATAACTGTTGATTCTTTTATTTGAAGCTGTTAACTTTATGGCTTTCTTGAATACATACGGATTAACCAATTTGAATATGGGGGATTTTTCCGGTGAAACCTTCTATTGAGTTCGGCAGTTGCGGCCTGAGTTCGTGAAGATAGCCGACAGCTTGGAAGGAGGAACACGTGAGTGTCAATAGCATTCCTTCTATGACTTTCTATGTTTCATGGTGAATGGAATTTTGAGTTTGGGTGGTGGATGAGGACGACACAATTAAGTGGGTGCATTCGCTGATGAGGAGAGTGGGATACATGTTTTTCAAATAAGGACTTTTATGGTTGGTTAACAAAAACAGGAAAAGAGCTTAAGAGTTAGCTAGGCTCATTCATTTAGTCTTGTGGGGTGGCACTGGAAAAATATGCCAAGGGTCGGCCCTAAAATTGGGTATGCTGCCTATTAAAGCCTAGTTCTCATCCTTGTTTGTATTTTAGCAACTATTCTCACTCAGTTTGTTTACCTGTAGAATAGGTTGTAGTTTGTTTAAACTTCCTCCTGCTTTCACTCTCAGACAGTGTATATATAAACTGATATAATCTCTTTCTTTATTCATTCTCAGACAGTGTATATATAAACTGATATAATCTCTTTCTTTATTCATTGAAATATACATTCCTTTACATGGTATCAGAGCCACTACCTACACTAACGAGTAAATTTTTTTTTTCCCTCCCTCCTCAATACCAATTCCTTTTCCACTATCTGCATGGCTGTCGCTGCTACCACCGAAATTATACACCTAGCTGCTCCAACCAATTTTCCTATCA
The DNA here is from genome assembly GCF_003576645.1 of Ipomoea triloba. Lineage (NCBI taxonomy): Eukaryota > Viridiplantae > Streptophyta > Magnoliopsida > Solanales > Convolvulaceae > Ipomoea > Ipomoea triloba. The sequence continues at coordinate 15,878,824 of NC_044925.1, forward strand.
AACTTACCTCTACCAATTTTCCTGTTTGGAGACGGCAGGTTGAAGCAACACTCATTGGCCTTGGCCTCTCTGGTTATCTAGATGGCATCACCACAACACCCGCTGAATTTTTAGACGCACAACGAACAACTAAAAACCCATCCCATTTGATTTGGTATCGTCAAGACCAAATCATTATAAGCGCACTCTTGGGAAGTTGTTCTGATAAACTACAATCGGTTATTTCTTCAGCCACCACTGCAAAAGATGCATGGGACTGCCTCGCTACCCGGTTTGCTAATACCTCCCGCGGCCGAGTTATCTCACTCAAGGCAAAACTAACGAATAATCCACAAGGATTCAGGCCTATCATTGAGTTTTTGCAAGAGATGAAAGTGCTTGCTGATGATTTGGCCTTGGTGCAGGCACCGGTCTCTGATGAGGATCTAGTTGCCCATGTACTCTCGCAAATAGGGGATGAGTTTCACTCTGTTATGGCCGCTGCTCGTGTTCGCGCCAATGCCATCTCCTTCTCAGAACTTTCTGATATACTTGTGGATTGTGAACGGTGGATGAAGAAAAATGATGAGGCACAACAAGTTTTGTTGGCCACAGCTAATGCTACCCAAAGAATGTCCTCTAGGAACTCTCAGGTTGGTCGGTCTTCTGCGGCATTTCAACCTGATCAGACGCCATCTTTTGGCACTAGGCGTTTTCGTGGAGGTTTCAATGGGAATTCGAATCGGTTTAGCAATGGAAACAACAGAAATGAAGAGGTTTGTCATTTTTGTGATTTTCCAGGACATGAAACTCGATTCTGTCGCAAGCTAGCAAGGTTCCTAAAAAATCATAATGTCCAGCTGGAGACTCTTCAAGCCTCAAGTAATTCCCATTCTCCTACAGCTAATACGACTAATATATCACCAGCTAATTCCCAGGCGTGGATGTTTGATAGTGGTGCTTCCCATCACGCGGCGTCTCATCCGTCCTCACTGCAAGGACTTTCTAACTATGGTGGTCCTGATGAGATCTTCTTGGGTGATGGTAATAGTTTACACATTTTGCATACTGGTCATACCATTTTTCCTGCTATGACCCGTAATCTTTCTTTATCCGGTGTTCTTTGTGTTCCCAAGTTACGAAATAATTTGGTGTCAGTTTCTCAACTATGTAAATCTAACAATGTCTCGGTTGAATTTTTCCCTTCTTACTTTCTTGTGAAGGATCAACGCACGGGGGCGTCGATACTACGGGGAGAAAACATTCATGATGTCTATTATGCCTCAATGTCAAAAAATCCTCAAGTCAATGTTGCAGTTTCTTCCTCTATCATGGACTTGCATCATCGCTTTGGTCATCCATCAACCAAAATCCTACAACAAATTCTACAATGCTACGGTGTTGATTTTCAGTCTTCTGTCTTAAATAATTTTAGTTGCACTTCGTGTAATATCAGTAAAAGCCATAAATTGCCATTTTCAGATAATTCCCTAATTAGTAATAAACCATTACAGTTAATATACACTAATGTCTGGGGAACCACTCAAATATCTGTAGATGGCTATTTTTATTACATTGTTGTTGTTGATTTCTTCACAAAGTATATTTGGTTATATCCTCTGAAAAAGAAGTCTGATGTTTTCATTATTTTCCCTCAATACAAGCGATTAGTAGAAAAATATTTTGGTCATCAAATTGTGTCTATATTTTCTGATAACGGTGGTGAGTTTAAAAAGTTAATCCCTATGTTTAATCTACATGGTATTTCTCACTTTACCACACCCCCCCCCACACACCTGAGCACAATGGGACTGTTGAACGACGGCATCGACACATTGTAGAGACTGGACTTTCTTTACTTCGTCGTGCTAATCTTCCTATTACTTTCTGGTCGTATGCTTTCCAATGTGCTGTGTATTTGATAAATCGCATGCCCACTCCACTTCTAAACAATCAAACACCTTTTCGCATGCTTTTTGGGTCATCTCTGAACTATAGAAAAATAAAGCCTTTTGGTTGTCAATGTTTTCCTTGGCTTAGGCCATATGTGTCAACCAAGTTGCATCCAAAGTCTATTCCATGCATTTTTGTAGGATATTCTACAACTCAATCTGCCTATAAGTGCTTAGACCCCTCTACTAATCGCTTATATCTTTCTCAGCATGTTAAATTCGTTGACCATTGTTTTCCTTATGAAGAGATTTTAGCAAGTGTTCTTAAACCAAATGAACAAAGTTTGAATCCTTATTTTGTTCCCTGTCCAGTTATGCGTATTCCAATACCTGTGAGTGCTTCAGATCAATCCCACACTCAATCAGATATTCCTGTGGCCGGTCAATCTGACTCCCATGTTGCTGATACTCCAGGTAGCTCTCAAACCCCCTCTAACTCTGCGTCTCCCCAAGAGCCTCCTGCCGTCGCCTCACCACAAGATTCTGTCCACCCACAACCTGTTATATCTACGGAGTCTTCCTCGCAGTCTGTGGCTCCCCAAGAGCCTCTTGCCGTCGCCTCACCACAAGATTCTGTCCACCCACAACCTGTTATATCTACGGAGTCTTCCTCGCAGTCTGTGGCTCCCCAAGAGCCTCCTGCCGTCTCTCAAGTACAACATCCATCTTCTCGTCCAACTCGTATCCGTCGCCCTAATCCCAAGTGTTAGGAACATCATGTAATAGGTTTTGATGATACCAACTGTTAAGTAGAAATCCCCAAGTCTCGATACATAGGCAAAACGCTGTAAGTTCGACAAGTAAACCAAGAGCGAAAATACAACCGGGTAACTTTGAGCTCAACTCGGAAAATATTTAAGCTTAAGGTAAACCTGTTTGAACATCTTAGAAGTCTCGTGTTGTAATCATATAGACAGATCAGAAGAAAGCATGGGACAACTCTGGAGGAATAAGGGTCTGCGAGACATCAACTAAGTCTCGAGACATAAGCAGA
>NC_044925.1:15883689-15885242 GCF_003576645.1 Ipomoea triloba
AGGTGAATCTGATAAGTTCAACGAATATATGAGGGGGAACGGCTAACTATGGATATTAATGCTAGCCACGTGGGCACCGGTTACTGACGGTTTTCCATATTTAAAAATCTTTTCGTGATAAGTGGGAACATGCTCATATAGTTACTATTCTTTAATACCTCACTATCCTGAACCTAAAACCGCTCTGTTAAATTACCAAAAATACCCTTATTTTTCATATACGCTGACCGTTATTAGGGGTATTTCTGACCTTTTACTTCTTTAAAGAAAACCGGTATCCTTCCTTGGGTCAAGCTCTCAACCCTACCCATATATCCAACCCGAATCCACACGATATAAAAGCCAAATCCTTCTTCTTTACCCGGATTCAAGCTAAAACCGTTTACCCAAAATCCCCAAATCCTAAACGCAGTACACATTCCCTCCAAAACATCTAACCTTCATCAATGGCGTCCCAATCCTCTACATCAACCTCATCTTCCGACGCATATCAGAGGGAGTTGCTACACATTCGCTCTCAGATCAAACAAGTCAAGGCGGGGAGTATCCTTGACAGAAACGGCTTCATCACCAACTCCCCTAATCCAAAAATGGCGAAAAAGGTCCTGAAGAAGTTTGAGAAAGCAGGACTGATGAAATACATGACGCACGACTACCGAACCATTCACGCCCTCGACTTCACAGAATGGTTCGCAAATGCCAAGGTCACGAAGGGTAAAATCGAAAGCCGCTTTAATGATTTTCCCATCACACCATCTGTAGGTGACCTCAGAGCGGCATTTGATTTCGCGTCATCGGAGGAAGCAGTCAAGCATCTATCGGATTACGACTTGGACAAGCAAGCCTTCTGGGAGAAAATCCGACTAGCGACTGCACCACCCAGAGCATCCTCTGCCCTCCGCAAGTACCACCTAAAGGAGAGGTTTGCTCTCGCTGCCGACCTAATCATGAAGTTTGTGCTCGGCAAGGTGTCCGGAACTGACGAGGTTAGTCTAGACCTCCTCAAAATCCTCCATGCCATTTGGAACAACAACAAGCTGGACTGGGCACATATTATCTTCAACTTCCTCCAACAGCAAGTGATACGCTCAGTCTCCAACACCAACCTGTCGATCAGTAAAAAGGTTGGTTTCGGCTTTGTTGTTCAATTTCTCCTAAGCCTGAAGGGCTTCGAACTGAGGGAGGGAAAAGAGATTCATCGAATTACCTATATGGGTAGGACGAAATCTCTAGTCCCCAAAACTAAAGGTGTTAAGGCTGCACCTTCTCCCTCACAGCCAAAAGGAAGGGGCAAAAGGAAAGCCCAAACCGAGGAAAAGAATTCTGATGATGAACCTCTCGATGTACTGATACAAAGGGTTCATCTGCCAAAGAGGGCTAGGAAAGCCAAAACTGCTGTTGTCACCCAGATCCGAGAGGTAACACCCTCTGTTGTTCAAGTACCGTTTGAGGACAGGGCACAAGCCCAGGGGGAACCTCAGGCTACACTGGCCACTGAGGTTGTGAGAGTGCCCCCTACCAGGTCCCTGTCAGCAGCTTTCTCTGTCGGTCTG
>NC_044925.1:15886063-15887070 GCF_003576645.1 Ipomoea triloba
AAATGCTGCACTACCCGTGGCTGGCACAACCGAGTCTCAGGCCAATCATGAAGAACTACTCGAACAGGCAGTATGGGCTGAGACTGCAGCACAGAAAGCTGCCGATGAGGCTGTTCTCGCTCGAGCAGAGGCTGCAAGTGCGAAAGCTGAACTAGCTGAGTTACGAGCAGAGCTGCGAGCCTTCCAATATTCCAGTGAACTTCGACAGGATGTGATGAAGGCCATACTCGATGACCTGTCGAACCAAGTGCCTGCCCAACTTCAAGCAATCTTCGAAGGTATGTCCATCCTCCTCTCCCGTGCTGATGATGCCAACAAGGGGGAAAATAAAGGGAAAAAGAAGGGGGAAAATACAACGGGCAAGAAAAGGGCAGCAAGTGAACCAGCTGGACCACCTCCAAAAATACCAAGAATCATGAGCAAAGCAATGGAGGATGCTAAAAAGGCAGAAAATCTAAGGGTCCAGCGCACACTGGAAATGGAGAGAAGGAGAGAAGAGGACAGAGAAAGAAGAAGAAAAAGACAAGAACAACAGTCAGAAGAAGAAAGGAAGATAGATCTTCTCATGACAAGCTTTAAGTTTGGGAGCAGAGAAGACACTGAACAAATTCTGACCCTGGAGATATTCAAGCTTTTGAAAACCACTGGGATATCTACACACAGCAATATGTCTCCAGAAGAATGCATTGCCTGGTAGAAAGATGGAGTAATTGATGGTGAGTTCGTGGGGGAAGCCTACAGGAACTACAGGCATCTAGATGTCACAGATGAATACCTAAGCCTGGTAAATCCGAAAGACCCCATCAAGACACGAGAAGCCATTAACAAGAAGAGGAAAGCCAACAAGAAGTAAGCTCTCGTGGTCCAAACTCCATCTTATTTCAATGTATTGATGTTTATGTTGTTCTTGATCTTATCTCTTTTAATCTTTCCTACTAAACTCTGCTTTGTAAACATTCCCTTTTTATAATCATATATATATCTTTTGCTGGGGGTGTTGCGTGAGT
>NC_044925.1:15888580-15892770 GCF_003576645.1 Ipomoea triloba
AGGTGGAGTAACAAGAAGCGGGGCGAAAAACCTGAGGCTTGAGGCGGGCTTCGTGATCAAAGCTCAAGCGCTCGATATTGTACTAAAAGGGAAGTTTTTAGTGCAATCCTTCCAGGGAGTTTCTGGAAGAAGAGTGGACGTAGGCGGGTTGGCCGAACCACTTAAAAATCTCTCTTGCATTTACTTACTGCTTTTATCTCTCGCTAACCTCTCGATTGCACTGCATATAAACACACTTCTCGAACTAACTCAAACTCGTGCTAACTAAAAGGGGATAACATTTCCGCTGCGCATAAAACTTTGTCTTCACCTCGTGAGGTATCAAACCTAAACATCCTAAGTTCAATACACACGAGAGGTCGAAAAGATTTGCAAAAACTTATACAAGTCTATTCACCCCCCCCCCCTCTAGACTTGTACCCCATCTCCTTGGGACCAACACCAAGTACTACAATGATAAATTTGTGAATTGTACTACATCACATCCGTTGCCCTCTGCTATCGAACCATCTACGATTTCCCAAGCTCTTCGGGATTCCAGATGGCGTACTGCAATGGATGATGAGTACAATGCTCTCATTCGTAATGATACTTGGGTTCTTGTTCCGAGGAGACATCATGTTACCATTGGCTGTAAATGGGTTTTTTGGGTGAAAAGGAAACCTGATGGTACTATTGATCGATATAAAGCACGGCTAGTTGCTAAAGGTTTTTTGCAGGAACCCGGGCGTGACTATTTTGAAACTTTTAGTCCTGTTATGAAGCCTGTGACTATTCGTCTTGTCCTCACAATTGCCTTGAGTCGCCATTGGCCTTTACAACAGCTTGATGTCAACAACGCTTTCCTTCATGGCACATTGCATGAAGAGGTGTATATGGAGCAGCCACCTGGTTATTTGGATTCCCAACACCCAACGCATGTTTGTAAGTTAACAAAGGCTTTATATAGCCTAAAACAAGCACAGCGTGCATGGTATATGGAGTTGTCAACTTATTTGTTGAGCATTGGTTTTCAGAAATCTATAGCAGATACAACTTTATTTATCTATCATTCAGATGGTGTCATTGTGTATTTTTTGGTCTATGTAGATGACATTATTCTGACACGGAATAATTCTGTCTTTTTGAAACGGTTCACGTCCGCTTTAGCAACCCGTTTCTCCATTCGTGATATGGGGTTCTTGCATCATTTTTTGGGAGTAGAAGTTGTTCCTGTGGCATCTGGGTTGTTTCTTTCTCAAAGTCAGTATCTTCAAGATGTTTTATTGCGGTTCAACATGGATGGTGCAAAATCGGTGTCTACACCAATGAGTTCTACTATTTCTTTGCCACCTGCAGATTTGTCAGTTGCTGTTGATGTTACGGGGTTTCGACGACTTATTGGTTTGCTTCAGTATCTAACATTCACGCGACCAGAGGTCGCTTTTGCTGTAAATCGCCTCTCTCAATATATGCATGCTCCAGGAGTTGTACACTGGCAGGCTGCAAAACACTTGTTGCGTTACTTGAAGGGCACTTGTTTTCATGGTCTTCTTCTCCGCCGTGGTTCTTCTCTTGCGATGACTGCATTTTCTGATTCTGATTGGGGTGGTATCCGGGATGATGGCCGCTCTACTACATCCTATGTTATTTATTGTGGTTTGAATATAGTTTCTTGGAAATCAGCTCGACAGAAAATTGTGTTTCAGTCTTCCACAGAGGCGGAGTATCGTGCTTTAGCGCATGCCACTGCGGAGCTTCTGTGGATAAAAAATTTGATGTGTGAGTTGGGTATTCAGCCTAAACAGCCACTTACTCTCTTCTGTGATAATTTGGGAGCTACGCACGTTTGTCGCAATCCTGTCTTTCATTCTCGCATGAAGCACTTGGCTTTGGACTATTTTTTTGTGCGTGAGAAGATGGCGGATGGCACTCTGTCAGTTCGTCATATTCCATCCAGATATCAAATTGCTGATGTTCTTACCAAACCGTTGGGACGTGCCTCCTTTTTATACTTTCGGTCCAAGATTGGCGTTTCCGATGGATCCTCAATCTTGCGGGGGCGTATTAAAGCCTAGTTCTCATCCTTGTTTGTATTTTAGCAACTATTCTCTCTCAGTTTGTTTACCTGTAGAATAGGTTGTAGTTTGTTTAAACTTCCTCCTGCTTTCTCTCTCAGACAGTGCATATATAAACTGATGTAATCTCTTTCTTTATTCATTGAAATATACATTCCTTTACACTGCCTTCCTTCTTCTTAAAGGTTCGTGCCTCTGCTTCTTTTATACATTAGTGTTCTTGTGTCCCTCCTATTATTTATTGTGACTAAGCAATTTGTTGAAAGGATGATGCAGATGACTAAGAATAAAATGGTTATGTAGGTTGCACACTGGCGTGACTATGTATGTCACTACTTTGTATTTTCCTGGGGTAGCAATTTTAAGAGTTTACGTGAATTTTGGCTTAGAGGGTAAGTTTAATGTTCACTAAAATTATTTATTTGTCCCAGAGTTATATGAATATTTATTATTAATAGTTGCAAGATTATTATTCACCGAAATTTTATTACCCAAAATTAATAATTTCTTTAAGTTGTTTATGTGTAAAATAATTTATAATGCCTTAATAATATTTTAGTAAGTGTAAATATCTAATTTATGTGATATTTGGAATTTTAGTTATTGAAATGATTAGAATTTTAAGGGTTCACGTGAATTTTGGTTTGAGGGTAAATTTAATGTTCACTAAAATGATTTATTTGTTCTAAAGTCATATGAATATTTATTCGTAATATTTGCAAGATTATTCTTAACCAAAATTTTATTACCCAAAATTAATAATTTCTTTAAGTGTTTATGTGTAAAATAATTTATAATGCCTTAATAATATTTTATTAGTAAGTGTAAATATTTAATTGATGTGATTTTTGGAATAATGTGCGTACATATTATTTATACTTATAATTATGATAATTATTGAAATTATAGTATTTGTTGAAAATGGAATATTTGTTGAAATTATGATAATTGGTGATTTTAGTATATCATTGAAATCTATATCTATATATATATAATAATAGAAGTGCCTAGCCAAGTTTCCCCCCCAAAACTTAGGGCTATTTTTGTAATATTAACCGTTGGACAAAAATGTCATTTTACAAGTATTTGCACCTATAAATACATCTATCTAACTATGTTTAGGATCTTAATTCCTCCTTTCTAATTTCTCATGAGTCACCTCCTAAGCAATATTTTTCTTCTCCAGATCAATCTTCATCTTCTCTATTTGCAGATGGCCTTGAACTTCTAAACAATCTTCATCTTTTCAGCACTGATCGCACAAATCCCTCTAAGAGTATTCATCTTCTCCCGTGCAATCTTCATCTTCTCCATTTGTAGATGACATTGAACTTCAAAGCAATCTTCATCATCTCAGCACTTATTGCACAAATCATTCCAAGTAATATTCAAAGTAATCTTCATCTTCTCAACACGTACTGATCGCACAAATCCATAACTATTCTTCAACAGCACGAAAAACAACACAATATTGTTATTGAAAACAAAACTATTTCAGCGGTTTTGATGAATCACAACATAATTGTCAGACTTAAGATTACTACACTAACAATTATATTTATTAGGACATATTACTATACCTATATTACTATTTTCTTAATTTAACGAATTAATTGAATATATTTAAATATAATTAAGAAATGATTATTTTGCTTATTAAAGAATTAATTGAATATATTTTAAAATGATTGAATCCTGGCAAATAAATTTAAAAAAAATCATACAATTATTAAATTAATTGTAATTAACTGTAATTATAATAATGATTATTATTCTAAATAAGTTAATAATTATACATATTACTATATAGATATTACTATTTTCTTAATTTAACGAATTAATTGAATATATTTAAATATAATTAAGAAATGATTATTTTGCTTATTAAAGAATTAATTGAATATATTTTAAAATGATTGAATCCTGGCAAATAAATTTAAAAAAAATCATACAATTATTAAATTAATTGTAATTAACTGTAATTATAATAATGATTATTATTCTAAATAAGTTAATAATTATACATATTACTATACATATATTACTATATACATACATACATACATACATACATATATATATATATATATATATATATATATATATATATATATATATATATATATATATAAA
>NC_044925.1:15892873-15941555 GCF_003576645.1 Ipomoea triloba
AGAAATTAACAAATTAATTGTAATAAAGCTAATTATGGTTCAGACTTCATATTAGTACACAAATAATTATAATTATTATTCTAATTAAACTAATAATGATACATATTACTATATAGATATTACTATTTTCTAAAATTAAGAAATTAATTGAATAGATTTAAATATAATTAAGGAATTGTTGCTAATTAAGGAATTAATTGAATAGATTTTAATACAAACGAATCTTGCTTGTATGGCAAAGAAATTTAAAAAAAAATCCACACAATTAATTAATTAATTTTAATTGCAATTATTATTGTTATTATTATTCTAATTAAGGAATTAAGAAATTAATTGTATAAATTAAATGTAATTAAGGAATTATTATTTTTCTAATTATGGAATTGACTGAATAGATTTTAATATGATTGACTAATAATTATTTTGTTAATTAAATTAATAATTAGAAAAATTAATATACAGATATTATATATGGTAATTAATTCAATAATTACACAAATTACTATACATATATTACTTATTAAACCAAATTTTCACCTTTTATTTGGTTGATTTTTATATTTTTCCTAATATACTTTTTATCTAATCAATTTCAATACTACTATATAAATCATGCATTTAAAGAATTATATAACCTTATCAATTCCACATCTTCCGATTCATCTCACTATTTTAGCCACATAATAAAAAAAATACATTTTGTATTTTTGTTAACAAAAATCTGCAAATCATAAGACGACATACGTTACATGCATATGAAGGAAGTTAATGAAGTTTATAAACAAATCCAAATCGTCTGATGCTGAATATATATGCATATATAGTCCTCTTTGCTGATTGTCTCTCTTTCAATCTTGTGTCATCTATAATTTCAATCTTTATCCTAAATCTATTGCATACAAAAAAGGGAAATAAAACTATTGATCTAATTGAAAAAGGTGAATTGCATACAAAATAAGACAAATTGAATGCTAATATAAAGGCAAATTACATTAAAAAAGGCAAATTGCTTGCAAATTATTCTGATACATATGTCTTCTAATCAATTAGCAAATTTTTAAAGTTTTCCAAATAAACTATTCCAGTACCACTATATAAATCATGTAACAAATTTCACATTTTCCATTCCATCTTACCACTTTAGCCTCATTACACAAAAAAAATCTACATATAATGGTCCTTATTTTTGTTTTACTAAAGAAGATAAATGCCTACAATACTGTGTGAGCAATAAAAGTACAACTGATTCGTCTTTATGAAATAAAAAACAATCGAGTAGCAACCTTAGAATCTGTGCTCGAAGATGTGGAGGTATATTGGAAGTTTTTTGTTTATATTGTTTATATTTGTTTATTTAAATTTGTTTATGTTGTTTATTTATATTTGCTTAATTTATTTTTTGTTTCACGGCTAACCACGGTTGTTTTACTAATTCTTATTATTATGATTTATTATTTCGCGCTAATCACTACTGTTTTTTGATTGGTTTATTTGTTTTTTTTTTTTAATTTTGTATATTATTGATACATTAATACAGAGTATTATGCTTTATTTGGATTAAAAAAATGTGAAATATATTATATTGAATGATTTGATATATTATTTTGTGTGGTGCGTTTTTAGAATATTCTTAGCTTAGCACTTCAAGATTGTGTTTCCACACAATGTTGCATTTTTTGTAGTATATTTTGCTTGTGTTGACATTGTGTATGATCAGGTTGTACTTTGCTTTGGCAGTTTTTGAGAGAGTTTACTATGCCATGCTAATCACATCCCAACGAATTTGTTGAAATCTCTATATTTGAATCTCTTATTGAAGAAATGGGATAAAGTTACCGGTTTATTGGTTATTATGAATTAATAAATCTCACTCTACACAAGCTTTAGTCATTCATCATTAAAATAAACAAACACGTCCACCATGGACGTTGGCATACCTTAGGAGGGTAAAAGACTAAAAGTGATGTGGTTCTCAACATTTGAACAAAAATTAAACTCTCAACAGTATGCTACAATCGGTTTTAAAAATCAACTTGAAAATTGAATAATAGATTATAAAATCTCGCGAGACCATTNAAAAAAAAAAAAAAAAAAACCTGTAATCTTTTAAATTTTGGTTTATTATTTTTTTTTTAAAAATTATATATCATTGATACATTAATACCGACTATTATGTTTTATTTGGATTAAAAAAAATATGAAATATATTATATTGAATTGAATGATTTGATTAAGTAGTTAGCTGCATTGTTCTTGGAGTGACGATAAATTATTTATATAGTTTGGCACTAAAGTAGATGAACGTACACTATGTCACTATGGAACTGATTTAAGTGCACAAGTAATTGCGAGCTACCAAGAGTTTGGTTATATCAGACCACAAGTAATTGCGAGCTACCAAGAGTTTGGTTATATCAGACCAGAGTTTTTTGTATTTTTAGTCCCGTTTGGTTATATCAGACCAGAGTTTTTTGTATTTTTAGTCCCACGAGGTTATATCAGACCAGAGTTTTTTGTATTTTTAGTCCCACGACTATAGTGACACTAAGAGTTTTTTGTATTTTTAGTCCCACGACTATAGTGACACTATTAGAATTGATTCACGACTTTCCCACGACTATAGTGACACTATTAGAATTGATTCACGACTTTTAAACTTTGTAATTTCAGTCCACGACTATTGTTTCTTTTGCAAAAATGGTCCTTCTGGTAGTTTTTTTCGCCGGAAAAAAATTCCGGCGAATTTTTCGGTCAATTTTTCGTCGGAAAAAAATTGTGCATATTTTTTGTCATTTTTTGGCCGAATTTTTATCCCCTTTCAAGCATGGTTAAATGGCCATTTACAGGTTTAAAAAAATTTTCTCTTTCAAGCAAGAAAACATTGATTGGCATCTTCAACACGCCATCCATTTTTTTAAAAAAAAAAAAACTAATTCATTTCTAAAAAGTATGTGATCATGTCAGACTAGACTCTAAAATCATTTTGATTTTGGTAAACTAATTAAAATTAAAACTAATTAATTTCTAAAAAGATATGTAGCAAATTTAATCATTTAGAAATTAATTCTAATAGCGCCACTACCGTCGTAGGACTAAAAATGCAAAAAACTCTATCAGACCACAATGTATAGGTTATATATATAATAACAGAAGTGGCTGGATAATATATATATATATATATATATATATATATATATATATATATATATAACATTTATATTTAAAGTATTAAAGTATAATTGTACAATATTAATTTAATTATCTAATAATTATTACAGTAATTAAAAAATTGATTGTATGTATATTAATATAATTGACTAATAATTATTATGATAAATAAGTTAATAATTATAATAATAATTGTATAATTACAATTAAACATGGGTCGTTCAAATTTTTTTACTAATACAAAAATTAAAATTTGCATCTTTTTTAAATATAATTTTCTTAGTTATTATTCATATTGTTGGAATCATAATATATATGAAATACACTTAGGAATAAATGAAATTAATTATGTAAGTTTTTTCTATAAATTTATCTAAATGTGTACATGATTAATTAGAGACTATATTAATTATACAAAATTTAAATTTAAATTTTATATGCTATGAAAATAGATACTTAACCAAATATATGGAATTACAAATATATTATTATATTGTACATTTTAAAATATTTATATTTTTCAAATTTTCTATTTAAATTTATAGTAACATAAATTTTGTCCGTGCATCGCACGGGTAAAACACTAGTTTTGATAATGGGTGAAGTTATTATACTTATACTAGTAAACTACCCGTGCAATGCACGGATTAATTTTTATATTATAATTTTTATACTTAAATTAAAGGTGAAGATATAAATAATTATAATATTTGAGAGTGTATGTTTATTTGATTATAAAGATTAATGCAAAAGTATCAATAATATATGACTCATTTAATTGCATTTATTTTAAAAAATTTGCTATATAATATGATTTATGTAACTTATATGACCATTTTATGGATTAAAAGTTCTTTTTCAATGTGGAGACCATTTTGTGGCTCTTATTTTTATTATTCACCCCTATATATACACTATCTACCTTATTAGCAAACATACCGGATTTGTTTAATACAATATAAAGGATTTGACTTTGTAAAATATTTAATAGTATTTATAATGGTTTATAATATTTTCTATATGGAAAGAACATCCTAAAATTATTGATAAAACATAAAATACACATGTGGTATATATACTTATAGAAAATTACTCGTGCGATGCACGAATAAACTTTATATATATATAGGCCGCCCCTTAACGTGCGGTCAGTGCGGCCTCACCACTATATAGAAATCTGTCCAAATGTGGCCACGCCTTCCTGTGCGATCGGTGCGATTCACACCACTCAATGTTAGAAAAACACACCACAATGAAAATACAGAAAAACTCCAAAAAAACACACCACACACCCAAAATAATGCACCATAATTTCCCTGTCCCTAATGGTGCATTTGCTAACACTGTGTGGTGTATATTTGCATGCCTAACGGTGTATTTTTTGGTGATGCGTACCTAATGATGCATATTTGTGCAGTGCATTTTCTAACATTGAGTGGTATATATTTGTATACATAGTGGTGAGGTTGCATTGACCGCACGTTAAGGGGCGGCCACACCTGATTATGACACTATATATATATATATATATATATAATTGATGATGAAATTATAAACAATTCTAATATTTGAAAGTGTACATTTATTTAAAATTATAAGATTTGTGTATTAGTGTTGGAATTGATTACTTAAAATTTATATTAGGAAAAGTCTAAACAAAAATTAGAAGGAAGAGCATGGCTAATTGATACTATTTTAAATAACAAAAATAAATTATAATGAAAGGAATCTCTATGTTGGCTAAGCTCTATCATAATAATAATAATTACAATCAATAATTAATATTATTCTATCATAATAATAATAATTACCATATTACTAAAATACCCCTACTTTTGGGCGGGAAAACTTTAGAGGAGGATAATGCTTTTATATATAGTATAGATTACCATATTACTAAAATACCCCTACGTTTGGGCGAGAAAACTTTTGAGGAGGATATTGCTTTTATATATAGTATAGATTTGAAAATAAGTTATTATACGTATTGAAATTATGTTTATTAGTGAATTTAATATATTTATTGGAGTTTTAATAATTAGTGAATGTATTATACTTATTGAAAGTATAATGAATAATGGATTTATTGTATTTATTGAAATTTCGATATTGGGTTAATGAATTATATTTATTAAAATTTTGATATTTGGTGAATGTATTATGTATTATTAAACAAATGCATGTATTATGCATAAGTTTCAATATTTTTAGTTTTATTATATACATTTTAACTGAATATATTGATATTATTTCATTTGTCCCATTTGAATTTAAAATATTGAAAGTGGTAGCTGAATATTGTGTTGGGCATGTGAAGGAGAATTGGGTATAGCTACAAGACAAAAGTTTTATTAGGAGGACTCTAAGTGGTGGCTTTTTCATCAAAATTGGAATGGATTAAAGACAATTTTTAGTGGGAGGAGTGCTAAAGAAGACGCCTTTTTTGTGTGCTTCTGGTAGGAGACGTGAAGGCTTTGTCCTAATCTATGTACGAAACTCTAACGTCTGGATTTTAAAATTGGAAATTATGGACGGCATGGCTGATTAGAATTGGGCTCTAAGGATTTTGGTCTTTGATTAAGACACAGTACTTATACCGTGGACCATGGGTTATGATTGATACTGCAGTTGTGTTTAAAGGATATTGTAGTTGTGTTGAAAGGATATTGCAGTTATGTTGAAAAGGAACTGCAATTGTGCGGAACAGAGGCCGTGTCATTCATCTGGAACAGAGGCCGTGTCATTCATCTGGAACTGCAGTTGTGTTGAACGGATACTGCAGTTGTGTTGAAAAGATACTGCAGCTGTGTTGAACGGATACTGCAGTTGTGTGGAACGGATGAACGGCCTCTGTTTCGTGCAACTGCAGTTTCCTTTCAACACAACTGCAGTATCTTTTCAACACAACTGCAGTATCCGTTCAACACAACTGCAGTATCAGTTATAATCATGGTCCACGATATAATTTGCCTATTAAGACATTTATGGGTTGACTAATAGTTAGACTAAATTAAATAGCTTTTTAAGCTGTGTATACTGATTTTGCAATGTGTTTGTGGGCTGGAATTTACCAGTATGCATTGGGCCTTAAGACTTAATCTTTGCTGTTCTCAGAAATATGCATTCTTAACTTTAGAAATTAACTTAAAATATATATATATTAATATATATATGTATATGTATATATATGTATATGTAATAAATCAACTCACAAATATAATGCTGCCTCTAATATGAACCTAATATTGCTCACATGAGTTTCTTTGAAGTGGTGTCAGGGTGAGTGTGTTAGGGAACCAATGTGTTTATGTATGTGTTTTATTTTATCATATAATAATTATTAAAATTAACATATATTATCATTGGGCATTCGCTCAAAGCGCGTGCCGGCGACTAGTATATATATAAAGATCATAACGAAAATTAATACAAAAAATTAATTATTATTTGCAGTGGTTCTTTGTTGCTTATCACAACGGATTTTCGCTGATTTTCAATCAAATCCAATCACACAATATTTTATGTCTTTGATTATTATATTGCTTTTGGAGCCAAAATCCTCATTCAAATACCCAATTCTAATGATTCCACATTGCCCAGGCTGCCAGGCAGGGCAAATTATACCGTGCACCACGGTGCACATAGTAAGGTGCACCACGTATGTAAACGACATCGTTTTGAACATTGTAAACTAACTGTCTATTTTTTTGGAAATCATGTTTCCCGTTTCGGCCGATCTCTGTATTTAAGTTAATATTCTGTGTATTTTAGGTAATCGTTCTGTGTATTCCAGGCAATCATTCCGTGTATTCTAGGCAACCGTTCTGTGTATTCATGTTAGTAACACATGTTGTGATGTGTTTGTGCATTCGAATGTTTAGGAGGATGAGTTCTGTGTATTTTGTGTCAATACTCTGTGTATTCATGTTATTAACACAGGCTGTGATGTGTTTGTCCATTCGAATGTTAGGAGGATAAGTTCTGTGTATTTTGTGTCAATATTCTGTATATTCTGGGCAAACATTCTGTTTATTCTAGGCAAACGTTATGTGTATTCTAGATAATGATTATGTGTATTATAGATAATGAATTCTCTGGAGTCATTCGCGTCCGCGTCCACTAACATCGAAACGACGTCGTTTTGGACCAGGGTGCACATTACTACGTGCACCGTGGTCCACGATATAACGATTGTGAATTGTTTTGTTGGGCCTGGACCGGGCCAATTCGATCAACAAAACAAAACAAATTAATTTGGGTCTGATTGGTTTATTTATTATGTACTTGTTTTAAATTCTAAGCACATTTAATTTAGGTTTAAAATCCAAATTTTAAATTCTAAGCACATTTAATTTAGGTTTAAAATCCAAATGATCGATTATGACCACATTTAATTTAGGTTTAAAATCCAAATGATCGATTATGACTGTAGATTAGGGCAAATTATTGCATGGACCATGGTCCACACAGCTGTGTGNTGGACCGGGCCAATTCGATCAACAAAACAAAACAAATTAATTTGGGTCTGATTGGTTTATTTATTATGTACTTGTTTTAAATTCTAAGCACATTTAATTTAGGTTTAAAATCCAAATGATCGATTATGACTGTAGATTAGGGCAAATTATTGCATGGACCATGGTCCACACAACTATGTGGACCATGGTCCGTGCAATAATGANGCACATTTAATTTAGGTTTAAAATCCAAATGATCGATTATGACTGTAGATTAGGGCAAATTATTGCATGGACCATGGTCCACACAGCTGTGTGGACCATGGTCCGTGCAATAATGATTGGTAGATTAGATCCACTTTTAATTTATATTTANATTATTGCATGGACCATGGTCCACACAGCTGTGTGGACCAAAAATAAAAAGTACATTATTTTTGTACTGAAGGTACATTATTTTTGTACTGTAGGTACATTATTTTAGGGTACATTATTTTTGTACTGAAGGTACATTATTTGATATATAATATACATTATTTGATATTATATATCAAATAATGTACCTACAGTACAAAAATAATGTACCTTCAATACAAAAATAATGTACTTTTTATTTTTGGTCCACACAACTATGTGGACCATGGTCCGTGCAATAATGATGGTCCACACAACTATGTGGACCATGGTCCGTGCAATAATGATTGGTAGATTAGATCTGTGGACCATGGTCCGTGCAATAATGATTGGTAGATTAGATCCACTTTTAATTTATATTTATAAGGTTTATTCGCATAAATGATCTATTAGCATAAGTCAATTGCGTTAAATAGTTAAATAATCATTTATGTTTATGTTAATTACATATAAATTACGGTTTATGCACATCAATGCTATGTTAATTACATATAAATTACGGTTTATGCACATCAATGCTTTGTTAATTACATATAAATTACGGTTTATGCACATCAATGCTTTTCTTCTCTTTTTCTATGACACATGTAGGTGTTGTGTTTAAAAACACGTTGCATGTTAATTACATATAAATTACGGTTTATGCACATCAATGCTATGTTAATTACATATAAATTACGGTTTATGCACATCAATGCTTTGTTAATTACATATAAATTACGGTTTATGCACATCAATGCTTTTCTTCTCTTTTTCTATGACACATGTAGGTGTTGTGTTTAAAAACACGTTGCATGTTAATTACATATAAATTACGGTTTATGCACATCAATGCTATGTTAATTACATATAAATTACGGTTTATGCACATCAATGCTTTGTTAATTACATATAAATTACGGTTTATGCACATCAATGCTTTTCTTCTCTTTTTCTATGACACATGTAGGTGTTGTGTTTAAAAACACGTTGCATGGGTGAGAGGAAAGCTTAAAACAAAGAACGTTGGATTATATTGGTTGCAATTATTGCAACAAGAAAGTGCATTCTATTGAAGGATTACAACTCCATTGCTTGCTAATTCAAGCATACAAACAAATTTAAAACACACATAAATACACACATTTTTTTATTAGAAGAAAATTACATAAATTAACCAGATATTAATCAACTTAAATAAAGGAACAAATATTAGAATCTAATCACAGGATATGTCTCAAGAACAAATGATCGCCTAACTGATCAATTTGGATTGTCTCAGAAACAAGGCCATAATTTTGTTTCACTTTTCTTGACACTAATCAAAGTTTTCTTTTCTTGGACACTATGATAAAATGGAATTTATCTTTAACAATATATGTCTCCTATTAACTCCATACTGTAACCCACAGGTAATAAGAGCAAGCTCAAGCCAATTCTAATCACAGGCAAGTTTTGTTGTCCTTGAATTATGTATCCTTCATATGTGTCTAAGGTTACCATCATCAACCAGCATCATTATCCTAGTCTTTTCTTAATTTCAGAGGAAATTAAATGAGACGACCTTGATGTACACTTACTCTTTCTCTCTTCAGTTTCAGGCGCTTTAGCACTTATCCTTTTAAGTTTCGCAATCTTTGTTGCTTGGTGAAGGAAGAAAGGAAGCTAAGGATATTCGAGATTAAATCTTCAGATCCCGCCTCAGACCTTGAGATAGGGCGGAGTAGGCTGTTTGGAATTCTAGTCTTCTCCTACTCTGAACTTGAAGAAGCTACAAGCAATTTTGATACTTCTAAAGAACTTGGAGATGGTGCTTTTGGGACGGTTTACTATGGTAAGACAATAGTAGATATTTAGTTTCTCATTCACTACTTTCTAGGCTAATTCTCGGAATAATGAAAATTAGGGATAGTTGGGGATGGAAGAGAAGTTGTTGTGAAGCGCCTTCATGAGCGCAAAGCTGAAAAACAACCATTCTAACATCACCACAACAAATACAGTCACCTATAGGCTATAGGCTAAGGCACAATTACATAAACTAACCAGATATATATTAATCAACTTAAATAAAGGAACAAATATTAGAATATATCTAGTCAGTCACATGCACTCACACATAACTTTTGCAAGGAAATTAAACTTGAGATTTACTTTGTTGGCATCTTTGTGGGCTAAATAATCTTATTTTTATTGACAATTATCACTTTATGATGTTCATACTCAAAAAAAAAAATCACTTTATGATGTTCAAAGATTTGGCTACTATCTAAATTGCCTATTTCTTTTCAAGATGGCCCGACTGTTATAATAAGTGATGTTCTTGCAAAACCTGTTGCATTAATTTGTATCAATTTCCATCCAAAAGGCCATAGTGCCTACCTCCAAATGAGGAGAAACATAATGTAATTACAGAGAAACAAGCATTACAGATGCAGAAATCTTACTTCTCATTGAACTCATAACAAGATAAAGAAATAGTACCTATCTCCAAATAAATCACGTAGCAGTCTTGTTAACTTAGAATCTCTTGTAGGTATACGCGGACTACTTTTAGCCACTGCATTTATACATTTTCCCAAAGAAGTAAGTGACAGGTTAATAAATTTAGCCTCAACCACCAAGTGACCTTCACTTCCTGCAACATGAAAAAATCACAATTAGTTCATACTTTTGGACCAACAATCAGCTAGACATAGTGGTAGGCTGCCATTCAGAAACACATTAATAATGAAGACTAATATAAAAAGTATCAGTAAGAAAGAAAATAAATTCAATATAGGCATTGGGTAGAAGGCTAAGATAGATATTTAGATCATCATAAAGAGGAAGTGAACCAGAAATTTAGATCATCAAAATTCTCGAAGGCTTGAGGGCCATAAAGGGGCACCCGATTAATGATTTCTACAGAAATGTGATCTCTATTCTATGTAGTATGGGGATACCTATTCCACATTTCAGCTTCTGTGTGATATCACAGTATCTGGATTTACTCCCGACAAGTTCACCTATTCATACCAAATCAAAGGTTTGTGCAAGAAGAGAATGCAGAATGCTGCCATCGAGATAGTTAGGATTCTTGAGGCAAACTGTTACAGGCCAAATGCCAAGAACTTCGGTGCTCTAGTGATTGGGATTATGCAAATCAGTAAGAACCCTAGGCAGTAAAAAAATTGTACTATATGCATATCAATAATTTACTCTGTACACAAATACAACCTGCTCAAAAACAATAAACAAGGAAATTTGTGCTTGAACAAGGAATGAGATGTTTACCTTCAATAACCTGTTGTTTCCTCAAGCAATGGGGTGGTTTTGTCTGTCTTCTTGTGGCGATGGCGATGGCGATGGCGTGGAGAGTGAGGAAGCAGTGGAGATGGCGATGGCGTCCGAGTCTTCTCTGCTGCGTTTCTCCACAATGACGACCAGAAGCAGTGATGATACAAGCAGAAGAAATGGCGTCCGAGTCTTCGTGTTGCGTCTGTGTCGCAGAAACAAGGAAAAAAAAAACGTTCGACCTGTGTCGCGCATCTAATGGACGACATCTTTTTGGACCATGGTCCATACTGCTGTTTGAACCATAGTCCATGCAGTAACAAATGAATCTTATGTCAATGGTCTAACTAGTAAAGTGGACCATGACAACGGTATAATGATTGTCTTATACGATACACTAAATAAAACTTAATTTAGCTAAATTTTTAATTTTTTCATCTAATTGGTATTTAACCAAGCCACTTTGATGATTACCTGCCTTTTGATCTCACAGGAATAGATAAAAATAAATAAATACTAGCTCAGTTTCATTTTATGTATCTGGTTCAGTTAACGAGGTTTGATTGAAATTATTTTAATTCAATTTTTCATAATGTTAAATTTAGTATTAGTATATAAAATTTATATATTTAGAAACAACATTAAAAGTACTACTCCGTATTATACACAAAAAAAAAACTAAATTTAAAACTAATTTTAAAAAATACTTAAGTAAATTAGCAAAGAAGAAAGAATTGGTTTGACCAATTAATAGTAAATAAGACATGTAAAATGAGGCCATATTTTTTTTTCAAATATCCTTTTATGATGTGACTTATAAATTTATAATCATTGAGTGTTGTAAATTGGCTGACCCCATATATTTTTAATTGAGGAAAAGTGTCAAATTAGCCCCTAAGTCAAACTGATGGTGCAATTGGATCCCTAACTAAAAAAAAAAACTCCATTTAAACCCCTTAAACCTGCTAAAATATTTAATTGGGTCCAAAATTACCTAATTAGCAAGTTAGTGCAACACAGAGTTGACACATGTGCATCTTTAAAATTTTTATTTTTTAATGATTTTTTTAACTTTAATTTTGTTTTATTAAAAATATTCTTTTTATTTAGAGATTTTGAATTTTTTATTTTTATTATTAAATAGCCATAGACCGTTCTCCTTCCCCAGACAGTTGTGGTTGTCCGGCGACAGTCACGGCTGTTCAAAAATGACGGCCATGGCCGTTAGAGCCATGGTTGTCTCACCAAACAGCCATGGCTGTCTTCCAGATTTGGACCATCTGAAGCGAGAACAGCGCTTCGTGTCAAAGATTGCACCGAAATACAACTCAGGAACTTTCTTCTGGCCATCACTGGCCAAGATCCTCTCCAAATCTCAAGATCAATTATGTGCACCTGTCTTGCGTCTTCTACGTCACGATTTGAATGTTGGTGAATTGGAAGACTTGAGAGATAGGTACCTTTTGAGGGTATCCAATGCAGGGCCCTAGGCTCTTGAGTGCTTCTTCAAGATCATCATCTTTCTCATACTTCTTTCTCCAACCCCTTTTCTACAAACAGCAGAGTGCTTGAATCTGTTTGGCAAAGATTTTTGCCCAGAGAGATTGGGAGAAATAGTGGGCTGGTCTTTCCACAAAATTCCTCTTATGGGAACTGAACTTAGTTCATCGCATCTGATGAGTATCTTTTCTGCAGAATCATAGTCGGCTTGCCCCACTTTCTCAGCAGCAAAAAGAAGGTATCCTACCAGCTCTACATCTTTACAATCTTAATCCAAAATTCCCAAGAGTAAACTACTATCACGGCTGGAAATCAATGTTTTTTCGACCTCATTTCCGACCACCCAAAATTTTGGTCACAAAAGTGATTATTTTTTCATTTTTTCGACGTAGAGTTATAGTGGTCGGAATTTCCGACCACTTTTACTACGTGGTCGGTATTTCTGAACACTATTTATATGGTGGTCGGAAATTATTTCGGTAATTTAAATTTTTAAAACTGATCTTGTTTCCGACCATCTTGGTGGTCGGAATGTTCGACCACTCTTGAAAAAGTGGTAGGAAATTCCATCTAAATTAAAGGTGGTCGGAAATTTTGTGTGTGTGTGTGTGTTTTGTTTTTTTTTTTCTTTTTGCACTGTGATGCAATTGTATGAAGGTCAAATGATTTATCTTTATACCATTGATTATTTCACTCATACTCTATTTTTTGAATTTCAACTTGCATTTCTTCGACCGACCACGGCACATAGAGTTTACTAGTTGCACTTTGACATGTTGTGATGTTCAGTATAAATAATCAAATTAGCATAGCATAGCAACCATCTCACCATTCTTGCTATGAAAAATAAGACCATATTGTCCTTTCCATATAGATACAGGAAATCATTTTCTAACTTGAACTCTTTAAAACATTTATTCTTGTTAATTATGACTCTACAGTCTTAGTTCTATTGATTTTCATAATCCTACATAATGTATCGTACTCCGTATTGTTTTTATCACAGAATGCAAACATTCAACTAGTATAAGTCGTGATGTCACTTTTGATGAATATAATGCCTGGGATTGGTCAGCTAAAGATGAAAGGCTAGTTGTTCCTGTTGTTGACGATATTGTTGATGAGCAACCAATTCCAGATAATGTCCAGTCTCCTTCGCAACCAGAGTCGTCTGTTCGACGATCTCAACGCGAGCGCCAATTACCAGCTCGCTTGCAGGATTATGTTGTGGGTCATGATAATGACCTGTCTGATGAAGAGATTGTTCAATTTGCTCTTTTTTCAGATTGTAACCCTCTATCCTTTGAGGAGGCTGCTACAGAAACTCATTGGCTTAAGGCGATGGATGAGGAGATACGTGCCATTGAAAAGAATGGTACCTGGGAGTTAACAGGTTTACCTCCTAGAAAGAAGCCAATTGGAGTAAAGTGGGTTTACAAGACGAAGTACAAGTCCAATGGAGAAATTGACCGTTTTAAAGCACGATTGGTAGCAAAGGGCTACAAGCAAAAACCAGGTATTGATTATTTTGAGGTTTTTGCTCCAGTAAGTAGACTTGATACAGTTCGAATTGTTATTTCTCTTGCTGTTCAAAATGAATGGAAATTACATCAAATGGATGTCAAGTCTGCTTTTTTGAATGGTTTTCTTGAAGAAGAGATATATGTTGAGCAACCTGCTGGATTTGTGCAGAAAGGGGAGGAATCTAAAGTTTACAAGTTGAGAAAAGCTTTATATGGCTTAAAGCAGGCGCCTAGGGCGTGGCATGGTTGCATTGACTCTTATTTTATTGAAAGTGGTTTTATGAGATGTCCTCATGAACACACTTTGTATGTCAAATGCACTGATTCTGGTGATATTGTTCTAATCTGTCTGTATGTTGATGATTTGGTTTTTACTAGAAATAACTTGAAGTTAATCTTAGAATTCAGGGAGGCACTCATTAAGAGATTTGAAATGACTGATATGGGCCTCATATGTTACTTTCTTGGCCTTGAGGTTGTTCAGATGGATGGTGGAATCTTTATTTCACAAAAGAAGTATGCTGCTGATATTTTGAAAAAGTTCAAAATGGAAAACTCCAAACCAGTTTCAACTCCAGTAGCTGAAAAGTTAAAGGTGTCCAAAGATGAGTCTGGTAAGAATGTGAATGTTACAACCTATAAAAGCTTAATTGGGAGTTTGAGGTATCTGGTGGCAACAAGGCCGGATATTTCTTTTGGAGTTGGAAAACTTAGCAGATTCATGGAGGAGCCAAAAGAATCGCATTGGGCTGCAGCAAAGCGAATTCTGAGATATGTCAAAGGTACGAGTAATGATGGAATTTTTTACTCTACTAATGAAGTTGCGGAGCTTGCTGGATACACATATAGTGATTGGGCTGGAGATGTTGAGACCAGAAAAAGCACATCAGGATATGCCTTCTATCTTGGTTCAGCTATATTTTCTTGGTCTTCAAAGAAGCAACAGATTGTAGCACTTTCAACCGCAGAAGCAGAATATATTGCAGCAGCAAATTGTGCTACTCAGGCAATTTGGCTAAGAAGAATTTTGGAATTTTTACAACACAGACAGGAAGCACCTACAACTATTTTATGTGACAACAAATCTGCCATTTCGTTGTCTAAGAATCCTGTCTTTCATGGTCGCAGCAAACACATTGATATCAAGTACCACAAAATCAGAGAGCTGGTTGCTAAAAAGCAAATCAACATTGAGTATTGTTCAAGTGCCTGTCAAGTTGCTGATATCTTTACGAAGCCGTTGAAGACGGAGACATTTCTCAAATTAAAGAAGGATATTGGGATGACCAATATATCCGACTTGGTTTAAAGGAGGCAATGTTATAATAATATTATTATTATAATTATTATAAACCAAGTAGTGATTAGTTTGTTAGGAAGTTATTAATAAATGGGTTGTGTGGCATAGCATCATCATGGTAATGGGAATGTGGCAGATGTGTACGTGGATAGATCATGTAGTACATGGGATTACATTTCCTAGTTTCTAGGCATATTAGCTTAGTATAAATACATTATGTTACAAGCCATTTTAATCATTAATTAAAAACATTCTTCTCTCTATTTCTCTTTCTCTCTCACTCGTGTGTATATATATATATATTTAGATATTATATATTTAGATATATTATTTAATATATCTAACAGTCTAGGTTTTCTCATGTCATCCATTCCTGATGGCTCTGCCGCTGTTTCGTCTGAGCGAACCATCTCTGACGATGCTACGGTGTCTCATACGTCGGACCATCTCACTATATATATATATATATATATATATATATATATATATATATATATATATATATATTACTTGCTCAAATGCGGTCGTGTCTTCCCGTGTGGTCGGTGCGGTTTACACCACTAGTGTTAACAAAATCTACCACAAGTGATAGAAAAATGCACAAAAACACCCCCATAACTCCCCCGTCTCTAATTGAGCATTTTCGAATACTGTGTGATGTATATTTGCATACCTAGTTGTGTAAACTGCACTGACCGCACGGGAAGACACGACTGCACCTAAACTCTACTCTCTCGTGCGAAGCATAGATTAAATATTAGAAATATTGTTGTTGTGTTATACTGAGATAAATATTATTATAATCACTTGTGAGTTCTTTATTATATACCTAATTTAACTATAATAAATAGATACATGATATACTGAATGATACTTTGATAAATTATAAAACACTGACTTCAAAATACACATTGAGTATTGGACTATTCGCGCAATGCGCATGTGATAACTATTTTTTTTAATAAAGACACCAGTTTTATTTATCCGTTGTCGTTTATGTGTTGTCTTTAAACACACATTGAATACACAAAACTTTAAAGACAACGATTTTTAAAAAACGTTGTATTTGTACAATTTTTTATAATAATTTTTGTTTCAAAAAAAATAATGATTTTATTTATCCGTTGTTGTTTGTGTGTCTTTAAACACACTTTGAATACACAACATTTCTACCCTGTAAGAGCATGATGATAATGAACAATTCGAAGAAGACGATGATGACTTTTAATTTAAATTTGAAAGTTAAATTATTTAATATTTATTCAAATTAGTGTTAATATGTGTTAAATTATTTTAGATATTCCTAAAACTATTGAAAGTTAAATTATTTCGATATGCCTACAAACTATTGGCCGTAAATTGTTTGGGTTGGCCGAAATATTGGCGCCTCTCCTTAGTCATTGTATCCACAGAGCTTCTGGCCAAAACATTTCACCCAGCTTTAGACAAAGAGCTTCTGAAGGGAGGAAACTGCAGGAGCTTCAATTTGGCGCATCTCTTTCTCCGTTAGCAGCAACCGCAGGTACGCCGATTTTCCGCCGCCGCCGCCTCAGGAGGAGGTGCTCTTGGTTGAAAATCTTCCTCAGGTATCCATATTAGAAATCTTCCTCATGACTGTTGTTTCACTTATATAAGTTATCAAAATCCTTTTTGGTTTCATTATTTATATACAATTATTGTAAGTCTATAACCTGTTTTAGGGTTTTAGAGTGTATATAATTTGGTGCGTTTTCCTTGCTAACTGTCTCAATATTTTTAGTTTCCTCGTGTGCTTGAAGTTAGATAATGATATTAATTTGAAAATCCAATTACTGTAATTTTTTCATGTAACATGCCTGCTATGGAGCTTTAGATTCTTGAGTTGGCTTCGTTGCTTAGGCATTTTAATTTTCTGGTCCGGAAGAGAAAATGGGGTAAAAATAGATTACTTAGGCATTTTAATTTTCTGGTCCAGAAGAGAAAAGGGGGTAAAAATAGATTGTAAACCTCATTGTTATTTTAGGATATGTTTCTCTGTTGAAGCTTTCACCTATACAAAATTTCTATTGGATAGGTTTCTCTGTTGACACAGCCTGTAAGTTGGGATTTAGGCTATGTGAGCCAGGGTTATGGTACTGGTACTACATTGGGCTTATGGTTAGACTGTTACCAATGTGCTTCCTTTGAGCTTGGTGCTTCTTGTTTCTCTTATAAAAGAGGCATGGGAGGACTGGGTTATGAAAGTACTTACTGCCTGCATTTTATTTTTGTTAGAAACCTAAGAGTCCAGCAAAACTTATTTAAAGTTAATTGCCACAGTCTCACTCAAACATGTTGTGAAATAAAGAATCATGAATCAAAACTGGTATCTCTGTAGGCTTTCCTGCATGTCTTGTTATTCTCTATTTTTTCTTTGCCATTCTCCAGACTTTCCAATTCATTATTTCACTACAGGTTGGAGACATTGTGAAGGTAAGTACACTGCATAAATAATTAATCTATATTTGTTGTATTTTTTTTTAGGTTGATGGGGTGAATCTTTTACTTAATCTACATCTACATATACATCATATGAAAGTGTGTTTATCTTTTGTTCCTTATTCTGAAGAATGCAATGTAATTTACTTAATTTTTATTTTATTTTGTTAATTAGTTATAATTATAATTATAAGATGTAAATTATTTGAATACAACTTTTTAATTATGCTACAGCAGTTGGCATCCCAACAGATATCTAGATCTTGGGGGTTAAAGGCATACATGAAGAATTGCATTTTTATTCTTCTTTAATACAGGTGCTTCACTTCCCTTTCTTTTAATTATATGTAAAGTTTAGAACTTTTGTGCTAAAAATTACATTTTTATTCTTCTTCCTTTGGAATCATATGCTTGGATCTCTCTAATTAACTAGAGAATAATTTGTTTGGTCATGTTTGTTTTCCATGTATGAGCTGACAATTAATGATGCCTTTAATATATTGATTTCTTTATTTTGTTTGACTACATTGTTTTGCTCTATTCACAGGTTCCCTTTTCCAAGATTATATACATTGAACATACTGATTTTTAGACTGAAGGACTCTAAAGATTATTATGGCCTTGCTCCTAGGAAATTTGTGTCTTTTAGGTGCCAATATCTTAAGTTAAAGTAGTTTAATTTTTCAGAAGTAGCAGAAAAGGGGATTGAGGCTGCGAAGAAAGGATTTATCAATGGAATAGAAGAGAGTGAAATGACGGTGAGGCTTTCTTTCTTAGATTGTACTCTTCGTGGTTTAATCGATTCCTTGTTATATTGTTAATTTCTTTATAGTGGTTTACTTTGATTTCTTTGTTTTTTTTTTTGAAAAGGTTTACTGTGATTTCTAGTCTCTTGTAAGGCTTTCTTTCTCAGGCCACCATGGCTTACTTTGTTGATGGTTCTTCATTCAGAAAGAAGGGCTTTGGAAGCAGCAAGCCAGCAATGGCCGTTCCCGCTCTCCTGAGGAAAAGACAGAAGTGCTGAAGGAAGCTGGAGGTGAACGATGCTCAGCCTTCAAGGTTGGTGAAGCAGGCCTTTCTTTGATTCTAATTGTTATCCATATTTTATATATACTACTGATATTATGATGAATTGTCATGTAGTTTAGTTCTTAATGTAGTTTCTTGATCTAGTAATTTGAGTTATTTCTCTGAAAGCATTTGATTATTAGCTCATTTACCTGTAAGTAATCTTTTATTGTTGCTGTCTTGCTAAATTGTAGTATGCTCTTGGGCTTTATGGCTTACTACTCTATAACCCCATATCAAAAAATATGTAACCCAACCACAATTGCATTACTATGTCTAAATCTGTGTAATTCATAATGTATTTGAAAACTACTTTGTCTTTGCTTTAAAAAGCCATAATTTTCTCTCCAAATCTTGAAAGCTTATAATACTCCACCCCTTTTTGGTTTATTGTATACTGAGAGTATATGTATGTTTGTGAATTGTGATTTCTTGCTTTGATTGATCCCTTATAGAGCTAAGTGCTCAATTACCCCAAATCACTCAGATGGATTTAATCCTCCTCTGCCAAATCAAATGAACACTCTAGCCAGCTTAGGCTTTTATGTGTTTTTTGAGACAGTAGTGTGTATTACAGATTGCTTAAGCTTGTGCTTGTGGATGAGTTTCATCAAGTTGCATTATCTTGACTGTGATGGCTTCTTCGATAATGAAGTGTGGGAGAAAGATGTTTTTGTATTTAAGTAGTCTAATAAGTTCTCTCTACTTTCTTAAGAATGCAGAGATGAAGCAGCCTGTGGATATCAAATGCAGCTCCCCTATGTTCAAATGCAACTGATGAAGCAGCCTGTGGATATTAAATGAATTTGTTATTTTTTTTTGTTTTACTGTGTACTTTTGAAATTCTGAATTTTTTATTTTTGAAAAAAATTGGTGGCCTTTTTCGACCATCGGTTGTCGGAAACTACGCAACTCAACACTTTCTCCACCGACCAAATTTTCTGACCACTTTGTAAAAGTGGACGCTATTTCCGAACACTTCATGAGGTGGTCGGAAATACCGACGAAGGTTTTTCCGGTTATCCAAAGTGGTCGGGAATGTGGTTGGAGCAACACTTTTCGATCGGAAATCGTCGATTTCCAACCACTTTACGGTGGTCGAAAATTTGAAGATTAGCAGTATATCATGATGGGGAAATGATTGAATGAACTTATGTCTAGCCAAGCGTAATTAATATTGCATCAGTGGAGAACTTCTTGGAGGGATTAGCTTTAGTATTATCCGATTCTTCTGATGTTTTACGTTTGGTATTCTTTTTTTGTCCCTTTCGTTTACTGAATCTTCTTCTAAAGTGTTTGAGGAGGGAAAGGGAAGAAGGCTATATAGCAGGATGGGTTTTCTTGTTGCTGGATTCATCCGGAATTGGAAGTTGAAACGGCCATGGCCGTCGTTTAATAAAAATAAAAAATTTAAAAACTTCTAAATAAAAAAAGTAATTTTTAATAAAACAAATAATAAAATCATTAAAAAATAAAATTTTTAAAGAGGGACACGTGTCAGCTTTGTGTTGCACTAACTTGCTAATCAGGTAATTTTAGCCCCAATTAAACATTTTAACAAGTTTTAGGGGTTTAAATGGAGCTTTTTTTTTAGTTAGCAGACTAATTTGACACTTTTCCCTTTTAATTAAACACTAAAGTAATCAATTAGATAATATTACATCAAGAAGATAATTATCCCTTTTAATTAAACACTAAAGTAATCAATTAGATAATATTACATCAAGAAGATAATTAAGGAGAAATATTTTAAGACCAGTTGTGTAGCATTACTATAAAATAAAGGCTTAAATTTAATAAAGAAAGATAAATTTATAATGGACTAATAAAAATTCTTTTAATCTGTCGTTATTAGGCCAAGGCCTGAGCCCAATATATTAGGAAGGATCCCTGTCTCTTGGATTGTATCCTATTCCTACTAGTAATAGACTAACATTATTCTATATATATATATATATATTTACAAATTAGTAGAGTATTTTGAGCCTTGTGTCTTGGATTGTATCCTATTCCTATTAGTAATAGACTAACATTGTTCTATATATATTGACGAATTAGTAGAGCATTCTATTCTTGTTTTCTTCTCCCAAATATTATGTAAGTTAAATCTGCATTATATTTTACTAGACATGGAGGACGATTACACACACGTGGGTCCTTTTTATTTCGTCATTATGGGGGTAGGCATTTGTTTGTGGTATGTATGTTGGCTGTGCTATCCCGTTAGCACGCCACCTCCAACTACAGCAGTGCAACAATGCAATAGACAGGCGGTAGGGAGCACTGTCGCTAATAGCATGCCACCTCCAACTACAGTGGCGCAGCAACGCAACAGACAGGCGGTAGGGAGCACTGTCGCTAGCAACAACATTAATGTGGAAGCACAAGTAGTCCCAGAAGTAAGGTTAAATATTAAAAGCTTCGAGGAAGGGAGCATAAAGGGAGAAGAGAGAGAGGAGGAATGCGTTATTTGTATCGCCGGTTTCGAGAAAGGTGACATCACCACCGTTCTATGCTCATGCAACCATAAATTCCATTCAGATTGCATTGCTATTTGGTTGGTACTTCATCAAACTTGCCCCATATGTAGAGCTACTACTGTTCAACCTGTTTCATGATCTCTGCTCTATTACCCTGTTTCTTGTACTTTTTTTGTCAATCTTTTTCTATAGGAAAATAGTATCTGTACTTTTAAATTTTATTATCAACTTTTACTCCTCTTACCAAAGTTTGAGATGTTGACATTTTAAACGAAACTCACAAGATGAAGAGAACTAATCATCAATACCCGTGATGTTGACATTTTTATTCTTCAAACCAAATGTTTCTGGCTAGGAATAAACATGAATAATTTAAATTTTCAAAAAAATAAATAAATATAACAAAAGCATTAATACCCGTGAATGATTGAATTTAAGAGATTAACATTATTTAACATATGTGAAGCAAATAAAAATATATAGATTTGTGATTGTGGTAATTGCCTTGAAATGTGGAGTAATACAAATATACAATTATATAGATATCGTTAATACATTGATCCCTTATATGCCAATTTAAAAATCTACTGTAAGTCCGTCCAGCTCATTGATTGGCGTTACATAGAAATAGCAGACACAAACTCCTTAATGTTCTTCATCATATCAACAGCTTCTTTAGCCAATTGTTTCCACTTCTCAGCATTCTCTTTGAGCATAACCTCTCTCTCCCCCTTCATCACTTCTTCCAAACATCTCTCTACGTTCTTCTTCAATTCTCTAGAACAACAAACTAACCCCAGCTACTCATATGCTTAACATCCACTTCCAAAGTTAAGCAATCGTCCTTTTTGAATTTGGCAGTTTTAGAAAGATCATGAATGCCAAGGAACACTTGGCTTAAAGGCTAGGGCCTAGGGGAGGCCTGTAGGTCAAGATTTGATCCCAACTAAGGATATTTTGGGAATATATATAGTATATAGGTCCCTCTTTTTCAGTTTATCTCTTATTGTGAATGCTGAAATTAAACCCATCAACCCAAAATTGACCAATAGTTTAAAATAAACTGCTTCAATGGGATAAAAGTGAACACTTGAGGTGGGCTACATAGAACATCAATTTCATTTTCGAGATAAAACTGTTGCAACAATCTAAAATATCTAAGAAGAGAGATAGACATACCTCCTTTTCTAATTCATCAAAAGTGTTCAACAAGAGCCAGTTTGCTTTCTGCGTATTCAAATTTCTGCTCAACTTCCAAAACTTGAATTGACAGTTCCTATGCTTCAAATGTAAACATTGTCCAACTTCCAATCTTCATTGAACTCAATATGACCTTGTGGTCTTTATAAAAATAGTTTTAAACCTATTCTAATAAATTGATTTTAAAAACTCAGAAAGTTAAGCTTAAATTTTTTTTCAAGGGCCATAAACACTTCTCCCCAAACCTATTCATGCATGATAAACAACAGCTCAAGTGTTTACGTAGCATTCTATAAAATAAGGGCTTAAATTTAATAAAGAAAGATAAATTTATAATGAACCAATAAAAATTCTTTTAATTTGTCATTATTAGGCCAGGGCTCGAGCCCAATATATTGGGAAGGAGCATTGTCTCTTAGATTGTATCATATTCCTATTAGTAATAGACTAACATTATTCTATATAATTCACGAATTAGTAGAGTTTTTGAGCCTTGTCTCTTGGATTGTATCCTATTCCTATTAGTAATAGACTAACATTATTCTATATATATTCACGAATTAGTAGAGTATTCTATTCTTGTTCTCTTCTCTCAACTATTATGTTAAGTTAAATCCGTAATCTATTCTACTAGACATGGTTCATTTTTTATTTCCTCATTATGATGGTAGGCATTTGTTTGTGGTATGTATGTTGGTTGTGCTATTGCTTTAGCACACCACCTCGAGCTGCGGCGGCGCAGCCGCGCAATAGACAGGCGGTAGGGAGCACCGCCGCTGGCAACAACGGTAATGTGGAAGCACAAGTAGTCCCAGAAGTAAGGTTAAATATTAAAAGCTTCGAGGAAGGGAGCATAAAGGGAGAGGAGAGAGAGAAGGAATGCGCTATTTGTATCGCCGCTTTCGAGAAAGGCGACATCACCACCGTTCTCTGCTCATGCAACCATAAATTCCATTCAGATTGCATTGATATTTGGTTGGTACTTCATCAAACTTGCCCCATATGTAGAGCTACTACTGTTAAGCCTGTTTCATGATCTCCGCTCTATTACCATGTTTCTTGTACCTTTTTTGTCAGTCATTTTCTATAGAAAGTAGTATTTGTACTTTTAATTTTATTCTCAACTATTACTGCCTCTTACCAAATTTTGATGTTACATTTTCATTGGAACTCACAAGATGAAGATAACTAATCATCAATTGAACTATTATATCATTCTCATTCTAGAGTATAACAAATTATATTATTGTTTTTTCTTTAATTTAAAGATTTAAAGATAAAAACTTGTGTGAGACCATCTTACGGCCGGAGATTGATCGAATCAAGATGAAATTTTGATTTAAAAGCATTAAATTTTTTCTTCAAAAGGATATTTTGGGAATATAGGATATACCCCTCTTTTTCAGTTTATCTCTTATTGTGAATGTTGAAATTAAACCCATCATCAACCCAAAATTGACCAATAGTTTAAAATAAACTGCTTCAATGAGATAAAATTGAACACTTTCAAGATAAAACTGTTGCAATATCTAAAATATCTAAGCAGAGAGATAGGCATACCTCCTTTTCTAATTCATCAAAAGTGTTGAACAAGAGCATGTCTGCTCTCTGCGTATTCAAATTTCTGCTCAAAACGAACCGCAGTTGGGAAGAATAGGAGCTGGATGTTATTGCGAACAAAAGATGGCAGATCATTCAACCCAACTTCAAATCTTCATTGAACTCAATATGACCTTATCATTAAATGGCTTTTATAAAAATAGTTTTAATCCTATTCTAATAAATTGATTTTAAAAACTCAGAAAATTAAGCTTAAAAAACTTTTTTCAAGGGCCATAAACACTTTCCCACAAGCCTATTCATGCATGATAAACAACAGCTCAAGTGTTTATGGAGTAATTAAAAATAAACCCATATAGTAAATTCCAATTTCAATTCAAAAAATGTAAATAACTAAAAAATGAAAACCCAAATAAAGATCATTAACAGAAAACAACACTAAGATTGCATGGTTTATCCTGTTGAAACATTTGCAGAAATATTTAAAAAGCAATATGATGTTTTAACCAGAAAAATGAGCATAATGAAAACTCTTACAAAAAACAATTTCTCTTGAGTGGTGCTAGGCAGTTGTTAGGCCATGGACCGGGTCCACCTTGCAAGGTGGACTTGGGTCTATGTTCACAATTTTCATAACTTTATGTTCATAATTTCATAACCCCATGTTCACAATTTCAATTCATAACTCTATGTTCACAGTTTTATAACTTCATGTTCACAATTTCATAATTTTATGTTCACAATTTCATAGCTCTACGTTTACAATTTTCATAACTCTATGCTCACAATTTCATAACTCTATGTTCAAGTTCAACAGTATCAAAATTCTATGTTCAACAGTATAACACAAGTTTTGAATCTATTTAACAAAATTGTGAATATAGAGTTCAAAAGTTATGAATATTGAGTAATGCAATTTTGTATATTGAGATCTAAAATTATGAATATAAAGTTCTAAAATTGTGAAGACAGAGTTCTAATTTTGTGAATATAGACCCGGGTCCATAGCATAATTTGCCCGTGCCAGGTTGCCCAGTCCACAGAAAAGAAGAGTTTGGCTAAAGTTTAGGCTATGAACTCCCTAGTTGAATCCGAATCATTTGTTTGCAAAACCATTAGGTAGTAAACCACGTACGCTAGCCACGAGCCCCAATCTCCATTTTACCTTTTCTTAAAACCCCCATTCCAAACCTTAAAACTCTTGTACAAATGACCTTGAGTGTAATCATTCACGTAACTCTTTTTTTTTCAACCTCCTAAATGCCAACATTAACTCGACTCCAAACCTGCCTTCCTTGAGAGACCGACACTCGGGGAGTCTTGACTCTTCGTTTGAACACATTCCTCACCACAAACAGAAGAAGACAACCAAATCCCTTATTTTCTTATCTCTTATTTCTTATTTCTTATACTTTGAATTTCCTGATCATTTACACTTTACATATGCCATTCACCACATTCACCATCCATACTCGTTGCATCACATTCAATTGATCGAAAGTACAAGCATAAGACACACCTCCACGTCCCTCCTTTGAGACCGACACTCGGGGAGTTTAGACTCTTCGTTTTATCTTTACACATACATTCACATACCCCATTCCACCTCACTAAGCAAAACTGAACTGTCAGCTATGTCGAAGCAGAATTATCAATAATCTCAGGCCTGACAAAGTCTACACATAAGACATAGATTGGGAAAAACAACTATGATATAGTAAAAGAGACTCCCTAAGAAAAATCAAAGGTTACCAACGGAATGATTTAAAAGTTGTAGAGGCACACGACAATCATCCAAGATGCACACACAAACATAAACTGATATGCACACTGGAAAAATGGGATGAAGGAAAGTGATACAGTGAGAATAAAGAAAAGAAAAGAAACAGTTTGAAAAAGGAAAGAGAGATAGTGGGGCGTGGAAAATCTCACATGTAATATTAACCGGCCGGAAGAAACGAATGAAACATTAAACACCCTTGTAAATTCATGAAATACCCCCACCCACCAAGCAAAACACCCACACGTTAATATAAAATAAACCTGGTAATTAAATAATTACCATTAATCTACACCATCCATTATTACGATCCAATGCACAAAATTGGTACTAAGCATCCTCTATAATATAAAAAGATACTACGTCGTCCAATCAACATCGATTTTTGACAAACTGACGCTATATGTCAATAAAGTATTGCAAAAATAAATATATTACTTATGACATTGGTTCTTGGAAAAAACATGCATCATAAATATTTTTCTTTAAAATATTAATACATACTACGTCTTCTTCATTGCTGCTATATCCGACCTTCCGTACCTTCCGCCTCTCTCTCTCGTCAGCAAAACAACATGCCCGGCTAACATCCTCCTCCTCGATCTTCTTGTAACGTACAGTGAAACATACGGCTAAATTGAGAGTTTTTTTTACTTCCCTTCCCTCAATTTTCAGAGAGCAGTGGAAGGTTACAGTGGATTTACAATCAACAGGGTTAGTTATCTCTTTGTCTTTGAAATCTTTGTTGAATATAGAATGGTTAGCCATTGTTTCTTGTTGGATATGGTGGATATATGTGATGGATTTAATTAACCTGGGTAGCCCGAATTAATAAACCCGATAAGATTATAGGGGGTATGACAAATGTGGATCAAAGTGCACCTCGGAGGTACTTTTATATATTGAACAAATGGTAAAGCTATTACAAGAGTGGTAATAACAGGACAAAGATGTCGTTAGGACAAAGAAGTGGAAGATGTCTAGTTTAGACAATGTTACATGTTTATATACTAGCTGTAGGCCTAACAACCCGAAGAAAACCCCTCGAGCGGGCCTGGACCGCCTCCTACGCCGGAAAGACCGCGTCAACCACGACCCGCGAGTCCTGGGCCGAGCCCAGAGCTCGGCCCAGTCGACCTCTGGAGAGGTTGGCCCAACCGACCTCGCGAAGGTCGGCCCTGGGCCGAACGGACCCGTGTCTTACTCTCGGGTCGGGTGACCCTTGACTCGCGGCCCATGCTAACTCCGTGGCGGGTCCGAGTATGATTTATCCATCATCAGTCCCCCACTCTTTGAGCTGCGATAAGTCGTCAGTGAAAGAGAGTAGACTCGTAAAACTGCGCCTCCTGAACACTGCTCCACCCCTACAATCATGTACGAAATATTACCCCCCACCCTTAGTTAAAAATAAAACTCCAAGAGTCCTCGGAAAAACAAAAGTTTTATCGCGATGGAAGTGCACACATAGATGAATTCCAAAATTTAGAGCCATTCTTATCCCTTACAAGTCTTCTCCTACCATAATTCTTCCACCCTAACCCCTATAAATGATCTTGTCTCCATCCATCCACCTCTACATCACCATCAATATTCACCCTTCCACACTAAACCATCACTATCACCTTTTTTAGTTTTTGACTTTCCCATAAAATTCAAATTTTTTCAAAATGCCATCCACTTTCCCCCCCTTTTCTTCTCCCCCTCCACCTATATAATCCCCCTTTCACTTTCATTTGGACTTTCACACCACCAACACTCCCACAAAAATTCCGGCTGAGAGAGAGAGAGTCGCCGCCGACCGCCGTGACCCCGGCTGCCGACCATCACCACAATTCCTCCGTGACATCGTGCGGTCGGAAGCCCGCCACCGACCTCAGCCGAAAAGAAGGGAGGAAGACCGGTGAGGTTCACCGCACCACCGTGTCTCGCCGCCGCGGTCCACCACCTAGCTTCACCGTCGTCAGCCGCCGAGGCCTCGCCGCCCGCGAGGCCGCCCCCGCTCTCACGTCGTGACTGCCGACGCCGAGCACGCCGCGGACCCCGCCAACGCCGAACGTCTGCCATCGTCACCGCCGAGCATCGCCGCCGTCCGTCACCGTCGCCGCCGAGCTTCGCCACCGTTGACCCCTTCGACCACCGAGCTCCGTCGCCACCGACCTCCTCCGTTCAGCCAAGTCACCCCCCTTGTCATCCCAAGTGTCCACTCGCCCTCCCATAGAACCGGGTGAGTAGTTTCGCATTCTTCTTTTAGAGTTCCACTTGATTCATTCCGTGCATGCCATTGACTCCTCAAGATCCTTATGTGAACTTGTTGGATTCCATAAATATTCTAGACTTGCCCATGGATGACGGTGGGCCCCTCCCCCTAGATCAATTTCCCCCTCCTCCTATTGAGGTTGACAGGGCATTTGGGCGTCCCGCCATTGCGGCACGGCCTCTTCATGCCCTCGTGCTAACCGCACTTCCACACCCTTCCCACTCTAGATTGCATACCGAGCTTGATCCGACCACCCCCCGCGAGGCCACCGTGTCTCTTAGCGACTACGACATCGCGTGTGCTCGGTCCTTATTAGGACCATCCGTGGAGGTTGTGGTCCCTTCCCCGGGGAGTAGTATCCTTGAACCTCCCTCCCCGAATTATTTCGGCGTCCACCTCCGGTTCCTTGAGATGGGCCTTCGTTTTCCCCTTAAATCCTTCGTGGTGGACGTCCTGAATTCGCATGGTATTGCTCCTGGGCAACTAGTGCCCAACTCCCACCGCCTTCTAGCCGCTTTCATGGTTAGATGTGCCCAGGTCGGTATCTCTCCCACGTTGGATCTCTTTCACACCCACTTCCACATCACCTGTGCCCCCGCCATTCTGAGCAAGGGGTTCGCATCTTTCGCTGCCCGATCCAATAGGAAACTCTTCCACGAGCCCAAATCCTCGAACAAGTTTTGGAAGACCAAATTCGTTTTCGTGTCTACCGGCCCTTCTCTCCCTTTTCATGTGCCTTGGGGTGGCTTCTTCTATAAGCGTCCCCTCTCCCCTGCCACGGACGAGCTCGGCGATTGGAGCTCCTTACTTCTCAATCCACATAGCGTTGACGGGTTGACAGACACCACGGCGCTCGTGACAGAGAAGTTTTTGTCCGACCTCGGTTTCGCGCGGCACGCCG
The DNA here is from genome assembly GCF_003576645.1 of Ipomoea triloba. Classification (NCBI taxonomy): domain Eukaryota; kingdom Viridiplantae; phylum Streptophyta; class Magnoliopsida; order Solanales; family Convolvulaceae; genus Ipomoea; species Ipomoea triloba. The sequence goes on from NC_044925.1 coordinate 15,922,191, forward strand.
TTCCACCTCTTCCCAGGGCGGTGGTGACTGAGTTAGTCTCGTCGTCAGGTGAAGATACGGATGAAGATGAGTCGGAGGAGATCGCGGCCGACCTCGGGCCCGCCGACCTCCAAGGGGCTGACCTCTCCACCTCGACGAACCCTTGCTTGGGTTTGATAGCTTACCGTTCTCGTCGTTGTAGACCATTCTTCTGAGTCATTCGAGGCTAGAATTGAGCGCTTACGTAGTCACGGTGCCCCCTCCAAGAGACAGAGGACCGCCGGGAGTAGTCGAGCGCCCGCCAAGCTACCGGCGCGCCGTGCATCGCGTAGCCGTGAGTCGCGGCCCAGCTTAGATTCTGCCACAGTCGGCCTGCCAGCCCCCCACACGGTTGAGCCACCGAGGGCCGCGGCGCTACCTCCCGTGCCTGCACCTGCTGCCTCTCGTCAGTGGAGTGTTCATCTCCCACCTTCGGCGTCCCTCCTACGCGGCGATCTACCCTTGGATGATGTGTTGGGCAGCCTTGTTCTCCCCCGTGATCTCGCATTGTGTGAGGGTGCTCCCGGCGACTACATTTGGTTAGAGGTATGTCATCCTTCTATTCTCGTTGTGGTTGAAATGTTGTGTTTTGTGTTGCACTCACCGTAGTTGCTGCAGGCTTTTATTCACTACCGTGGCTTGAGAGACACCCTGGTGGCGACTCGCGCTAGCTTGGAGGTTGAGAGGAGTGCGCGACTGAGGTCGGACTCTAGAGTGACGGCCTTGGAGGAGGAGCTCAAGAAGGCTAAGGAGGGGCTTCAGACAGCGGGGGAGGCGCGCCAGACCTTGGAGGAGACATGCATGCGATTGGAGGCACTCCGAGTCCAGGAGGCCCAAGAGCACGAGAGGGCGCTTGGTTCAGCGGTGCTGAACTACAAGCGCTCCGAGGTCTTCGAGGTCGATGCTAGGGGGTTTCTCGCCGAGCATATAGCCGAGCTATTTGATGAGTGGGCAGCCACCCACGAGGGGCGAGACCGCATTGGTATAGAGGGCCTCCTTATGAATGACATGGGCCGCTACACCATGCAGCATGACATCTATGCAGCACTCCGCCGCCGTGATGGGACTTTTGACCTGGTGACCTGGGGCCTGCCGGAGGTGCTTGGCAACCTCGACCCCGAAGCTGGGGCCGAGGTCGCAGTTGGGGCCGAGCCCGTGCAGCTGATGGATACCGCGACCGTCGAGCGCCGATCTGATTCGCCTTCCCGGTCAGCCACTCTTTCCCCTACACAGTTTGCTGATGATCTCCCTGTTCTTTCACTTGGATTGTCGTCGTCGGCTGCCCTCAATGTGCCACTGGAGCAGATTGACATCCCCGAGGGCATGGACGACCTTGCACAGATGGACACTGATGGTCAGGTTGCGGGTCCCTCTCGTGACCCTTAGATGGTTTTCTTGCTTTGTTTTTGATGGTGTGTTATGAACACCTTGCTACCATATTTTGTTGGTGTATTGTGAACACTTCACTACTTCGCATTTTGTTTTGATGTATGACAAACATTCTCCTGGTACTTAGCTTCCTTTTGGTGCTGGACATTTTACACGTGTCCGTGACACGTTGCTACTATTTAAATTCACTTTGCGTATTTTGTTTCCTTTTCCAAAACTCTTTTACTGCTCCTTGTATATTTCGTGCCCCACGGGTGGGGGTTGCGTGAGGTGCGGAGGCCGACCTCGGCCATCGCCGATGTTGGCTCCTTCTGACGCCGGGGTCGGCCGACTCCAAGACCTGCCGGTCTCGTTGCATCCTCCAGTTTTCGTTTGCTTTTGTGGTAGTCGTTTGCTTTTGCTTAGAAAAGTTTGTATTTTTCCTTTATGTTTTTGTTATAACTTTGCTTTTTCAAGTTGGCGTTAGGTCGGGGTGCCTCAACCCACGACCCTTAGCACACTCGTTCGATGGTAAGCGAGATTGAACCTCGGAGGTTGAGTCTCATACCCTCACTAGGATGTAAGTCGTTCTAAGCCAAGACCTCTTGGTCTTTCGCCTAGAGACTCTTCCGTTCGTCGATAGTCGGGGTCGGACCCTGTACCGCCACTAGGGTGTCATAGTCGTCCTAAGTCGAGACCATTCGGTCTTGCGTCTAGGGACTCTTCCGTTCGACAATAGTCAAGGTTGGGCCTTGTATTGTCCCTAGGGCGTTTGTCTTGTCGGGTTGGGACCTTTTGATCACGAACCCGAAAGACTTGTCCGTTCGGCGATAGGCGAGGTCGGACCTCGTATCACCCCTAGGTGCTTAGCCGTTTAAAGAGGTAGGCTAGGGTATTTGTTGTGAGGTCGGCCGGAAGATGACTCGTGAGTCTGTCGAGTGTAGCTACTGAAATAAGTGAGAGAAAACTTGCTGTTTTATTAGGGAATGCAATATTAAGGGGGCAGACCACCTTACAACATGACGTTTATTGATAATACTTGAGCAGGTGCTTTGAATTCCACACCCTCTCTACATCTTTTCCCTTCGGTGTTTTCAGCTTGTAGCTGCCGGGGCGGACCGTGGCCGAGATGATGTATGGACCCTCCCATCTTTTCGCTAGCTTGCCTCCCTCCAAAGGCTTGCTGGCCTCTCGTCGTCTCAACATATAATCGCCGACCTGGAAGTAGTGGGGTCAGACTCTCTTGTCATGGTACGCCTTGGCCTGCATTTGGTAATTCTCGACACGAACCATGGCGGCTTCTCGTTTCTCGTCAATCATGTGGAGGTCGGCACGATGGTGTTCCTCATTGCGCGATTGGTCGTACTCCTCCCCTCGGCAGGTCGGGAGGATGACCTCTACGGGGGCTCGTGCCTCGAACCCGTAGCATAGTGCGAATGGAGTCTCCCCTGTTGCTTTTCTCGGCGTGGTGCGGTATGCCCACAAGATCGCTTCTAGGTTTTCGACCCATGCACCCCCTGCGGCCTCGAGGGTCTTCTTCAGTCCGTCCACTATTGTGCGGTTGGCGTTCTCTACTTGGCCATTCGCTTGGGGGTAGGCTACTGCAACTTGGCTATGGGTGATGCGCCATTCTTGACAAAAAAGTTTAAACTCCCTACCCTCAAATTGTCGGCCATTGTCGGAGATGATTTGCATTGGCACGCCAAAACGGCATAGTATATTTGAGTAAATGAATTGCTTGCACCAGGTGCTTGTGATGCTGGCCAGGGGTTATGCGTCTACACACTTCGTGAAATAGTCGATTGCAACGATGACGTACTTCCTCTTTCCCGTGCCCATTGGCAAGGCTCCCACAATGTCGATCCCCCACCTCGAGAAGGGGATTACCGAGCTGATCGGGGTGTAGTTGGTGGCGGGTCGGCCCGGGCCGACCTGGAATTGCTGGCAGGTCGGGCAGCTCCGCGCGTAGTCCGCACACTCCTTTGCCATCCCGCGCGCGGGCAGAAATACCCTTTGAGAGCATATCCACCTCAGCGTTCTGCTCCCTCGGGACCTGCAGGATCTCGTGGTGGGGTATCCATCCGAATACTCGAAGCACCACGTCGCGGTATCGGATCATTTTCTCGTCGTTAGCTTCGAACTCCCCTGAGACTTGGCCGACCACCAGCCAGGAGTCACACTTGATTTTTAATTTCTCCGCCATCATGCTAAGTGCGAGCTGGAGGCCGCACAGCAGCGCCTCATATTCGGCCTCGTTGTTGGACAACTTGAAGTGAAAGCGGAGCGCATAATATGCTCGGAAACCCTCCGGGGTCACTAGGATGACCCCACCTCCGCACGCCTTATTGTTTGAGGATCCGTCAGTGGATAAGGTCCACCATTCCTCCTCGTCGCTTCTCGCCTACTCCGTGGCGTCCCGGGCGGTGCACTCGACTATAAAGTCGGCGAGTGCCTGCCCCTTGATGGTCGGTCTCGGCTTGAAGTGGATGTCGAACTGGCTGAGGCGCATGGACCACTTCACGAGTCGGCTCGCCGACCCCGCCCCTCGAAGGACCGCCTCCAGGGGTTGATTTGTAAGTACGTGCACCGGATGTGTCTGAAAATAATGATTTAGCTTCTTGGCCGTGGCATCCACCGCGAATATGGCCGGACCAACACGGAGCTGATCGCGGCCTGTGATATTCCCAAGTATAGATATAAGATCTCCCCTTTCTCGGGCTTGGCCAAGGGGGGCAAAGACATCAGATAGGCCTTGAGGTCGTCGAAAGCTTTCTGGCATGCAGCCGACCACTCAAAGCCGTTGCTCTTCTTGAGGACCCCGAAGAAAGGTAGGGACCTCTCGGCCGACGTTGAGAGGAAGCGGCCGAGGGCGGCCAGCCGACCATTGAGGTGCTGGACCTCGCGGAGGGACCTCGGAGGTTCCATCTCCAGAATGGCCTTGACCCTATTAGGGTTGGGCTCTATGCCTCTCTTGGATACCATATAACCCAAAAATTTTCCGCCGTGCACCCCGAAGGTACACTTTTTAGGGTTCAGACGCAAAGCAAACTTCCGCATTATTGAAAATACCTTTGTTAGGTCGTCCATGTGGAGGTCGGCCTCGACGCTCTTCACAATCACGTCGTCGATGTAGGCTTGAAGGTTCCGGCCGAGGACCTTCTTGAAGACCTTGGCGACCATCCTCGTGTAGGTTGCCCCGGAGTTCTTGAGTCCGAATGCCATTACCCGGTAGCAAAAGACCCCCTTCGGGGTGGTGAAGGCCGTCTTCTCCTCGTCGGCCTCGTGCATGAATATCTGATGGTAACCTCGAAATGCGTCGAGGAAACTCATCAGCGCGCACCCCGTCGTCTCGTCCACCAGCTGGTCGATGTCGGGCAGCGGGAACGGGTTTATGGGGCACGCCTTGTTGAGGTGCGTGTAGTCCACGCACATCCTCCAGGTCGGCGGCTTGGGTGCGAGGACCACGGGGTTTTTATCGGTGCCAACTACTTCCTTGTCAGGCCGAGCTTAGTGAACGTGTCATAATACATGACGTTCACAGAGCTCCCTATGTCCACCAACACCCAGTGAACGATAGTGTTTTTGATGTCCAAGGTGATCATCAAGGCATCACGGTGTGGTAGGGGTCCATCTGGAAGGTCGTCGTTTGTGAAGGTGATGGGCTCTCTCCTCTGCTTCTTCTCGTGCGGTTGGCGGACGACCTCCCCTACGTAGAGGTTTCAGGCCCATTTCTTCCTTTCTGATTGCATGTCCCCTCCCTCGGGGCCTCCGAAGATGACATGGATGACCTGCTTCTTCTGGGGGTGGGAGTCGTCCAACTCCTTCTCCTCGTCCTCCGTGAGTTGGGCGATCTCCCTCTTACGCGACCCGGAGGCGGGTGGCTCAGAGCCACCTTCCTTTTTCCACACATTGGCCGGAGGTCGGCCTTGCCCGGATCTTTTAACATATTGACCGAGGTAGCCCCTTTAAATGAGCTCCTCGATATGTCTCTTAAGAACCATGCACTCGTCGGTGTCATGCCCTTGCCGCCTGTGGAAACGGCAATATTTGTTGGGGTCCGCGTTGGGTGACACCTTCAAACATTCAGCTGGGTATGATACGATGCCCATGACCTCGGCGTGCTCTAGGATAGCACTCACCGAGTGCGTTAAGGGAGTGAGGTAGCGCAACGGGGCCAGCCGCGGCCCGGCCTAGCGTGGGGGCCTCGGCGCACGACGTTCGTCTTGGGGTGCCTTGTCCCGCCGGCCTCGCTCCTCCTCTTTCTTCTTCCTTTCGGCCTCCTCCGCCTCGGCGAACCTCGCCGCTCGGTCCAGTAATGCGGCATATGTCTTGGGACGGTTTTGGACGAGGTCGCGGTGGAAAGGTCCTGATATGACGTTGTTGGTAAAGATCGGTATGGCCGCTTTCTCGTCGAAGTTTTCGACCGACCTTGCCTCCTTCTTCCATCTGGTAAGGTAGTCGGTCAATGTCTCCGTGCTCCCCTGTTCCAACTTGCACATACTGGCAAACTGTTTCTTCTTCGAAATGCTGCAGGCGTAATACGACAAGAATTTCCCCGAGAGATCCACAAAGGTCGAGATGGATTTCTCGAGCAAAGAAGTGAACCAGTCTTGCGCTTGGCCGTCGAGTGTTGCGAAAAAACCCCGGCACATGACGGCGTCACTCGCACCCGTTATCACGATGGCCGCCCGATACCTGTGGAGGTGGGATCGAGGGTCGGCTGACCCCGTGTAAGCCTTGATGGTTGGGAATCGGAAGTCCATCGGTAGCGGTTCCGCCATGACATCGTCTGTGAAGGGGGAGGTCAACACCTCTTGAGGCTCCGGGGAACCTTCTCGCGCTTCCAACTTACGCTGGAGCTCGTCTATCCGCTTACGTAACTGTTCCATCTCATTGTTGTGGGAGCTTGAGGGTCGTCCATGAGTCTCCCCGGATTGCTCTATACGCGAGGCTTGCGCCCACCGAGGTTGCGCGCGAAGCTCAAGGCTCGGGGCCCTTCGCGAAGCTGACCCCTCGGCGGGTGCCTCGTTAGGGGGTCCGAAATCGAGGCGCTCGTGGATTGGGACCCGTGTGCTTAATCGTCTGAAAAAAGACTTGGTAGCCCGCACCCGGCGGGCTCCTCCTGTCTCGCGTTGCGCAGGCTGACCTCGAGGGGCCTCGTCTCCTCCCCTCCTTACTGATGGTCGAGGTGAATCAACCTCCTGGCCGACATGGGGTTCAGGTGTGCGAGGTCGGCGGGTGCTCGGACCCTCCTCCCGCCGTGACGGACCGGGGGGGAGAGCCGCGAGGTTGCCTTGAAGCCCATCTAGGATCTGCGTCAACACGGTGGTGGCTTGCCAGAGCGCGGCCATCCCCTTCTGGAAGCCCGGGGCTGGAGGTGGAGGGGGCGGTGTCGGCCCGGTCTGATGGTTGTTGTTGAGGTCGTCCCGGAGGTCGCTGGCCGACCTCACGGGCAGGGTTCGGTGACTCGCCGTCCCGTTAGGTTCACCGGCACGGGAGGGAGCACGGTCACCACGCGAGCCGTGGGAGTTACCGGAGTTGGATCCAGATCTTGCCATAGCTAGTGAATAGCACGCTCGAGCCTGTACGTCGAGCTCTCAATGAAAGCACCAATGATGGATTTAATTAACCCAGGTAGCCCGAATCAATAAACCCGATAAGATTATATGGGGTATGACAAGTGTGGATCAAAGTGCACCTCGGAGGTACTTTTATATATTGAATAAATGGTAAAGCTATTACAAGAGTGGTAATAACAGGACAAAGATGTCGTTAGGACAAAGAAGTGGAAGATGTCTTGTTTATATACTAGCTGTAGGCCTAACAACCCGGAGAAAACCCCTCGAGCGGACCTGGACCGCCTCATACGCCGGAAAGACCGCGTCAACCACGACCCGGGAGTCCTGGGCCGAGCCCAGAGCTCGGCCCAGCCGACCTCTGGAGAGGTCGGCCCAGCCGACCTCTGGAGAGGTCGGCCCAGCCGACCTCTGGTGAGGTCGGCCCAGACGACCTCGCGGAGGTCGGCCCTAGGCCGAACGAACCCGGGTTGTGCTCCCTAGTCGGGTGACCCTTGACCCGCGCCCCATGCTAACTCCGTGGCGGGTCCGGGTATGATTTATCCATCAATATGATTTCAGAAAGCAGTAGGAGACGGGAAAATAACATCAATCTTGGCAAATAGCCGACGGTGTTCTTTGGCGGTAGCATCGATCTTCTTCTTTTTCTTGTAATTTCGGTGATAACATTCTTCTTGTTCTTCCAGATTTCTCTCGATGGTGTTCTTCTAGATTTCTCTCGATACTGCCATGTAATCGATCTTACAACATATTTTTTTAACATTTATGTCATTGCCTTATAATCGCTGCCATATTATTTAATCGACCTTCCAGATTTGCTGCCATATTACATTTCTCTCTTTATTGCCTTAATCAATCTTAAATCATATGTTTTTTAATTAAAAATTGATACGACTATAAGTTTTATATATATATATATATATATANTATATATATATATATATATATATATATATATATATATATATATATATATATATATATATATATATATTCATTTTTTAAAACGAGATAATTAGGGGGTGATTTTTTATATTGGATTGTTCTAATTAGGGGGTGAGTTTTTATTTTTTTCGCATTTTTGGACGCCATATTTGGTTTAATTATGGTGTATGGGGTAGTATGGTAATGGCAATTATTGGGTGGACCATAGTCTACGTAGTTGCGTGGACCATGAATATAAAGTATATTTTTATTATACTAAAAGTACATTCTTTTTGTACTGAAGATATATTATTTCATAGTATATATAAAATAATGTGCTTTCAGTACTTGTACTTTAAAATAATATACTTTATGTATAAAAATAATTTACTTTTAGTATATTAGAAATATACTTTTTATTTATGGTTAATAACCGACCGATAACCGAATAACCGACCGTATTTTTCAAACCTGCGTAACCGACCGAAACCGACCGAACGTATACATATAACCGACCGAAACCGATTACGTCGGTTTCGGTCGGTTATTTCGGTAACCGAAAGACCGAGAGTTATGACTTCAATTTTTTTTTTTGGCAAAAAAGAGCGGGTTATGTCTTCATAAATCATAATTCAAAATAAATAAACAAAACTTTGTTTTAAAAAAATAATTTAAAAAATAAACAAAACAGTGTGGAAATACCAGTATATGTAACTGTGAGTATATATATAATTGTGTACAGTGTCTGGTGTTTGGTTTTGGCATATAATTATAATACATTAATATATAAATATATCCGTAGATTATATATATATATACTTTAATATTAATACTAATATATATATATATATATATATATATATATATATATATATATATATATATATATATTGTCGGTTATTCGGTGACCGCGGTTTTTAAAGGTTGATAACTAGGGGTGTGCATTCGGTTAACAATTCGGTTAACCGAACCGTTTTAACCGAACCGAATTAACCGAAATTTTAAAACTTTTAACCGTTAACCGAACCGAAGTATGTGTTACCGAATTAACCGAACCGAAATTTTTTTCGGTTAATCGGTCGGTTAACCGATTAACCAAACTTTTTAAACCTAAAATATAAAATTCTAAAAATAACACCTAAAATAATAAATTTAATTAAAAAATACAAATCATCCATAACTTCAAATATTCAAACATCCATAACTTCAAATCTTCAATCTAATTAGTATTTAGTATTTATATTTAATTATTTATCTATATATATAAAAATTCGGTTAACCGTTCGGTTAATTCGGTTAACCGACCTTTCGGACCGAATTAACCATTAACCGAAGTTTCAAGATTCCTTTAACCATTCACCGAACCGAATTTTTTGGTTCGGTGAATGGTTAACCGAAATTTTCGGTTCGGTCGGTTAACCGAAAAATTTCGGTAAATTGCACACCCCTATTGATAACTGATAAATAACCGAATGACCGAATAACCGAATTTTTATTTGTCCTAATAACCGATGACCGACCGATAACCAAAATTTTCGGTTGGTTTGGTTATCGGTTATCGGTTTCGTCGGTTATTCGGTAACTATGCTCACCCCTAGTTCACACAGCTGTTTGGACCATGGTCCATGCAATAATGATTGTATTGTAATTGTATGTGTTGTTTTAAATGGCAAGGCTTTTTTTGTTTTTAGCTAGTCTGATCTCTCTTTCCCCCACGTATTTTCATTTAGAATCCCATGAGGTTTCTACCTAGAGTATCTCATCTTCTCCTCCCCACGTATTTTCATAGACCGCTGCCTAGCATTGTCGCTGCCAATCTAGAAATCAAGAAACCCTGGCATCGATTGGCTTTAGACCTTAACCTGCCGACGCCGGAAGACAATCGTTGGGAAATAACCAAATTCCCATTTGCATCAGAGGAACAAGTCATCGTCTTCTCGACTTCACGTTTGGTGGATTTCCACTATTGATCCTCGCTTGTATTCTTTTTCAATTCCTTTCACTGTGAAATTATTAATTATTATTGCACTTGTTAACGTTTAAGTCCATTGTTATAAACTACTTTGGCGTGTAGATAAGCACTGCAACTTTAAAAACTTTCTCTCTCTAAAACTACTTTGTCCCACTCGGCGTTGTTTTCAAGTCCACAGAGTTCTTTGTGTTCGTAATTGTGGCGCTTGATTTTTTATTGCTTAATTATTCATCGTCCAATCACCAGTTAAGCTGAACTGTCGCACTAGAGCTTAGCTTCGCTTGGAGAGAGTGTGGAGATAACGACGATGGAGAGCTTGATAGGTTTGGTAAATTGTATTCAGAGAGCTTGTTTAGTTACGGCGATTACGGTGCCGACGACAACTCTTTCTATTCTCTATGGGACGCACTTCCGTCCGTCGCCGTCGTTGGCGGTCAGGTTAGTTAACTCAATGCTCTTCGATTATATAGTTGATGTTTAGCTTGGCTTGAGTGTGAAAATAAAGCGATAATTAGTAAATATGAGCTGAACTAAGAGAGAATGGGAGTACTGAACTGATGTTTGTGCACGGGTATGGAGTGGTGTGCGTCTTGGTTTACATTTAATTTGGTTTAGTGGTTGTGGTTGTTAATGTTGGTGGTTGGCAGCTAAAAAGTCAGGGATGCACCTCCGGAAGGTTGTTCAACCCAATTGCATAATGGTGATGATGATTTTGTTGACCCTCGGTTAGATTTCCTAGATCGGGTGTTGTGTGGGAAGCTCCCTATACTGATCTTATTCCGGAGGAGCAGGTGCGGTTTCCAAGTGCCTGAATTAGGGTGCCTCCTTTACGTTGGTATAGGCTTTCGAAGACCTTATTGCACAATAGATGAAGGATATTTATGACCTTACTGCGGGAATTTTTTGAATTGGCAAGATTTTTGTGTGTGCGGGTTTGTAGAATTTTTAAACAATGACACACCACATACTATCATGATGTACATGATATCCTCACACAAGGCACACGAAATGTAAAAGAATGGCACGTGCATGACATCCTAACAACTACAACTGCAGAGAGTGATATCGTTATCATTATACATGTTCTTATCCTTAACCTATTAAAATCATTCTTCCCGTAAACAAGTCTTGATGAACATGTTCTGCTATTTACGTGCACACTACTATTTGTGTACATTTTTGTGCTTCTAATTTTTCAACAATGACACTCGACATACTATCATGATTCACAGTATAAATTAAATTTAATTTTGGCATGCTTAATTTAAATGTAAATAGTAGTAATTATAATTACAATTATAATTTTTTGAATGATAAAATATAAAACAATAATTATAATATGAATTTTTAAAACTTACAAAAATTTATGTGTCTCGCGGGTTTGTAGAATTTTTCAACAATGACACCACATATTGTAATGATGCACACGATATCCTCACTCATGGCACACGAAATGTAAACGAATGACACACGACATCCTAATAACTGTAGAGTGATGTCTTTATAATTCTACACGTTCTTATTGACCCTTAAACTATTCAGATCTTTCTTCCCGTAAACAAGTCTTGATGAATAATGTTCTGCTATTTACGTGCACACTACTGTTTGTGCACAGTTTTATGCTTCTAATTTTTCAACAATGTCACACGGACCCCATACTATCATGATTCACATTATCAATTAAATTTAATTTTGACATGCTTAATTTAAGTTTAAATAGTAGTAATTATAAAAGCAAATTATAATTTTTAGAATGATACGTAGTAATAAATAAAATAATAATTATAATATGAATTTTTTAAATTAACAAGAAGTTTTGTGTGTTGCGGGTTTTTAGAATTGTTCAACAATGACACAACACATACTATCATGATGCACATGATATCCTCGCACATGGCACACGAAATGTAAAAGAATGACACACGACATCCTAATAACTGCACAATGATATCATTATACACATTCTTATTGACGCTTAACCTATTCAAATTCATAATGCCAAAACATTTGATGCACACGTCATGCATAGTCGAATGCCTTCACGCGAGATGTTCCTTCTTAGCCTAGGATTATCTACTATAATTATACTCCTTTTTTTTATGCTTAGTTTATTAATTACAATCCTTCCATAATTAAAATCCCTCTCAAATGTCTTGTTTGCCATCCCTTATTATTTTCATACATAATTCACACCTTATTTTGGACAAATCACAGCCGTCTACCTTATTCTATTTAATGCTTAAGATTTGTGCTCATAGTCTTCTAATAACATGTGTCCATATTTTTCCCATCTAAAATATGCATTTCCTTATAATAGAATGCAAAGAGTTGTAATTTATTCAACATGAGTACAAGGCTTTATATAGATTACAGAGCCTTGAAATAAGGTGTAGTTATACCTGACCATAAGACTAGGCAAAGGAGAAAATATTAAGGAATAATATTAACCACAAATATATAATAAAGAGCATAATACTAAGTCTTCACACGCCCCCGCAAGATTGAGGCTCCGTTAGTGAGCCCAAGCTTGGACCGAAACACAGCAAACAAACGATAACTGAGTGGTTTAGTCAATAGGTCAGCTACAAACAAACGATAACTGAGTGGTTTAGTCAATAGGTCAGCTACCTGCTCATCTGATCGAACATAGCTAACACGCAGGGCCCCTACCTGCTCATCTGATCGAACATAGCTAACACGCAGGGCCCTGGACGTAACCTGCTCACGCACAAAAAAATAGTCAAGCGCCAAGTGCTTCATTCGCGAGTGAAAAACCGGGTTTTTACACACATATGAGGCACTCAGGTTATCAGTAATTAATTGCGGTGGAGAACGCAAACCAACACCAAGCTCACGTAATAGACTTTGAACCCACATAACTTCAGCAGCAGAATTAGCTAGTGCCCGGAATTCAGCTTCCGTGGAGGACCGAGACACAGACCGTTGTTTAGAGGACTTCCAGGAGATGATATTGGAACCAAAAAACACACAGTAGGCCGTGGTGGATCGTCCCCCGTCGCGGACACCACCCCAATCGGAGTCTGAATATGCTACAAGAGAGAGAGGACAACCACGGCGAAAGTATAGTCCAAAGTGCAACGTACCCTTTAAGTAGCGCAAGACCCGCTTTACAGCTTGCCAATGACTCTCAGTTGGCGATGCCATAGATTGAGCCAATTGATTCACCGCAAACGAAACATCAGGCCTGGTGATCGCCAAGTATTGGAGGCGCCCAATAGCGCGGCGGTAAGCCGTGTAGTCAAAAGGTGTTGGATCCGCACCTAAATCAATTGAGGTACACATCGGAGTAGAGACCGGCTTCGCCCCCGTCATGTTGAACTGTTCCAATAAGTCAACCACATACTGACTTTGAGACAAAAACATACCAGTCGTCGTTGACACCACTTCAACGCCCAAGAAGTGATGCAAGGGACCCAAATCCTTCAATGAAAACCGCCGAGATAGACGACGGACAAAATTCGTGGTGAAGGCATCGTTGTTGCCTGTAATGATAATGTCATCTACATATACTAAGAAATACAAGAGAACATCACAGGTACAATAAATAAATAGGGATGAGTCTGCCACAGACTTCTTAAAACCAAAAGAAACTAGAAAGTCTGATAATTCAAGATACCAAGCCCGAGGAGCTTGCTTTAGCCCATAAATAGCCTTTTTTAAACGACAGACATGATTAGGCTTGTCATCATCAACAAACCCCGCTAGTTGTGCCATATAGACTTCCTCGAACAGTGTACCATTTAAAAAGGCATTATTCACGTCCAATTGACGTAACGCCCAACCCCGTGATAATGCAACGCTGAGAATAACCCGCACAGTGACCGGTTTAACCACCGGGCTGAAGGTCTCAAAGTAGTCTCGTCCCGGTTCCTGTAAAAAACCCTTGGCAACCAGCCGGGCCTTGAACCTGTCTACAGAGCCATCAGGTCTGCGTTTAACCCTGAACACCCACTTGCAGCCAACCACATTACGATTGGCTCGGGGTACTAACTCCCAAGTAGAATTTTTCAACAACGCATTAAACTCGTCCGTCATAGCAGCCCGCCACAAGTCACATTTTACCGCTTGAGCTACAGTGCATGGTTCAACAGACAGAGGAATAGGATGAGAGGTCGTCAGGTTGACAAATTTATCGCAAAAGTACTTAGGATTCAGACGACGATGTCTGTTCGACCGCCGCAGGGGAGCGACTATAGCCGCTTGACCGGCTGTGGCCGTAGCACCACTATCGCCATCCTGTATGGAACTTGCCTGCGCGGAAGAAGCCGACAAGGAACTTGCTTGCGGTGAGGGTGCCGGCATGGAACCAGGTGCATGAACTGAACGCATTGCCTCCACCGTTTCCTCCGAACACGCTGCCTCGACCGGTGGAGATACTCGTTCAGATCGCGACGGCTCTTGAAGATCAACAGCTATAGATGAGTTCGGAGCCACCAAGCCTTCGGGCGATTGATTAGCAAATACCGGCGACGATGGAACCAAAGCAAGGTGTGACGTACGAGGGCTCAAAGCCGGACCAGACGATGAAGGAGCAGCCAGTGACCCTACTGTAGTGACCTCCAAAGCTGGCGGAGGGTGATGTTGTACCGGCATTGGAGCTGCAATTGTTGTCACGGCCAAGGTACGTGAGTCATGTTCACCAGTGGGAGGTATTCCAATATGACCTGCAGTGACCAAAGGAGACAAAGGCAGAGGCTCACCCACGTTCAAACACACATCTGGGTTAGTTGACACAGATTGGCTAACCATGGTCCTAAAAGGAAATTTATTTGGCACAAACTGGACGTGACGCGAAACATAGACTCGGCCACTGGATATTTCTAAACATTTATAGGCAGACTGACTTAACGAATAACCTAAAAGAACACAGGGAAGGGACTTTGGATTTAATTTAGCTGGATAGTACGGTTTTAACCAAGGATAACACAGGCACCCGAACGGCTGAATTTTTCGGTAGTTTGGGCGTTTATTAAATAACCTTTCATATGGTGTAGAGTGTCCGAGAAGTGCAGTTGGCATTCGGTTTATTAGATAAACAGCGGTTTGAAAAGCATAGGGCCAATACGAGACTGGCATGGACGCATAGTGAAGTAATGCCATACCGGTCTCGACAATGTGCCTGTGCTGGCGCTCAGCCAGCCCATTGTGCTCCGGGGTGTGCGGAGGTGAAGTGTAGTGTGAAATACCCACAGAATTAAAGATAGGAATCAATTTGATATACTCCCCCCCATTATCAGAAAATATCGAAACAATATTATAGCCAAAATAAGACTCTACCATGCGTTTAAACTGGAGAAATATAGTAGGAACATCAGACTTAAGTTTAATAGGAAACAACCATACATATTTGGTGTGATGGTCTACAAAGTTGATATAATATTTGAAGCCGTCCACGGAGACCGTTGTAGAACTCCACACATCTGTGTAAAGTAACTGCAATGGTCGTGAACTGGTCATGGAATTAAAGGAAAACGGAAGCTTATGACTTTTATTAATGTGGCAAGAGTTACAGGAAAATGCGTTAAGCTCATCAGGCATAAATTGAATATTGTTATTTCGAAGAAGACATGCTAACACTTTAGAGTGGGGATGACCAAACTGATGATGCCAACTTGACAAGGAAGACTTGGTGGAAACATTAAGCTGAGGCTGCTGGACCTGGAGGTTGTAAACGTCACTGACGACTGGACCCCGTACGAGAGGAGTTCCCGACTGCCGATCCTTAACCACAAAATATGTGTCAAAGAATTCAACAGAAACGGAGTTAGTTCTACAGAGTTTGGAAACAGAAACAAGATTTTTGTGTAAATTTGGAACACACAATACATCAGATAACACTAGAGACCGACTATTCAAGGGTATAGAAACCGACCCAGTGTGCGAGATACGTAGTGACTTACCATCTCCCAGTACGATTTCGTCAGAGATACGTAGTGACTTACCATCTCCCAGTACGATTTCGTCAGGTCCGGTGTATGACTTACCATCTCCCAGTACGATTTCGTCAGGTCCGGTGTAGTCTGTCAGAGTATGA
The DNA here is from genome assembly GCF_003576645.1 of Ipomoea triloba. Lineage (NCBI taxonomy): Eukaryota > Viridiplantae > Streptophyta > Magnoliopsida > Solanales > Convolvulaceae > Ipomoea > Ipomoea triloba. The sequence continues at coordinate 15,938,104 of NC_044925.1, forward strand.
AGTACGATTTCGTCAGGTCCGGTGTAGTCTGTCAGAGTATGAAGCGACGTGGCATCATTAACCGTGTGATGCGAGGCTCCGGTGTCCATAAGCCAAGATTGAGTAGGCGAAGCTGCGGTTGACGTTGCATGAACCGAAGGAGATTGACGAGCGGTGTGTTGCGGCTCAAGCACAGCCACATTGTTCTCCTTCAAAAACTTGGTTAGTTTTCGACAGAGTTTAGTGTCGTGCCCTGGATATTCACTATAATTACAGTACCTGGCAGACCGGTTGGCATTATTCCTCACCTGGTTTTGGCGCCCTCTGCCGCGCCGATTGTAATTTTGAAACTGGGAGTCAGCTGAGCCATTGTACCGGCGCTGTGTGGCATTTGCAGTCGGCATATAGATGTGCGAGGCAGCTTCGTTATCTTTCATCGATCTCTCAAAATCAGTGAGCACATCTTGCAGCTCACTAAACGAGATAGTCTCGGTTCGCACGCGAAGAGCTGCCACAATGGGGTTGTATTCATCGCCAAGTTGCGTGAATATATGAACCACGAGGTCTTCTTCGCTCACCGGACTTTGAGCAAGGGCCAAGTCGTCGGCAATGGCTCGCATTTCCCTCATATACGAGTCAATAGACCGGTTGGCCCTAGGATTTTTGGCAAGTTTCATTTTTAGCGAAACCACACGTCCCCGCGTCGTAGCGGCACAATTGGTGGACAGACGTGTCCATGCATCACTAGCAGAAGCAGCGGACGAGATAACCGGCTGCAAGACATCGGAAAGGCTGCCAAGAATGGCACTTAGAATAATTTGATCCTGCCTGAACCAAGCTGTGTAGGCGGGATTAATTGTAGTGTTAGCAACATCGGAGTACTTCGCCGGAGCTGTAGTAGAGCCCGTGATGTAGCCCAGGAGGTCGAGTCCGATAAGGGTAGACTCGACCTGTTTCTTCCAAATGGGAAAGTTAGAAGATGTAAGCTTAATTGGTAAATGGGTTGGAGCGTGGAGGTGAGTTATGGCAGGGGTGTTGGCAACAGCCATGATAGGGAAGAGAGGAGGGGAAAGAAAAAAAAAATTTGTGTTTTTCTCGTTAGAGTGTAGGCTGTGATACCATAATAGAATGCAAAGAGTTGTAATTTATTCAACATGAGTACAAGGCTTTATATAGATTACAGAGCCTTGAAATAAGGTGTAGTTATACCTGACCATAAGACTAGGCAAAGGAGAAAATATTAAGGAATAATATTAACCACAAATATATAATAAAGAGCATAATACTAAGTCTTCACACCTTATGCTTTCTTTTTCTAAATGTTCAAAAAAATGACATATGGAATTTTGTCCTCCGTTGTAAGAATATATAGCACACAATATATCAAACATTGGCACACACTATATCACAAATTGTGATTGGCACACACATTATCAAAAAACTGTAATAACAGAACACCATTTTATACTTTGTAAAAATTGTGTTTTCATTTTCGAATTGTAAATCATAATACGAATTTTATATTCATAAATCTAAAAAATTGTCCACGGACATTTTGTTTTAATTATAACTATAGTAATTAAAAAAAAACTATTAATATTCTGTTCAAATTGTGCATAGTTTTGTACATAGGGTGTTTTTAACCTCCGCCTAAATCATAGATGGCATACAAGATATATAATATTAGTGAATGAAGACTATACCATAATTATAGTTGAACTCAAAATCTCCAATTCTATGTTTGGTAATTAAAATCTTCCCATAATTAAAATTGGTATCAAATCTCTTCTTTGCCCTCCATAATTAGTTTTAGGCATGATCTACCAAATTATGGATGCGTAATCTAAGCGTTTGTGGTATTGTGTTGGATGGATATGATTTGTCCTCATAGTCCTCTATTAATATTTAATATGTATCATCATGTGAATAAGGACATATATATATATATATATATATATATATATATATATATATAATATTTACGTAAGATATGTACTCATGCAAATTAATTAAGTAATCATATTGATAGTGTAAAGGGATCTATGGTTATGAATACACTATGAATACATATGTTTGTAAACTAGTAGATGGGGTGTTCGTAGGTCAGTAGGTCGGTCAGTCTACCGGAGTTGACTGAGCAGTCTGAGGCAGAGTAATATTACAAGTATCAAGAGATTACAAGTGGTTGATTGCAAGTGGTGGATATATTGCTGTGTAGAGTAAATCTCAAGTAGAGAGATGTTATAGAGTGAAGGTTACAAGTAGAGAACAGTAATTGTTGTTACAATGTGATAAATATGAGAAGTAAGGGGGAGACTGTTAGGAACATCATGTAATAGGTTTTGATGATACCAACTGTTAAGTAGAAATCCCCAAGTCTCGACACATAGGCAAAACGTTGTAAGTTCGACAAGTAAACCAAGAGCGAAAATACAACCGGGTAACTTTGAGCTCAACTCGGAAAATATTTTAGCTTGAAGTAAACTTGTTTGAACATCTTAGAAATCTCGTGTTGTAATTTCATAGATAAAACAGAAGAAGGCACGGGACAACACTGGAGGAATAAGGGTCTGCGAGACATCGACTAAGTCTCGAGACATAAGCAGAAGTTCGAGAGGTAGAGCTCTCGATGCTTGGGTTCGAGACATCAAACAATCGAGACATCAACCTTGGTCTCGATAAACTGACACTGTCCCCAAACCTAGGGAAGAATGGACAAGTGATGATAGGAAGAGAAACAACTTGGACAACATTGCCAAGGATATTCTCTTCAGAGCTATAGACGAAACCATCTTTCCAAAAGTAAGAAAGTGCAAAACGGCGAAAGAGGTATGGGATACTTTGATGTTAATTGGTGAAGGTGACGAACAGGAAAAGGAGAACAAGCTTACCGTGGCCATGAAGAAGTTCGAGGACTTCAAGATGAAGCCAGGGGAAAGCATCGACAGCATGGAATCTCGTTTCATGAAGCTATCAATAGAGATCAGTGATCTCGAGAAGGAGATTCCACAAAAGGAGCTAAACCTGAAGGTCTTACGAGGCCTTACCAAGGAGTGGGAAATGAAGGTGATCACAATGCGTGATCACAGGAATTTGAAGAACACCACAACCGACCAACTATTCAGAGATCTCAAAGCCTTCGAATTTGAGATGTTTTCGAGAGATGAGGATGTGGTGGACAGACGGAATGTGGCACTGGTTGCGGACCAACCAACCACCTCCTCAAGGTCAGATTCTAATCCCACTGATTTTTTGTCTGACGAACAGTTTGCTTTCTTCATAAGAAAATTCAGGAAGTTCATGAAGAAGACACCGGAAAGCAATACAAGTTCACCTTCCTCCTCAAGAAGGAAAAATGAGAAAGGCGCTTGTTGCTGAGGAACTCGAGAGAATAATCGAGGAGTCCGAGACGTCGAGCTCCAGTGAAAGCAGCAGCAGCTCAGAGGATGAGAGGGGGCTCATCTGCTTATACA
>NC_044925.1:15941934-15984410 GCF_003576645.1 Ipomoea triloba
CAGACCAATGGTTTGGGAACTTCAAGAAATGGAGGATCTCAACCCAAACCAAATAAAGGTCATAAAGGACCAACAGAAAAGACCAGAGTAGCTATTCATAAACCGTCCCTATACAACAGCAATGGAAAGTATAGGAAAGCTACGAAGAATGGCCGGGTAAACAATATCGAAAGATCACCTCGCCATCTCTCGCAAGGCCATTCCAAGTACAAAAANCAGACCAATGGTTTGGGAACTTCAAGAAATGGAGGATCTCAACCCAAACCAAATAAAGGTCATAAAGGACCAACAGAAAAGACCAGAGTAGCTATTCATAAACCGTCCCTATACACCAGCAATGGAAAGTATAGGAAAGCTACGAAGAATGGCCGGGTAAACAATATCGAAAGATCACCTCGCCATCTCTCGCAAGGCCATTCCAAGTACAAAAAGAGCTACATTCCATATAATGCGCCTCAAGGCAAATATGGAAGGTCTGAGATCCACATAGTTAGGAACTCACGGATGGAGAAAGGCAGACTCTATCCATCTAGTGAGAATTGGTCATCGAATCAAAATTTCTGGAAGATACCTCACTTTCAGCAATTTCACATGACCAAACAGCGTATGAAAGGCATGGTACATAAGCCGATCGAAAAGTCTATACCTAAGTTGATTTATGCACCAAAGAGGCCCAAAACATTTGCTAGCATTCCTTATGATTATCAAACGTACAATGGCTACATTGCGCCTAGGCCTGGAATATTGGGCATAAGGTATAAATGGATGCCTAAACTCACTAACCCACCAGGACCCAAAGTTTGGGTACCTAAACTTGCTTAATTGCCTTGCAGGACACCAGGGACGTGTGGTTCATTGACAGTGGATGTTCGAGACATATGACGGGAAATCTAACACTGCTAGAGAACATCCAATCTATCAAAGGTCCCTTGGTGACATTTGGCGACAACGAGAAGAAGGGACGCACAAAAGCTGTTGGTGAAATTCAAAAGAATGAGCTGGTTATTAAGGGAGTATCCTACGTTGAAGGGCTCAAGTTCAATCTCCTTAGTACAAGCCAATTCTGTGACAAAGGCTACAAGGTTGTCTTCACCAAAAGCAAATGTCAGATTATGAGCGAGGAATCTCTCGAAGTCGTCTTGGAAGCAGCAAGGAAAGGAAACATGTACATAGTGGATTGGAGGTCTGCAAAACCATCCCTATGTATGCTAGCAAGAAGCAAGGAAGATTTATGCTGGGATTGGCATAGTAAGCTTAGTCATCTGAACTTTAAAACTATCAACAAGCTTACTAAGAGGAACCTAGTGGAAGGACTGCCCAAAGTGACGTTTCGAAAGGATAAAATTTGTGAGGCATGTCAACGTTGCAAACAGATCAAATCCTCCTTCAAGAGCAAAGCCGAGACACCATCCACTAGACCATTAAGTCTTCTTCACATGGACTTATTTGGCCCAGTGGATCCACCCGGCATAAAGGGAAAGAAGTACACTCTTGTGGTAGTAGATGACTACACAAGATTCACATGGACCGTGTTCTTAACCAAGAAAAGTGAGACAAAAATTGCCCTGCCAAATCTCTTGAAGCAAGTTCAAGTTGAAAAGGATGTCTCGATACTAAAGATCCGGTCAGATCAAGGAGGAGAGTTCGTTAATCAAGTAATCGAGAGCTACTGCAACGAGAACGGGATTCATCATCAACTGTCAGCTGCTCGAACGCCTCAACAAAACGGGGTTGCTGAAAGAAGGAACAGAACTCTCAAGGAAGCTGCAAGAACCATGCTCTCGCAAGCCAACATAGCACAAGGATTTTGGGCAGAAGCAATCAACACAGCGTGCTACACCCAAAATCGGTCCTTGATCGTAAAAGGAGTTGGAAACACTCCATATGAGTTGTGGAATGGAAGAAAACCGAATGTAAGCCACTTCCACACATTCGGGTGCAAATGCTATATCCACAACAATGGGAAGGCTCAACTAAGAACCTTTGAAGAAAAGGCAGATGATGGAGTATTTCTGGGATACTCATCGACAAGCAAAGCATTCAGAGTCTTCAACAAACAGAGTTTGGTGGTTGAAGAGTCCTTACATGTTACCTTTGATGAAAGGGCATCGACAGATCAACCATCAAAGACAACGGAAGCAGCTGAGGAAGATCAGCCACAGTCTATCGAGAGATCAAACTTACCTCTCGAAGACAAGCAGTCGATAGTTCGAGACGTAGCAGAACTCCAGTCAGATTCAGATGATGAAGAATCTACCAAGAAGAAAGCACCTGACTCAGTTGATCCAATCCAGATCATAGATGTTCAAACCACATCTCAACCTTCAATGGAAGTATCAACTGAGGAGCCACAACCCGACCTAAGATGGCTGAGAAGTCACCCTGCTGATCAAGTGATTGGAGATGTACGTGACAGAGTTCGAACCAGATCAGCATACAGAGAAAGCATGTTTGCTTGCTTTCTATCTCAAATAGAGCCTAAGGTGATCGATGAGGCTCTATGTGATCCAGATTGGGTGCAAGCCATGCAAGAGGAACTTCATCAGTTTGAACGGAACGATGTTTGGGAACTAGTTCCGAGACCTCATCATCAGAATGTCATTGGTACAAAGTGGGTTTTCAGAAACAAGATGAATGAGGATGGAATCATTGTTAGGAACAAGGCCAGACTTGTTGCCAAAGGCTATTGTCAGGAGGAAGGAATAGATTTTGATGAAACCTTCGCTCCAGTGGCACGTCTCGAAGCCATACGCATCTTTCTCGCATATGCCGCCTTCAAAGATTTCAAAGTGTATCAAATGGATGTCAAGAGCGCTTTTCTGAACGGACTTCTCGAAGAAGAGGTGTACGTTGAACAACCTCCGGGTTTCTTGAAGGACGTGGGAGCTGACAAAGTATACAAATTAAAGAAGGCACTTTACGGCTTAAAACAAGCTCCGAGAGCTTGGTATGATACCTTATCCTCTTTTCTACTTCAGTGTGGGTTCACCAAAGGCCTAGTGGACAAAACATTGTTTAGAATTAAGGACGGGGATCACATCTTATTGGTGCAAATCTATGTGGACGATATCATTTTTGGAAGCACCAATCCAGACTTGTGCGAGAAGTTCTCCAGGTTGATGAAAGGGAAGTTCGAGATGAGCATGATGGGAGAACTAAACTACTTCCTTGGATTACAAGTGAGACAGCTTAAGGAAGGTATCTTCATCAATCAGGAGAAATACACCAAGGATCTGCTCAGAAAATATAATATAGAAGGGAAATCCTCAGTCAAAGTACCAATGGGAACCTCTCTACGTATCGATGTCGACAGTGAAGGTCGAGAGGTCGATCAGACTACTTATCGAGGTATCATCGGATCTCTTCTCTATTTTACTGCTAGTAGACCAGATATATCCTTTGCAGTAGGTGTATGTGCTAGGTTTCAGGCAAGTCCTAAGGAAAGTCACTTAAATGCATCTAAAAAGATTCTTAGATATCTCAAAGGTACGCAAAGTGTTGGACTTTGGTATTCGAGAGGTGGATCTTTCGAACTTATGGGTTATTCAGATGCGGACTTTGCCGGCTGTAAGATAGATCGAAAAAGCACATCAGGGACATGTCAGTTTCTAGGTGGAAGACTTGTCTCATGGTTTAGCAAGAAACAACATTCGATAGCTACAAGCACCGCTGAGGCAGAGTATGTAGCAGCTGGAAGTTGCTGTGCTCAGGTTTTATGGATGAAGCAACAATTACTGGATTATGGGGTTGAGTGTAAGGAGGTTAAGATCATGTGTGACAATACAAGTGCTATTGCCATCACCCACAATCCAGTGTTACATTCTAGAACAAAGCATATTGATATTAAGTATCACTTCATCCGAGACCATGTTGAGAGGAAGGACATTATTTTGGAATATGTTGCAACGGAGGAGCAACTAGCAGATATTTTCACAAAAGCGTTATGTGAAAATAGATTCTCTCAACTAAGGTTAGAATTGGGAATGATAGAATTGGGATGAATGGTCAAATCTTAGCTTCTTGTATTTAGTGCCATGAACTGTTTCGCATGTGAGGGGCGGTTTCATCAACTTTATGGCAGCTTTGGAGTTACACAAGCATTGAATGGTCATTCATATTACATCCCGTGACTCAAAAGTGATAACCTTATTGGGCTATAAATAAGAGGGTTTCTTTCAGAAGTTCATATCATCAACTTCCCATGGAGAAAAAGAAAAGAAAAGATGATGTTCCATTCTTTTATAGAGGAAAGAAACTGGCAGTCAAGTCCAAAGATTTTCAAGGAGAAAACTATCCAGAATCAACGAAGGGTGAACAGATTGCGGAGCTTCCTGATAATCCAAACAAGAATCATATTCCCATCCAAGGTGAATGGATCCCCAAATACGAGGAGATCCACAATGATGGGACACTGGAATCGGGAGGAGAGTCCTGCACAAGAGGAACTCTTACTGCTGCACATTCTGGAAAAGGGCCTTCCTCAACCAAATGGAGAACCAAGGGAAATGGAGAGGAAGACCAGATGGGACTTTCTGAGGTCAGCAGCAGTCAAAGGGGTGATCATACCTAATCCAAAGACCTTAAGAGGATTAGCGATGAAGATGGTCACTCCCAACTACAGTAAGCAGCTCCGGAGAGAAGAACAAGAAAAGGGAATAGCCACCCCTAGTTCTGTTAGTAGACAAATAGGACTTTAGATGGCTAGTTCCTGCTTTAACGATAGATTCCTATTAGGCTGACCAAGGCCAAACAAAAGTTTCTAAGGAATCTAATAGGATATTGATTCATATGTAATGTATCTGGAAATCACTAAATGAACTTAAGGATATGTTCCAAGTGATATCTTTTAGATGAATCAAACTTGTTTCTCTCGCAATCTGTGTTCGAAAGGTAGTTCGAGAGGTCACCCGATCAGTTTGTCTATATACGTTATGTCTCGAAGAAGGGTAGTTCGAGAGGTCACTTCGAAAGATAACAAACTGATATCTCTGAACGGAGGAATAAGGAGGGTTAGGGATCAATCACTCAGGGGGAAGATCCTTAACCAGATCAAGACGGAGGAATAAGGAGGTTTAGGGATCAATCACTCAGGGGGAAGATCCTTAAACTCATGTGGAAGACAATTCACCTTCGAGAGGTGAATCCGATAAGTTCAACGAATATATGAAGGGAACGACTAACTTTGGATATTAATGCTAGCCAGGTGGGCACCGGTTACTGACGGTTTTCCATATTTAAAAATCTTTTCGTGATAAGTGGGAGCATGCTCATATAGTTACTATTCTTTAATACCCCACTACTGTTAAATTACCAAAAATACCCTTATTTTTCATATACGCTGACCGTTACTAGGGGTATTTCTGACCTTTTACTTCTTTAAAGAAAACCGGTATCCTTCCTTGGGTCAAGCTCTCAACCCTACCCATATATCCAACCCGAATCCACACGATATAAAAGCCAAATCCTTCTTCTTTACCCGGATTCAAGCTAAAACCGTTTACCCAAAATCCCCAAATCCTAAACGCAGTACACATTCCCTCCAAAACATCTAACCTTCATCAATGGCGTCCCAATCCTCTACATCAACCTCATCTTCCGACACATATCAGAGGGAGTTGCTACACATTCGCTCTCAGATCAAACAAGTCAAGGCGGGGAGTATCCTTGACAGAAACGGCTTCATCACCAACTCCCCTAATCCAAAAATGGCGAAAAAGGTCCTGAAGAAGTTTGAGAAAGCAGGACTGATGAAATACATGACACACGACTACCGAACCATTCACGCCCTCGACTTCACAGAATGGTTCGCAAATGCCAAGGTCACGAAGGGTAAAATCGAAAGCCGCTTTAATGATTTTCCCATCACAACATCTGTAGGTGACCTAAGAGCGGTATTTGATTTCGCGTCATCGGAGGAAGCAGTCAAGCATCTATCGGATTACGACTTGGACAAGCAAGCCTTCTGGGAGAAAATCCGACTAGCGACTGCACCACCCAGAGCAACCTCTGCCCTTCGCAAGTACCACCTAAAGGAGAGGTTTGCTCTCGCTGCCGACCTAATCATGAAGTTTGTGCTCGGCAAGGTGTCCGGAACTGACGAGGTTAGTCTAGACCTCCTCAAAATCCTCCATGCCATTTGGAACAACAACAAGCTGGACTGGGAACATATTATCTTCAACTTCCTCCAACAGCAAGTGATACGCTCAGTCTCCAACACCAACCTGTCGATCAGTAAAAAGGTTGGTTTCGGCTTTGTTGTGCAATTTCTCCTAAGCCTGAAGGGCTTCGAACTGAGGGAGGGAAAAGAGATTCATCGAAATACCTATATGGGTAGGACGAAATCTCTAGTCCCCAAAACTAAAGGTGTTAAGGCTGCACCTTCTCCCTCACAGCCAAAAGGAAGGGGCAAAAGGAAAGCCCAAACCGAGGAAAAGAATTCTGATGATGAACCTCTCGATGTACTGATACAAAGGGTTCGTCTGCCAAAGAGGGCTAAGAAAGCCAAAACTGCTGTTGTCACCCAGATCCGAGAGGTAACACCATCTGTTGTTCAAGTACCGTTTGAGGACAGGGCACAAGCCCAGGGGGAACCTCAGGCTACACTGGCCACTGAGGTTGAGAGAGTACCCCCTACCAGGTCCCTGTCAGCAGCTTTCTCTGTCGGTCTGCACGCTGGTGATGATGCTGAGGGAGATGTTGACTCTGTTGGTTTATCTCGAGAGATTGCTCGAGAGGTTGAAGGTACTGGATCAGTGATCCAGTACAAGGGGGTGCAGAAGAACCACGTGAGATGGTTCGAGAGACAGACTACACAGTCAGGGTGGGAGATGATCTCTTGGAGCATAGTCGAGAGATCACAGCTCAGATAGACGAAGCAATTTCTGCCACTGAAATCATCTCTGATGGGCGGGATGACTTATATGAAGAAGTTTCCACTCAGTTGGCAGTGGAAGCACCCACTCTTGATGACTTCTCCAAGGTGATCAGGTGGATCAACTGGAGAACCAGTTCTTTCACTCAATTGATGAGTCAAGCAGCTGAAACGGAGGCAGAAGAGCAGTTTGCACTCCAGTGGTTGGGCATCTCCGAGATCCCAGCTCAACAACTGATGGATCTTGCCCACGAAACACAAGTAATGAAGCTGAACAGTGGAAGAACTGATAAAGGGAAGGGCATAGCAGTTGATGCACCAGAAGTTGAAGCTGAGCCTGAAGAAGATCCTGAAACAGAAGCTCGATTTCAAGAAGAAATAAGGCTGGCCACTGCCATCTCCTTGGGACAAAACATTGAATTCACGAGAGGTCCAGGAGAGACCTCTGGGGTTGCTCACGATGATATCGCAACAGCCGCAATCCCACTGTCCCAAGTCAGCAACTCTGCTCTGAACGAACAGGTAGAAGCTTCGAGAGGTGAANATTTCGAGAAGATATCAGGCTCGCCACTGCCATCTCCTTGGGACAGAACGTTGAGTTCACGAGAGGTCCAGGAGAGACCTCTGGGGTTGCTCACGATGATATCGCAACAGCCGCAATCCCACTGTCCCAAGTCAGCAACTCTGCTCTGAACGAACAGGTAGAAGCTTCGAGAGGTGAATCCGAGACCTCTGAAGCACTTCAAGTGGCACCCAACACCGTTCTACTTTTGCCACCACCTGCGTCCACACCCTCGAACACTACAGATGAAGTACAGACAATTCGAGAGGGTGAAGTTCCGTTGCTCACACTGCCACAGACAATTCGAGAGGGTGAAGTTCCGTTGCTCACACTGCCACAGACAATTCGAGAGGGTGAAGTTCCGTTGCTCACACTGCCAGGTTTAATTCGAGAGGGTGAAGTTCCGTTGCTCACACTGCCAGGTTTTCCTACTGCTCCTGAAATAATCATCATCCCAGACTCAGGTTTTCCTACTGCTCCTGAAATAATCATCATCCCAGACTCATCGGAGCAGACCGAAGAGTAGCACAATGAGCAACATGAGCAGAATGTTCCAAGTTCTGCTGGTTCGAGAAGTGCTGAGGAGGACGATGAAACTATCGAAGGTGGAAACAGGGAAGCACCTATCGAAACCTCGTCTCCAATTCCACCAGCAGATGACCAAGTTCCCAGCACTGGTTCGAGAAGTGATGCTGAAAGGGAACTTCTATTGGATGGAAACCGGGAAGCGTCCAATACCGAAGAACCCTCTCCGGCTGATCCTATCTCCACAGTTGCTGAAGCTGAGGCTCCAGGTTCGAGAGGTGAGGAGCAAGATGTGATCCATCCCTCAGGTGGAAACCGGGAAGCACCTGACATAGAGCTACCTTCGAGCTCTGAACCCAGTGTCCCTGTGGCTCCTCAGACAATAAATCGAGAGGTGGACTCGCAACTGCAAGTCATGGGTGGAAATCTGGAAGCACCCAAGTCCCCTCCGACAAAAGGTACATCTCGATCCTCATCTCCTACTTCTGACTATGATCAACAGGCCGAAGAAGTCTTCATTGGCGAAGTGCGTCAATTCATGGCTGATCAATCTCAGAAGATGGCTCAGCTCGAAAGAATACTCATTGTGGTCCGCAATGCTGCAATGCCTGCTGCTGGCACAAGTGAATCCCAAGGCCGTCATGCCGAACTTCTCGAACAGGCGATATGGGCTGAGGATGCAGCACGGAAAGCCACTGATGAAGCTGCTGTAGCTCGAGCAGAGGCTGCAAGTGCGAGGGCTGAATTAGCCGAGATGCGAGCAGAGCTTCGAGCCTTTCAACATTCCAGTGAACTTCGACAGGATGTAATGAAAGCCATACTCGATGACCTGTCGAACCAAGTGCCTGCCCAACTTCAAGCCATCTTCGAAGGTATGTCCATCCTTCTTTCCCGTGCTGATGATGCCAACAAGGGGGAAAATAAAGGGAAAAAGAAGGGGGATACAACAAGCAAGAAAAGGGCAGCAAGTGAACCGGCTGGACCACCTCCGAAAATACCAAGAAATATGAGCAAAGCAGTGGAGGATGCTAAACGAGCAGAAAATCTAAGGGTCCAGCGCACACTGGAAATGGAGAAAAGGAGAGAAGAGGACAGAGAAAGAAGAAGAAAAAGACAAGAACAACAGTCAGAAGAAGAAAGGAAGATAGATCTTCTCATGACAAACTTTAAGTTCGGGAACAGAGAAGACACTGAACAAATTCTGACTCTGGAGATATTCAAGCTTCTGAAAATCACTGGATATCTACTCACAGCAATATGTCTCCAGAAGAATGCATTGTCTGGTGGAAAGATGGAGTAATTGATGGTGAGTTCGTGGGGGAAGCCTACAGGAACTACAGGCATCTAGATGTCACAGATGAATACATAAGCCTGGTAAATCCGAAAGACCCCATCAAGACACGAGAAGCCATTAACAAGAAGAGGAAAGCCAACAAGAAGTAAGCTCTCGTGGTCCAAACTCCATCTTATTTCAATGTATTGATGTTTATGTTGCTCTTGGTCTTATTTCTTTGAAACTTTTCTACTAAACTCTGCTTTGTAAACATTCCCTTTTTATAATCATATATATCTTTTGCTGGGGGTGTTGCGTGAGTTNTCCTGAGGCTTGACGCGGGCTTGGTGATCAAAGGTCAAGTGCTCGAGAGGTGGAGTAACAAGAAGCGGGGCGAAAAACCTGAGGCTTGAGGCGGGCTTCGTGATCAAAGCTCAAGCGCTCGATATTGTACTAAAAGGGAAGTTTTTAGTGCAATCCTTCCAGGGAGTTTCTGGAAGAAGAGTGGATGTAGGCGGGTTGGCCGAACCACTTAAAAATCTCTCTTGCATTTACTTACTGCTTTTATCTCTCGCTAACCTCTCGATTGCACTACATATAAACACACCTCTCGAACTAACTCAAACTCGTGCTAACTAAAAGGGGATAACATTTCCGCTGCGCATAAAACTTTGTCTTCACCTCGTGAGGTATCGAACCTAAACATCCTAAGTTCAATACACACGAGAGGTCGAAAAGATTTGCAAAATCTTATACAAGTCTATTCACCCCCCCCTCTAGACTTGTACCCCATCCCCTTGGGACCAACAGAGACCATCCTATTTATACTAACTATGTCGGTCTAGCACTTAATGTCCAGCTGCAAGTTGGTTTGACGTGGCGTCTTCTCGTTGGCTTGGTCAGACAGTTGCCCTGCAGCTACGCGTAGGTTAATTGATCAAGGAGGCAAAGCCGTCATGTCCTACAGCTACTGGATCCTACGGATCAGGTGGTACGACTCTGCTAGTATATGACTGATTGACACTCTGCTGGATCCTATGGACCGAGTATTTCCTAACCATAGGATTGCCATAGTGATTTGTATAGAGATGTTTGATAAAGCTAGTTATTTATTACAGTATTAGCGGTTAACATGTCAAAAGACAAACATGGACATGCGTATTTTCATTAATTATATACTAATTTTTAAGTATAAAAATTAAAGTTAATAAATAATGCAACTATTTAACCAAATAAATATAAATAATTTTTAATTATTAATTATTTAATATTTATAAATTTATGAATATAATATAATTATAAAAATAAATAAATAAGTAAAAGAACGAGTAAAAAAATAAAAGTATGAAACTGGACGATGTGCCTATTGTAAAGAAATGCTAGGGGAGCGAGCCTCATGCTTACTTTTAAAGTTGTCATCTTCTTCTCTCATGCTTGGGAATTCTAACTCCCCTTTGGAAGCGATGCTTATTGTAGTAAGCATTGAATGCCCTAAGGCATTTTGAGAATAAACATGAGTTTTTCCCCCAAATGCTAATAGAAAACCACTACTATTTTCAAAATTAGTGATTTGTTGAAGTGTTAATATGTTCGAGTGGTTAAAGAGACAGACTCGAAATCTGTTGGGCTTTGCCTGCGCAGGTTCAAATCCTGCTATTGACGTTTAATATTAGTGGGATAATAATAATATAACTTAAACAATGTGTATTTTAGTTATTTTTTTACTAAGTCAAATAATTAAGTTGGTAAAAAAGCTACTTTGAAATTAAAAGTTTTATTTTACTAGCACCCCCAAATCACTATGGCTGTACGGATTAGTCCTTGTGTGTATTTACCTATCACGAGTTCCCCACTTCTTGATGAATTCGCGAGAATCGTCGGGTTCGAGAAATTAAAATATTTTCCTTGTAATTTGTTCCAATCGACTTGTCACGAGCAATGCCCCCTCCGATCGGTCTATCGTATTCTTCCCGGTCAATCGAGCACTTTTTGATAATTTCCAATTCCAATGGTTTGTTGAAGATTTTAATCGGATGGCTCACATGAAAAAAGTGACACGAATCACTTTGTTCTTATTTTGTTTTATTTCTTCTTCTCCTGGAAACCTAGTCGTCCGATCACTACCCTAGAATCCAAGCAACACAATCTTCATTCCTCTCTCTCTCTCTCTCTCTCTCTCTCTCTCGTCGATCACCTGCCCAGCTGTCGACCGATCGCCTACCTCTCCAATCGACTACCAACCACCGCAATGTATATAAAAATTCAAATTAATCATTTAATTATTTGCAATGAATCCATACATACAATCCTTTAACTTCATATATTAAGGGTCCTTGTTTTTATTTTGCCCCGGGCCTATAAAATGATGATAGGACCGGTCCTGGCTGTGTGTACCTAATATGTCATTAAATATCATTATATTTGTGCTCATTTATGCTTGTTTTTTGCTCACATGTTAGGTAAAGGAATGTGGAACAATGCGTAATTTGGCGTATCTGGATTAAAGAAAGAAATGGTCGAGTAATGAGCAAGCAAGCATGAAAAGATGCTAATCTTCGAAGAAAACGAGACTTTAAAGCACAAGGAAAACACCTAAGGGCACACTGGGGAATGAAGGAACTAAACAACAGCATGGAGGTCATCTAGTAAAACTCATGCTGACACTCACACTATGAGTGTTACGGTGAGTCCACAGTAGAGTTTCTGATCAGGGGACTCACGCAGAAACTCATGGTGTGAGTGTCAGCGTGAGTTCAATGATCAGAATTTGGAATTTGTGAGTACATTGTTCTTTCTTTGTGTTCATGCTAAAGATTGGGTAAATAGGTGGTACATTTGAACTTATTTGTGTGTTGTTGTTCCTTTTACCCTGCATCTGTTGTGAAAGGAGTGCTATAGGCTCAATTGGCTAAAAGTTTTTGGAAACCGCCTCTTACACCATTGTGAGGTGTGCATAGGGCCCAAGTAGGATTATATTCATTTGCAGGCTTATTTGAGGTTCAATCTACCACTTTCATAGACCTCGGTCAAGGATCTCTCGAAATGGGAGTGTACACGGAAAAGGCTGTAGAATGTAAAGTGGTAAGACCTAGAAATGAACTTTTTCAGTGTAGCACAAGGCAAAAGGTGATATTTTCTTTTGGTGATCTGAGATGTGTGATTCGCTACTTCCAATGAAAAAGGCATGAGGGGATGCAAAAAGAGTCAATAGAAAAAGCTAAAAAAAAAGACTTTAATTTATCCTTAATTGAGAGGGAAAAACATGTGATGAGCCATCTTGTAGGATTCGGGAAACTATTACATAGACTTCAAAAAAGCGTAGAGCTCTACTTGAAGCCAGTTGACTCGATGGGATATCCTAGAGGTGATTAGAAAAAAAGAGAGATACTCATGCTAAGCCAAAACGCGTGGAGCGGCTTGTGTCACACTATCACACTTGTCTAAATGGGTCTTTGGGGCCTAATGTGGCAAAGATTGGAAAGCTCGTGTGCATCGTTCCCATTAGTGAGCTTGGCTTGGTAGGCCCATAGAGGTTGTGGATTGAATCATTCTTTTGTTTGTGGATAACTGTGTTGAGAGGTTTCCCATGAAAAAAAATAAATAATAAATAAATTGAGTGATATTGGGGTTTTTGGTTTCCTTAAACTTTGAGCCAATTGAGGGTGTCACACTCCGTTCACCACATTTCCCGGGCAGAAAGAAAACCAATATGTGCTTGACTTCATATACATCACATGTTTGCACAATCATTTAAGATGAGTGTATTTGGCATTTCTATTTGTGGTTGCTTGGATTTTGTCTTGCTTGAGAGCAAGGAGGGTCTAAGTGTGGGAAGATTTGATATGTCATTAAATAGCCTTATATTTGTGCTCATTTATGCTTGTTTTTGCTCACATGTTAGGTAAAGGAATGTGGAACCATGCGTAATTTGACGTATCTAGATTAAAGGAAGAAATGACCGAGTAATGAGAAAGGAAGCATGAAAAGGTGCTAATCTTGGGAGAAAACGAGGCTTTAAAGAACAAGGAAAACACCCAAGGGCACATTTGGGAATGAAGGAGCAAAACAATAGTGTGAATGTCATCTAGAAAAACTCACGCTGACACTCACACCGTGAGTGTTAGGATGAGTCCACAGCAGAGTTTCTGATCAGGGGACTCACGCTGAGACCCACGGTGTGAGTGTCAGCGTGAGTATGCTTATCAGAAACTGATCATTGAACTCACGCTGACACTCACACTGTGAGTTCCAGTGTGAGTCTCAATGATCAGTTTCTTATCATTAAGACTCACGGTGGGACTCATACCGTGAGTCCCATCATGACTCCTTGTCCTGAAGACTACGTGAAGACGCAAATTTCAGACTATAAATACATTCAGGTGGTTATTTTGTATTCACTATTGAATTTCTGAACTCTCCCTCTAGATTTCTCTCCACACACCCATCTTAGAACCCTTTTCCCTTTTGCTAACTCAACCCTAGCCTCTTCTACTCTCAAATCTCTTTCTCTCTCCCTCCCTCTCACCCCACCCCATTTGAGCGCCCAAACTGAATTTTTAAGATATCACTTTTTTGTTTATTTTAAATTTTTGGTTTAGTTGATTTGATCTTTCCCTCATTGTGTTTCGTTGTTGGTCCATCGGGGACGATGTCTGATTTTAGTGCGGGGGGGGGGGGTCAATTTGTGGCTCGAATTTTGGGCTGTATAAAAGAGTGTTTGTTTAGTTTTGCTTGGATGATTCAAGGTACATAGTTCTTGAGTAATTTGCTTTCCTTGTGTGAATACGTAATCACTTCCTTTTTGTGGGTTTGTGGATTGAATTGGTGGTGCTTGTGAAACTCAACTTGTGAATTGATGATTTGAAACCAAACTTTTGAATGATCTAGTCTCTTGCCAATAACCTTGTTAGCGTTTTAATAAATGCATAAATTGACCAAGTGTGTTATGTTTGGCTAGTGACGGCTTATGTGAGATTCCGGTGACACTTGTTTTGCTTGAACTTGCCTCATTNTGGTTAGGTTTTTTTTTTTTTTTTTTTTTTGGGGGGGGGGGGGGGGGGGGTCAATTTGTGGCTCGAATTTTGGGCTGTATAAAAGAGTGTTTGTTTAGTTTTGCTTGGATGATTCAAGGTACATAGTTCTTGAGTAATTTGCTTTCCTTGTGTGAATACGTAATCACTTCCT
Source organism: Ipomoea triloba (assembly GCF_003576645.1). NCBI lineage: Eukaryota > Viridiplantae > Streptophyta > Magnoliopsida > Solanales > Convolvulaceae > Ipomoea > Ipomoea triloba. Next base: position 15,956,350 of record NC_044925.1, read on the forward strand.
TTTTGTGGGTTTGTGGATTGAATTGGTGGTGCTTGTGAAACTCAACTTGTGAATTGATGATTTGAAACCAAACTTTTGAATGATCTAGTCTCTTGCCAATAACCTTGTTAGCGTTTTAATAAATGCATAAATTGACCAAGTGTGTTATGTTTGGCTAGTGACGGCTTATGTGAGATTCCGGTGACACTTGTTTTGCTTGAACTTGCCTCATTAGTCATTACCCCGCAATGTGAAACTCTAGGGATTGCATGATTTGAAATGATCTTAGGCCATTGTTGTTTAACCCTAGCCGTTTAGCCTATCCACCTACATTGTTTATCCTTTGTGACCCTTTTTGAGCCTTTTTTGTTCTTGTAATAATGTGCTTAGCACTTGTTCCCCATTTTGAATGTTTTCTTTGTTAACCATCATCATTTAACCCTTAGCCCTTAGCCTAAATGTTTCCCTTCCACCCTTTGAGAAAATGTAGCACTTATTCCTTAGTTTAGGAGAGATTTTCCTTTGGAGCTCGTCTTTTATAGCATCACTCTAGATAGTTTTGTCTTAGTGTGGGGGTCTTTTGTAAATGAATTGAGTTTGGTTACTTTGAAAAGTGAAAGCCTTGAAAATTAGAAAAAGAGAAAAAAAATGAAGAAAAAATTCCTTTGAAAAAAGTTGAAAAAGAGAATCAAAATCTTGAAAAGTGAAAAGAAAAAAGAGTTGATTGAATAAAAGTGAAAGTTCCTCATCTTTATGGAAAGTTGTGTCTTTACGACACAATTCTAGAGTTGTGACACCCCAACCTTACATAAGCTGAGATAGATAAAAACTCAACACAACAGCTGACTATCTCAACCAACAACAGAACATAGCGGAAGCGAATTTAAAACCTAAGGGCGTCATGCCACATCTAGGTAAGATAACACGGCCTAGATGCACAGGCTAACCATAAAAACTGAACTGTATAAACGATAATCCTTAAGTCAAGTCTCAAAACATCCAAACACTAGTCAAGAGTTTATAAAGAAATCTCAAATGGCTCACAGGCCAAAGCATAAATCTAAAACATAACCACTATCTAAGCCTCCTCATACGGGTGTATCTCTATCGCGCTCACGCCTAGACTTTAAGGCAAACCTGGAAAACACACAAAGAACCATTAGCAAAGGACTGCTAAGTAACCACCATTCACACCCGCAAGGAAGTATAGATATACATATAAGTTGTAAATAGGTTTACACACCCATATAGAATATAAACACCAACAAACTGTTCAATAGTTCAAAACGGATACTCAACAACAATAAACTGAACGAATCATAAACCAAGACTCAACCAAAGGGTCCAATANGGGGGGGGGGGGGGGGTCAATTTGTGGCTCGAATTTTGGGCTGTATAAAAGAGTGTTTGTTTAGTTTTGCTTGGATGATTCAAGGTACATAGTTCTTGAGTAATTTGCTTTCCTTGTGTGAATACGTAATCACTTCCTTTTTGTGGGTTTGTGGATTGAATTGGTGGTGCTTGTGAAACTCAACTTGTGAATTGATGATTTGAAACCAAACTTTTGAATGATCTAGTCTCTTGCCAATAACCTTGTTAGCGTTTTAATAAATGCATAAATTGACCAAGTGTGTTATGTTTGGCTAGTGACGGCTTATGTGAGATTCCGGTGACACTTGTTTTGCTTGAACTTGCCTCATTAGTCATTACCCCGCAATGTGAAACTCTAGGGATTGCATGATTTGAAATGATCTTAGGCCATTGTTGTTTAACCCTAGCCGTTTAGCCTATCCACCTACATTGTTTATCCTTTGTGACCCTTTTTGAGCCTTTTTTGTTCTTGTAATAATGTGCTTAGCACTTGTTCCCCATTTTGAATGTTTTCTTTGTTAACCATCATCATTTAACCCTTAGCCCTTAGCCTAAATGTTTCCCTTCCACCCTTTGAGAAAATGTAGCACTTATTCCTTAGTTTAGGAGAGATTTTCCTTTGGAGCTCGTCTTTTATAGCATCACTCTAGATAGTTTTGTCTTAGTGTGGGGGTCTTTTGTAAATGAATTGAGTTTGGTTACTTTGAAAAGTGAAAGCCTTGAAAATTAGAAAAAGAGAAAAAAAATGAAGAAAAAATTCCTTTGAAAAAAGTTGAAAAAGAGAATCAAAATCTTGAAAAGTGAAAAGAAAAAAGAGTTGATTGAATAAAAGTGAAAGTTCCTCATCTTTATGGAAAGTTGTGTCTTTACGACACAATTCTAGAGTTGTGACACCCCAACCTTACATAAGCTGAGATAGATAAAAACTCAACACAACAGCTGACTATCTCAACCAACAACAGAACATAGCGGAAGCGAATTTAAAACCTAAGGGCGTCATGCCACATCTAGGTAAGATAACACGGCCTAGATGCACAGGCTAACCATAAAAACTGAACTGTATAAACGATAATCCTTAAGTCAAGTCTCAAAACATCCAAACACTAGTCAAGAGTTTATAAAGAAATCTCAAATGGCTCACAGGCCAAAGCATAAATCTAAAACATAACCACTATCTAAGCCTCCTCATACGGGTGTATCTCTATCGCGCTCACGCCTAGACTTTAAGGCAAACCTGGAAAACACACAAAGAACCATTAGCAAAGGACTGCTAAGTAACCACCATTCACACCCGCAAGGAAGTATAGATATACATATAAGTTGTAAATAGGTTTACACACCCATATAGAATATAAACACCAACAAACTGTTCAATAGTTCAAAACGGATACTCAACAACAATAAACTGAACGAATCATAAACCAAGACTCATCCAAACAAGCCAATATTCATCAGCGAGAGTACAAGGCAACAACCAATCCATAAACGAGATACCAACTGAACAACAATCATAAGGAAACCAATCAAACATAATCGAGAACCATAGGGTATCAATCGAATATACACAAGGAACCCATGAACACATAAACCAAGAAAGAACTCCCAAATCCAACCTCCAAACCTCATACCAATCACCATACCAAACCCAACCACAGTCGGAAGTCAAAACCCAGAAATCTGGTACGCAGGGGTGATGAACCCAATCACAGGGACCGAAGTCCAATCACAGGGACCGTAGTCCAATCACAGGGACCGAAGTCCAATCACAGGGGGTGTAATCAACCCGAATCACAGGGACCGAAGTCCAATCACAGGGGTAGCGAACCCAATCACAGGGACCGTAGTCCAATCACAGGGACCTAAGTCCAATCACAGGGGTGAATCGACCCAATCACGGGGGCAAAAGCCCAATCACAGGGACCTAAGTCCAATCACAGGGGTAATCAACCCAAATACAATCCATAGTAGCACAGCTATATCACCCATCAACCTCCAAAAGATACCAAGGAACCACCATCTCATTCTCACACTCCAACATCATCCCAAAACAACCAAACCAAGTGCTCATCTCATCTATGAACACAAACAAACTCCCAGGTAATGAATATCAAAGAATCAATAGACCAAGAGTGCAAAAAGGGAAACTAAAGACATGAATAAATCTCCAAGACAAGGTAGTAAATACCCAACAAAAGGCATGGATAAATACTCCAAAGACATGGTAAAATACTCCACAAAACAATCCAACAATAATCAGGAACAAAGGAGAAACAACAGACAACAACATCCCAAAAACAGCCTCTGAGAGCAGATTCCCAGAGTACTTGCGGAACACCCTGACGGAACACCGTCTTCCGCCGCACTCCTCCGCAGGAAGGAGGCGGACTGCCTCAACGGAACACCACTCTCCGTTCAACCCAACCGCCTTGGCCTTGCGGAACTCCCCGGCGGGTTACATTGTGCCGCCGAGGACCTCCGCAAGGTCAACTCCAACCCCAGTTCCAGAACATCAACAGCAGACACGAAAGAGGTATTTCCAGAGAGCAAAATCAGACCCAATACACCAACATTTCATCCAATTTAGAGGCCAAAGACATGGAAATCCAAACCATCAATGATCATACAACACTAATCAAAAGATCAAGATGAAATCCAACAAATAGATCCAACAAAATAGGCTAATCACAAAGAATTTTCAGGATTTCCAACACCAAGAACATCATATAGAATAGGAGTGAATAAAAATAGTTTTGATGGACATAGTGGTTACCTCAAAGAGCTTTTTCCTAATCCAACAAGCCTCAAGCAAGCTCACAAAGCCCCACCTTCTTGATGATCATCTTTTACCCAAAGAACCCCAAAAGAACATTTATAAGAATATGCAAAAGACTAACCAAACCACAAAATGCAAGGTAGATTCTAGGCTAGATGCACTTACCCACTCCTAGACAAGCATAAAAGAGCAATCTTGACTTGGAAACTTGTAGGGAAATGAAGATCAATTTTTGGATACAAGAATGGTGAAAATGGCGTGAGAGTGTAGGGAGGGAGGAAGAGGAGTGAAAGCTTTTAGGGTATTTTGATCATCAAAATATATACTAAGAATACATACAATATTTAGGGTGTAAGACTTTAATATGAGATGGGCTTAAGTACATATTATAATGGCTTACAAGAATTAAATATATGTCCAAGACTAGTAAGTTGGGCTAAATGAATTCACCCCTTACAATTAATTATAAGAATTAGAATAAGGAAGCCCATAAAATGTCTTAGGAACATTACATATATATTATATAATATATGATCAAGAAATTGGGCTTGTAGGAATATTTAATTACAAATATTGTAAGGATCCAAATTGAATAAAATCCCTTACAAGAATAAATTCAATTAATTGGGCTCTTGATTAGAATAATCAAATTAGGCTCAAGAATATATATATATATATATATTAAATTGAAAGAATTAGCCCAATTGGAATTAATTAAATTACCCAAGGAATTAATTATCGGTAGTAAGGCTTGAACGAATTTTCGGGGTGTTACACTCTACCCCCCTTAAAAGGAGCTTCGTCCCCGAAGCTCGAAGCTAACGGGAACTTGAAACAGAACGATTCAAAGAGAACAAGGGATTCAACGAAGGATTGAAAAGAAAACGATTGCTCAACTAATCCTAAACTCAAGAACACACTAACATGCAACTAAACTCAAGAACTTACTAACTTCTAACATTCTAAACTTATAACTTACCCAACCCAAAACTAGCATGCAAGAACTAAACTGGCTACTTACTTAGGTAAAAAGGATTCCTAACAAAGATCTAACATATGCACGGAAGCTATCAACTGAACTGGGTGACCTCCTCATGCCGAACTGCTTGGAACTGATTCCTCATCACATCCCCCATATCCAAGGTCGCTCCTTTGGCCACGTGGTTGGATCACACCGCCTTCACGGACTTCATTGCTTGCCGGTGCACTTCTCTTGACTGGGCGTCCAAAATTCTTGTTGGCTTCTCTTCGTAAGATAGAGCATCTTCGAACGTTACGACTTCCAGGTGGATATCACGAAGCGCATCATGTACATATATCTTCAGCAGCAAACGTGAAACGCATCACGCATCTAGTCTAACTTGGTCGGCATACGACTCCTATTGATCATGGGCAGCTTTCACTCTTTCGTGAACCAACTCAACTTTTCCGATGACACATGTAGACGCTACGATCTTAGGGTCACTTGATTTACCAAATCTTCCCAACTGAACGAGCTGCTACACTTCTTTGCTTTAACCTTTTGTCAGCTTAGGCGAACTCCATTTTTCTGGAAAGATCTAGCTCAGAACCATTTCATAAGGATAACTCGTATTGGGGACAGAAGGTTAAAACTAGTACGGTAGTACATATATAGGAAAACATTTATAGAAGGCATGCTTATTAAGAAAACGTTGATCCAACAAGGAAAAAGAATGAAAGGTTTAGGGNGTACGGTAGTATATAGAGGAAAACATTTATAGAAGGCATGCTCATTAAGAAAAACGTTGATCCAACAAGGAAAAAGAATGAAAGGTTTAGGGTTCAAGATTCAAGGACAACGTAGGTTAAGATTAGAATCAAAGGTTACCAAGGTTACAACTTAGGAAATAAGGTTGTCACCTTGCACAAGATATTTTCAAGAAGCAAACAATAGTAACGTTTGAAAGATAAAAGAGATTTTACAACCGAGGAAATATCTAGTTCTTTCATCAAGGAAGAGAAATGAAAAGAACTCGGATTTGAGAAAAGATAGGAACAAGATTGAAAACGCGGAAAGAGTTTTACAACGATAGGGTATCCAGCTTATTCAAGGAAAAGGAGGGAATCAGGTTCCAAGAAGAATTAGGAATGAGGTTTGAAAAGACATAAATGATTTTCAACGATAGGGTATGCAATTTTCCAAAGGAAAGAAAGAAATTCAATCTTGAAAGGAGGCAAGAATGAGACTTAAGATAAACTGAAGGGACGTCTCAACGAAAGGATATACAATTTCCAAGGGAACGAGAGAAATTCGGTTTCAAGGGACGATAGCAATGAGGTCTAGAATCAATAGGAGGGATGTTTCAGCAAAAGGCATTTGGAGTCTCAAGAAACAAAGAAGAATTTAGTTTACCACAAGAGATGTGAATAATGATTAGAACATATAGAAGGGATTTCTCAACAAAAGGATAATTGGGATTTCAAGGATGAAAGAGGAATTCAGATTTAAGAAGAATAAGGAGTTTCTCAACTCTAAGCGGTTTCCACAGCTTGACGATTTGACCATGATACTCTGACCGATTGACGGATCTTGACCTTGCTTCCTACGCAACGTGGGTCTACAGTTCGGATAAGCTCTACTTCGCAAGGTACGACACGCACAACCTTTGCTACCCCAGGAGAAGTCGAAGGCGATGGATTACTAAAGACTGATTGGTGCAGAACGAGAGATTCCTGAGGAAGCTTCATGAAAAGGTAGGTTCAACTAGGGAGGTATCGCCTGATCCTGAAAGGAGATTCGCCTATGATTACTGGTGATCTTGAAAACCAGGTTTACTTTCTTGTACTTTGAAACATCGAGGTCCTAAAGCCGACGTAACGCGTGCATCTTCTTTAGCATTAAGAATTCTTGCTCTTTTGATTGTTCAGGGTTCTACGAGAAGTCCTTTATTTATTCGATTGGCAATCTTCGTTGTAAGGTGGTTCGGTCAAATCTTGGTGTTCTTCTTGCGATTCTTGCAGGTCAATAGCACGAACACATATCAACCTATTTTTCCACTCTTCATTGGTTCTTCTTGTTGGTCATCCAAAGTAGTGGAACGCAGCTCTCAACTTTAATCTTTGTGTTTAGCGCGATCAAGGGCGCCTTTGCTTACTTGCTCGGTAGATTAAGTCTTCTACGGAACTCCATTAGCACTACGGGCCAACTCCACTTTGGAAAATTCGGGGATTGAGCTAGCCTTTAGGTTCACTTCGGTTGGTCTTGATATGCGGTTGATTCGGTCGTTTACTATCTTGCTTAGTTTATTCCTTTATTTATTTCTTGCCACCGAGGTTCCTTCCTTAGAGTGCTTGCACGAGACTCCTTATGGCCGACCTGAAAGCTCCTACTTGGCGTGCTTTAACTCTTCCTTGACGCGTCGGCATTTGCTCGTGCCGNTTGACTTGGAAACTTGTAGGGAAATGAAGATCAATTTTTGGATACAAGAATGGTGAAAATGGCGTGAGAGTGTAGGGAGGGAGGAAGAGGAGTGAAAGCTTTTAGGGTATTTTGATCATCAAAATATATACTAAGAATACATACAATATTTAGGGTGTAAGACTTTAATATGAGATGGGCTTAAGTACATATTATAATGGCTTACAAGAATTAAATATATGTCCAAGACTAGTAAGTTGGGCTAAATGAATTCACCCCTTACAATTAATTATAAGAATTAGAATAAGGAAGCCCATAAAATGTCTTAGGAACATTACATATATATTATATAATATATGATCAAGAAATTGGGCTTGTAGGAATATTTAATTACAAATATTGTAAGGATCCAAATTGAATAAAATCCCTTACAAGAATAAATTCAATTAATTGGGCTCTTGATTAGAATAATCAAATTAGGCTCAAGAATATATATATATATATATATATTAAATTGAAAGAATTAGCCCAATTGGAATTAATTAAATTACCCAAGGAATTAATTATCGGTAGTAAGGCTTGAACGAATTTTCGGGGTGTTACAAGAGTGTTGTCTTGCTTTCTCTTGTAGTTTGCTCCTTTTGCATAATTGTCAAGTCTCTTCTAAATTAGTTTGTGTTTAGGTGTGAATTTCTCTCATTTTTGTTTATCTTCCATACCCCTTCCTTGTTAACCCTTTACCCTTTAGCCCCGTTACAAGCCAAATAAAGACCTATTTGATCATTTCATGCATTCCAAAGGTCAATCTAGTGGGAGTAAGAAGGGCAAGCTTATGGAATCTCATCTTGAGCCATGTTTTGCATAATCTTAACTTAGTGCTTGTGCACACAAGGTCTTCACACACTCTAATAATGGCGCTTGGTTATTGGCTTGAGAAAGTAACTCGTTTGCGAGGCCGAGATGATTCTTGAAAGAAGTTGGGGTTGGGTTCTCATGAGTTGCTTGTGGATGTTTGGTTATACAGGAAGGAAGTGAGATAAGTGTTCATTGCTTGGTGGTGATTATTCTTTGTCTTTGCTTGAGGACAAGCAAAAGTTCTAGTGTGGGGGAGTTGATACCTTTGATTCTTGACCCCTTTTAACCCCATACTTTAACCATTTTTTATAACAAAGTGCTTTAGTTTGAGTGGAAATTATGATTTGTTTGTGTGGTTTGATGTTTCTAGATAAAGTGGGTCACAACGAGTCAATAGGATGCTTCTTGGAGCATAATGGAACAATTTTGGAATCCTAGATTTCACTCAAGGAGGATCGAAGCAGCGGAACGCAAAGCGGGAGAAAAGCTGTAAAATTGAACGCATACGGCCTAGCAAACAGCCGGATGGGTGGCCGCTTACCCCGACGCAGATCTTGCCTAGCCAAACGACTTAGCAAATGTCCGTTTGCATGGCCGGATGTCGCGATTCCTGCACAGTATAAAAGTTGTTTTTATGCATTTTGTGCCGAAGTTAGAACCATAGATAGCATAGAATAGCTCTCTTTCATTTCCTTAGAGTAAGATAGCATATCCTAGCTTAGATCTACATTACCCACTTACTTTGGAGCATTGCATTGAAGATTTGAAGTGGATCTCAACAACTCTTTCCTTCATTAAATACAAAAGTGGTCTATTTCTTTATCTCATCTCTTCTTTACATTTATTGCTTATTTATGATTTCTTTACTTGAAATTGCTATGTTTACCTTGCAAATAAGTGAGTAGTCCTTTATTTGGATTAGATTAGGTGATTATTGTTTCTATTGATGCTAGCTATGTAATTATTGCATAAATGAGATGAACACCCATTTAGGGTTCTTGAGTTTGAATTGGGTTTGAATTCTATCTTTCAATAATTATTGCGCAGTGATTGTTGTTTGTCTTTGGAAAGTATTTCATCACAATAGGAATTGGATGGAAGACTTGAACCTTCTCATTCTCAAACCCAATTTCCCTTCTATGGAAATAGGGATAGATTGGGGGCTTACAAAGCTTTTGTTCTTAAAGAATTCGGGTTGATACACCATGGGAATGGGGCAACCCTTGTTCTAATTGTTTATCTATGAAGGGTTTTTACTCCCCGAAAATATTCCTTGAGTTGCATGCCATCTGACCAACATTCTTTGTAGATAACACAAAAGATTTCCCCCTCTTTGACAGTCTTAAACACTCATATTTTTTATTGACCAAGAGTTTCATATTGAATGAGCTTGGTATCTTGGAAGCTTATGTGTTTAGAAGTGTATTGTCTTGCTTGAAAACAAACAAGAAGTAAAGTGTGGAAACTTGATAAGCTCCCAAGACACCTATATATTTGAGTATAAATAAGGGTAATTGATAGCATTTTTAACATCCTTATGTGATTAATCTTACGATATTATGAGCTTTAATTCGTTAACCACACACAAAGCTACGTTTGGTGCATTTTGAAACATTTCATAGGTCCCGGGAGCCGTTAGGAACAAGGAACGATTGAAACAAGCGAACCGAGCAAGACAGGAGCCCCGGAAGACCCGAAGGAAGGCATTCACGCGTGAAGACGCGTGAACGGGACAGTGCGGAGAAAATATTTTTATGGTAAATTTCGGGAGATATATAAGGAGGCTTGATAGAATTTCAGAGAGGAGTCCAAATACAATTCTGATTTCTTAGCTTTCTAAACTTTAGGTTTTAGAATTTCTATTCTTAGATTAGTCTAGATTTACATTTCCTCCTTGCAAGTGAAGATTGGAAGCTTGGATTGAAGACTCCATTTCATTTACTAGGTGATCTCTATTTAATCTTATCTTTATTTTACATATCTTGTTTTGGATTGAATTAGCTTATGATCTTGAATTCTTGATTATGTGTGGCTGGTTTAATCTAGGGCTTGGATTGTGTGAATCTATGTTGCCAGTGTGAAGATCTTATTTCTTATTGTGGATTTGATTACCTTGATGTTGGAATATCTATTCTTGTCTATTGATTGTTGTTTTGATTAGATCTTGTATAGATTTGGCAATCTATTGAGAGATTGAGATCATGACTCTATCATGGTATTGATTTCAGTTGAGTTGAAGCTTTTTGCAATCATAGATCCTATGGAATTCATGATTAGGAATAGTAGGAAAGTGTGTAGCCAAGGTGTTTGATAAAATGTCTCTTAGGGCTTTTGGTTGCTAAAAGGCACTCCTAAGCCTAAGATGCCCTAGTACACAAAGGTGGAAAAGGACTAAGATGACACACTCTTGAATAGCTAACGTCATTGCATCATTTGTCCACTACTTGAGACACACAAGGATGCAACATAGACGAGCACGATTCAATCCCCTATTTTCTTATATCTTATCTATTATACTTTGATTTTCGTTACCTTTTGTTCACATTACACTTCACATATGCTATTCACCGTATTCACCACTCACATTCGTCTCATTACATGTTCATTCGATTGAAAGCAATAGCATTGATTCACCTCCACGTCCCTCCTTCGAGACCGACACTCGGGGAGTCGTAGACTCTTCGTTTTATCATTACACTTACATTCCATAATACATGACACCTAACCTCTATGCACACAAGAGTTGCTTGTCACTCACCTTTGAGAAAATGGAGTTTGAAGGAAATAGGCAAACAAAATGTTTGTTGAATTGCCTCATCTAGTCAAGTTTCCATGAGAATGGGACTTAGGATTAGTTGATAGTCCAAGTGATCATGAGAGTGACATTGACACTTACACCATTTTTCCAAGTTCATCATCTAGACTTACATAACTTAAGCTTTAGACACAAATGGGATTTTATGCAAGGATGTTTGGTTCAAATCTCTATTTTATCTATTGTCTTTTAACTCACTTACTTGTTCTCATTATTTATTACTTGAACATATGCAATACTCAAATATCTTTAGGTTAGCTGTCAAACACTATATGAACATATGCTTAACCCCTCATTACTTAACTTCCCTTTAAGTCATTTCTTGAGAACGATACTTAGCTCTTAATTTTCCATCATGACTAAAACCAACTTTCAGTACCTTAACTCCATTTTATCACTCCCTGCATACTCTACTAAACCAACGTTTAGTGTATACATATACATCATCATTCATCACCTAGAGCTAGCTTGTTTTGCTATGTACACAATTAATATTAGTACTGATAATTCAAACTGCACTCTGATTTCTTGTTGGTAGATGTGATTACTTATCTAATTTCAGAAATATATACACAGAGTTTCTATATACTAATGCAATCTGATTTATATCGCTTCAAGATGATAAAGTATCGTAGATCTTGAATGCAAGACTTACGAGTTCAGAATTAATTAACGTTTTTATAGTTATTAGTCTAGATTTGATTATTCTGAATAACAAATAAAAACAAAAACATAAGAAAAGAAATGAATCCGGACACAAGAAATGATTACATAGTTCGGAGCTAAAACTCCTACGTCTGCGGGGCTACTCAGCTTTTGCCCAATCCACTAGATGATCACCAAGGTTACAACAGTTGGAATATATGCCCAAACATACAATGGTCCTAAACCAACACAACCTTCATCATCTCCATTTGAATTGGTTAGCTGCAAGCCGAAACTCTTCAATAATCTTCAATCTCGACTCAGCATCAAAGAAAGCATCAATTCATCAATATAATATGATAAATGTTCACACAAAATTCTCTAAATTTTTAATCTCAAAGTGTGTGAATAATGAGCATCATTCCCACCCTTTATATAGCTTAGAACACCTCAACAACCTTCACCAAAGTAGTGGCTGAAAAATCCTTAATTAAATGAGAGCCACCCAACCTTTAAAAGCTTAAAATAAATGATATCCACATAAAATCAATATGTGGACCAATTCTATTTGACTGTATAAGACTGCATGCTGTCTGAGACAGATTACGCTGATACAGTCCCTCTTTCAGCACTGTAAGACAACCTGATTGACGGTCCATAAACTACAATAAAAAAATATAGACCAAGTGTATTTTTGACAAATAATTTAGCCAATAAAATGAACCGTGTATCATTTGTACACTTACAATCTATCCCTTTGGCAATTATTTGAGAAAAACACCTTCAAACATACTTAGGCATTTAAAAACCAAAATTTAACCATTTTATTAAAAACATGCCATAAGTGAATTTGGTAACAAGGATAAGAAACTTAATACAAAATAAATCCAAACATATATTGTTTTAAAAACCATGTGCAACCGAACAACAACTTCAAAACTAGCGAAATCGCAATAGAACACTCCTCCTTAACATATTTTCTCAAGCATGTCAAGCTTCAAATATCTCCAACCAAATGCCAAACTCCCCCGGAGCTATTACTCCCCCTTAGTACAATAAATCAAAGCATTCATCAAAAAATTGTCACAACATACCTTAACTCCCCCTTTTTGTCAAAAAATTGGCAAAGGTGATAATCTAATGGTCTAGAGGAGAGGCAGAGTCATTCCTCTTCAAAGTAAGGGAAAATAGCTTAGAAATCAATAATATCTTTAAGAATTTCATCCAATCAAACCATAATCCACTCATGTCCATCTCTCATCATGAATTCATCTTCCATGCATATCACTAACCATTGAAAATAAAGATAATCCAAATTGTCAATCACCAATATAATAACCACCAATCCATACCAAATCACCATATTAATAAGTATGAATCACCATACTCTTCATATGCAACCCACGTTCACAGTAGTACGCACCACTTAGATATTCTTCATAAAATACGCAGTTCAATCCATCACCATGATAATCCAAATAATATGATAATCTGAATAATATGATAATTTTACTACTGATAATCCAAAAATATGATGATCCAAATAATAGTCCGAACAGTATGATAATCCAGATAACTATGCTCCTCCTCAATTGTGATTGTTTCATCACAATATCATCATACTAAGACAGCTCTTGGAGTAAGTTTCTTTGAAGTTGTAACATGCACCTACATAAGTAGAAAAGAAACGAGAAACCTAGAACTAGGCACACGCAACTTGAAAACCACTCGGCAAATAAGACAGACGCTCTTATAGACACAAATTCAGGAATTTTCAATTTGGGTCAAATAAAGCAGGAAGATAAGCACATCCACGAAAAGCAGCTTCAGGCACTGGTTCATCACATATAACACAAAGAACACATAAGCAGACACGAAATTCAGAGAAAAAAATCAAGTTGCGACAGACAAAGCAAAAATAAAGCAGATACATTTAGGTAAAGCAGATTGAAAGCACATTTTCATAGCACATTTTGCACAAAAGCACACAAAGAATATCAAATACGGTCATGACCAGACCAACAAGTATAGAAGACAAGCAATTTCAGATTCCAGATTCTTGAAGAAGCAACAGGTGTTTTGTCTTTGGCCTTTTGAAAAGGTTGTTCAATAGACACCTGGTTTATTTCAATGTTGACCCTTCAATCTTGAATTTCCAGATTCTCTACACCTTCCACTAGTTCTTGAGTACCGCTTTTCCCTTGCGGTGCGTTTGGTATTTTCTGGGTTATAAAATCCGCTTTCCTCACTCAAACTTGTTTTACAAATGGTGCAATGCGCTTGTGAATGTATTTCTCAACCCTTTGATCCTTGTAGAAATAGTAGCATTCAGGTCTGGTGTAGTCGCGCATCCTGCAATAATGACAGACAGGGTTATATCTCATGCGATTAATGTTTGAGTGCAATACATTACCATAGCCTTGTCTAGTTACACTAGATTTTGGAATGACACGATTTGATTCAGATTCTGTAACACTGCGTTGTTGAGTTGAGCTGGATTCAGGGATGTCATGAACTGGTCCAGATTCTTTAACAAAGACAGTATCTTTGTTCTTACCACCTGTGAAGCCAAGCCCAAACTTGATAGTGGTTTGTCTTCCTGAATCAAGTATTTCATCAAGTGTAGACGTGGTGTCTATCATCTTGATACGCCTTTTGAGAGTTTCCAGCTCCTATTTTAGCTTTTCCTCACGATCAAGACTGGCCTTTAAGAGGGTTTCTTTATCAGCAACTTGACTTTTGTACACTTTTCTGGCATTTTCTAATATTCCAATCTGACTAGACAATGAACGATGAACTTTAAGTAAAACCTCCCATTTGGAGTACAATTTTTTGTATTCTAATTCATAAGACACAGGAGGTAACTCGCGATCTTCAGCTGAATTATATTCTCCACCGTCTGAATCGGCATGCTCTTCTACGTTAGGTCAGTGTTAGCTCCAAATTTCCAGATATTTCGTCAGAGTCTGACACAGCCGCTTCTGATTTAGGTTCATTGTCGCTCCAGGTTAGGGTCGTCATGGACTTCTTTCTTCGTAGGTGTGTAGCACATTCAGCTTGAACATGTCCAAATCGTTCGCATTCATAACATCGGATGCCCTTGTTTGCTTTGTCTTTTGGTTTAGCAGTGCGTGAGCCAGATGGTTTTGAATTTGATACTCCAGATTTTTCCACACCTTTTGAACCACTTGAGTTGATCCCTTTCAGATTTCGTGCCTTAGCATTTTGTGTGAAATTCTTTTGCTTAACCTGTTTCAAAATTTTAGAAAAATGTTTAGATAATAAAACAACAAGATCATTAGACAGCTCATCTATATCAGGCAAATCGAAATCTTGTCCTTCAGCGTTGAATGCAACAGACTTCTCTTTCTTTGTATGATCAGTCAGGATCTCCATTTCGTAGGTCTTAAGGCTTCCCATCAAAGCTGCAAGAGTTTTATCTTCCCAACCTGTGTTTTCCTAGATAGCGGTCACCTTCATTCGAAAACGCGGTGGTAGAGAACGCAAGACTTTCTTGACCAGTTTTTGTTGGGGAAATAGCTCGCCCAACACATCAGCTCGATTTGTCAGTTCTTGAACACGTTCGTTGAAGCTTACAATATTTTCGTTCTCATTCATCCTTAGATCTTCAAAGTCCGAGTGAACCAGTTGTAACTTTGATTGTCTTACCGAGTCAGTGCCTTCATAGGTAGTCTCCAATATTTCCCACGCAGTTTTTGCAGAGTCACAACTTGCCACTAAAGTGAATTGGCTTTCATGCATTAGTGAATAAATTATATCTAAAGCTTTGTTGTTATATCCGGCGAGAGTCCTTTCAGCTGCATCCAAGTCAACCTCGGGTTTTAGTACTTTAGGATCATTTGCTGTTTCACCATCTTTAGTGGGATGTTCCCAACCAGTTAGGACAGTTGTCCAGATCCGTTCCCCTTGTGCTTTGAGATGCATCCTTGTCCGAGCTTTCCAGTAGGGGTAGTTGTTACCTGTTAACTCGAGAGGCTGTTTGATCATTCTGAAACACATAACAAACGATAAGACAAAACAAAATAACCAAAACAATAATAGAAGGAAAACACGCCTAAGTCCTGTGTTCAAAAAACACGATATAGCCAGATCGATTAGACTAATAAATTAAGTCTCCGGGCTCTGATACCAATTGATAAAGCATTGTGGATCTTGAATGCAAGACTAACGGGTTCAGAATTAATTAACATTTTTATAGTTATTAGTCCAGATTTGATTATTCGGAATAACAAATAAAATAAAAAACATAAGAAAAGAAATGAACCCGAACACAAGAAATGATTACGCACTTCGGAACTAAAACTCCTACGTCTGCGGGGCTACTCAGCATTTGCCCAATCCACTAGATGATCACCAAGGTTACAACAGTCGGAATATATGCCCAAACATACAATGGTCCTAAACCAACACAGCCTTCATCATCTACACTTGAATTGGTTAGCTGCAAGCCGAAACTCTTCAATAATCTTCAATCTGGACTCAGCATCAAAGACAACGTCAAAGACAACATCAATTCATCAATGTAATATGATAAATGTTCACATGAAATGCTCTGAATTTTTAATCTGAAAGTGTGTGAATAATGAGCATCATTCCCACCCTTTATATAGCTTAGAAAACCTCAACAACCTTCATCAAAGTAGTGGCTGAAAAATCCTTAATTAAATGAGAGCCACTCAACCTTTAAAAGCTTAAAATAAATGATATCCACATAAAATCAATATGTGGACCAATTCTGTTTGACTGTATAAGACTGCATGCTGTCTGAGACAGATTACGCTGACACAGTCCCTCTTTCAGCACTGCAAGACAACCTGATTGACAGTCCAAAAACTACAATAACAAAATATAGACCAAGTGTATTTTTGACAAATAATTTAGCCAATAAAATGGACCATGTATCATTTGTACACTTACACAAGAATTCAACCAAATTTGTGCAATTAATTCTCACTTTCAGAGGAAGGCATGAAGCTACCTCAGATCCTTCTTAATGTTGTGCATTCAAATAGTTTCAATTTAATACTGTACTATATACGCAAACAGTGATCCCAAATTTTTTTAATTTGTACATTTCAATCACTTTTATGTATGCTATTGAATATATAATCCAAACAATATAATACCATCAAATTTCTACTTCAATAATCCCTAAAAACGAGTAAGAACCCTAAGCAGTCAAAGATGTACTATATGCATATCAATAATATACTTTGTACACAAATACAACCTGCTCGAAAACAATAAACAAGGAAATTTGTGGTTGAATAATTTTTAAAACCCTATGTAGTTGAAAATGTACTTTATCATTCTTGTTTGAGTTTGTAATCGCAATGTGTGTTTAGAATGAGATATTTACCTTCAAGAATGAGAAGCAAGGGAGTGGGATTGTCATCTTCTTGTGTGTTTGTAGCAGTGAAGAGTGAGGAAGCAGTGGATATGGCGATGGCGTCCAAGAGAAGCATTGACGAGAGAAGCCGTGGCGATGAAGTCGAGAGACGCAACAAAGAAGATAGACCTTTTATATTTTTAAAAAATAAGTAAATAAAGATGTGCGACGTGTATCGCGCATCTAACGGCGCCGCGTCGTTTTGGGCCATGGTCTCCATGCAATAACAATTGAGGGTAGGCCCAAAATAGACCAAGTTGTGGGCCCCTTGATAGGGGCCTAGCCTATTTCCACCGGCAAATTATTCTATGGACCATGGTCCATATAGTGTTGTGTGAACCGTAACAAAAAGTGCATTTTTAATATACAAAATGTAAATTATTTGTGTACTGAATATACATTCGGTACACAAATAATGTACATCCCCTAAATACAATGTACATTTTTAATATATTAAAAGTACATTATTTTTATATATACTGAATGTACATTATTTGAAAGTATGGTCCAAACAGCTATCAAATAATGTGCATTCAGTATAAAAATAATATACTTTTAGTATATTAAAAATGTACTTTGTATTCAGGGAATGTACAATATTTGTGTACTGGATGTACATTATATATTATGTAATGTACATTCAGTACACACAAATAATGTACATTTAGTATATTAAAAATGTACTTTTTGCTATGGTCCTCACAGCACTATGTGGACCATGGTTCACACAATAATTAGTCTACTTCACACAAGACTTATTTCTTTTGGTAATGAGAGATGATTGCATGAGTGTAAATTGCCTTACTTAAGAAAACCTTGTACTGTTATTGCTTCACTTGTTGTTTCTCTTTTCCTAGTGCTCCTTTTGATCAAGCACTAAGCACGGGTCATCCCACTTAACCAGTTGTTGAGTTATTGTGATTTATCCATCAATTATCCTCTCGTATTAGAGGGTGGAGCCTTAAGGGTGGGGAAATTTTCCTTTTTTTGAGTAAGATAAGAAATAAAGAACAAAGTGGATCAATGGAATAAATACCAAAGCATATTAAGAGTAATTTATACATATATTTTTTTTAATTATAAATGGACCCCACTCCGCACTTTATTGTGCATTAAAATTTAAAAATCAAATAATTTGCAACTGCTAGCCCTAGTGAAACTTACATGACACTAATGTACTTTTTTTTTACCAGAAAACCTACCATCACTAAGGGTAAATTTTGTCTTATAACTTTAGCCAGTAAAAGATCAAAATAAGATAAAGCAACATAAATTATTCATAGCTAGTTAACTCAAATCAAGAAGGTCAATAAACAACTCTCATTAATAGTTAAATTTGAAAACTTATAATCATAAAGGTAGTTGTTCGACCAATTCGATTGGGATTCTCCAGCTTAATTAATGTGTTTTCTAGCACTAGCTAATGTGGAGAAAGTACATTTAACGAAATAAAAAAACATCAATGCCACACTTTTAGTCCCCATTTTTGTTCTGTCAAAGCCAATTGGAATTCCAAACTTTAGAACTACTTTAATATAATCATATTAATATATTAATATTTAATATATACACACAACACAGAAAAGCCCATAACTGGCGCCCTCTTTAGCATGAGAAAGTAAAAACTACTACTGGTCCCAATTTTACAATTTATTACAACATTATAAAACGCATAAAAATCCACAAATACAACACTAACTTTTGAATTGGTCCCCATATATATTACACAGCAATAGGAATAAGGTTCAAATTAGCCACTGAACGTAACCTGAAAGTGCAATTAGACCACTGAATTAAAAAAAAAAAGTATAATTAGGCCACTGTACATTCCAAATGTATGCAATTTCACCTGATAGCAGGTTAGCATGTATTTCATCAGGTTACTTGCTTAATAATAAACTATTAAAATAAAAATTTAAAAAAAAAAAAAAAAAAAAAAACACACCTGCCGGCGGCTACCGCCACCCCCTCCCCCGTCCCCCTTTAATAATGCACTTGCCACCTTGATAGGAAACTTGTGGATGAATCAAATTTAATTAATTAAATTATTATTATTATTATTTACGAAAAGTCAACTTCTTTCACAAAACAACTTTTGTTTTACTATGGTGTGTGTTTGTTTGTTTGTTTTTTTTATTTTTTAAATTTTTAAATTATTTTAATTTTTATCTTAATAGTTTATTATTAAAATTTATTTTAAAATGTCAATTCACTGTCCACGTAAGCAAGTAACCTGATGAAATGGGTGGTAACCTGCTATCAGGTGAAATTGCATACATTTGGAGTGTTCTGTGGTCTAATTGCACTTTTTTTTGTTCAATGGCCTAATTGCACTTTTAGATTACATTTAGTGGTCAATTTGAACATTATTCCCACAACAATATAAGCAGGCAACACATGTATTCACTATTAAAAGCAACAACATATATATGCACTTGCACTTCTTTTCCTTTTTAGACAGGAAACAACACATAAATTGTAGCATTTGTTAAAAAATAAATTGGCTTAAATGACATTTGAAATGGTCATCTTATAGTACGATTTTCAGTAAAATTCACTCTCGATTTGAGTCGGGTTAAAATGGAGTCCAGTTCTTTAAATTAATTGAGATTTTAATTTGATATGTTATACGTATAAAAGGGATAATGGGTATTTCAAAATATATTATTTGAATTAAGAAAAATGGAGTTAAAAGGCTTATAATAAGCGTTTTTCCTACATTAAGAAAGAAATGTGAATTTTGACAATGTTTGGAAACTCGGAAAATGATTTCTGGGAATCATTTTCCGAGTTTTTCGTGTTTAGCTACACCTAGAAAACTCAGTCAATGAAATATTATTTTCATTGACGGGGGAAATCTGCCCAAAATGGAGAAAAATGACTTCCACCCAAAAAGTCCGGAAGTCATTTTCCGCCAACGGAAAATGGCTACTGGACCATCAATGTCTTTGGTTTTCGGCAGAAACAATGGTTTCCTCCGTGTTAGAAATAATTTATTCCTAACGTTGATTCATATAATAAAGGTGTCGTGCTTATATGAATCAAGTGGGACACTGTTAGAAATAATTATTTCCAAACATTGATTTATATAATAGAGGTTCTAATTCCATAAGGGACTCACGTTGATGATTAGTGATGTATAAAGGCATAATTATTGGGTGAAATTCCCTCCCTCTCATTCTGTTAAAATTTAAGTTTATAAGGGTTAAAAGATGTATAATGGAAAAAGGATATGGGTTCTCCTAAAAGGAGGTTTCACATTCCTAAAGAGATTTCTATTCATGAAATTAAAGGAGGTTTCCCATTCCTCTTGAAAGTGGTTTCTCATCACATCTATAAATACCCAGGAAAACTCTAGGGATCATATGGTTTTCGAATCATAGGTTTCTAGTCTCCATATAATCAGGAGGTGATTAAGGCATACAGATCAGAGAGGTGAAGAATTCTTGATTATTCAAGTTAGAGATTACATGGAATCAAGTAAGTCTTTAACCTTATTCTTGTTTTAATTAAAGATCCATGATCATGAACATTGTTTAGTTAATTGATTTGATTTACATGCGATTCACTGTTATTTGTGCTTCCGCATTCAAGTTATAAGCGCATAAGGTTTTAATTAACACGCCGGAAACCAAAGCCTTGCTCTGATTTCCCGCCTGAAACCAGAGAAGTTCTCTGGTTTCCGTTGTGGAAACCATTCCCGTCGGAAACTAGAGCAGCTGCTTTCCGCCGAAAACCAGAAGGGGGGCTTTTTTTTTAAAAAAAAATCCTTAAAATATTAGTTTTTATATTATTATAAATTTTTTAATATTTTAAATAAGATAACAAATATATATATATATATATATATATATATATATAATTATAAAATTCCACTCATTTTTCAGAAAATGAACCAAACACACAAAGACAGTTTTCCATAATATATCCAAACACTGGAAATGAATCTATTTTCAGGAAAATAACTCATTTTTCATAAAACATTTTTCAGACGTCATTTTTCTTTTTTTCAAACACAGCCTCTCGTATAGGGTATAGATACTATTCTCTTTTTAATGAAAGAAATCAAATTAAAAAAAAATGCTTGGGCATGTAAGAGGTGCAACATACCCTTCCACTGCCGCTAGAGTGGAGACCATCAAGGGTGCGTGTGCACATGCCTAACAACCCTTCCTCCCTCTTTTTTTCTTCTTTGGTGAAAGGACATGAAAGAAACAAAGTAAAAAACACGTACACGGCAATAAGAGCATCCTTAGCAGTTAATTTTTTAAGGTTTTTGGAATAGTAAATGCATGTTAGATCAAGAAGTATTGTCTAAACATATACAGAATGAATCTACGAGTAACCTAACCTCTTAATAGCGGAAGCATAGATCGTGTTGATCTCCAGCCATAGTTGATGCCTTGTTGTGTTGCCTGTGTTAGTCGTTTTGTCTCACACTTGACTCAGAACCCTAGATGGTGTACTGGTATTTCTAAGCAGTGTGAGTACCATAACTTTAGGTCCTATATGATTGTCAGTCCTGCATCCCATCAATGCAGGCTTATATAGGCATATGGTGGATTGGACTAAACCTAGATGTCCAATCAATCCTATAACTTAATGGGCCTAGTCCACTTGCATCATATTATTAAGGCCCATATTGGAAAAAGTCTTACAGTCTCCCACTTGGTGCAAGTACTAGCACAACTCTCATCAAAGAACAAAACACATGAATCATAGCAATATGTCCTCTGCTCGACAGAGTAATATCTTCTATGCATCACATGCATTTTTATTCCCCAACTTAAGTCCTTTATGAACAAACCCAACGTTTATTCTTGGTACCTTAAGGGATGTTTCTCAAAATAAAATATATGCGCAACTTAAAAGAGAAAGCCATCCAAATTGTACAAGAGAGTACACTTCATGATCTCTAAGATACTTAATGTTAACTATGTCTTAAGTAGAGATCTCTCAATGTTAGCATAATGCTAACTATGTTCCATGACTAGTTTTATAACTTAACTTAAGCACTACCTCTAACGGCCAAGAGCTTGGAGTCGACACGTCTGTCACTCCCACTCATCAAAATAGCCAAAAGATAGTTTAGTCATAGAAGCATTCCAACAACTTAGACAATAAACCAAAATTCTAAGTCCATAAATGTGGAATTTTAAATATACACCATAACTTCCCAAATAACTTCAAGGTCCATTATGAGTCTTAGTTTTATGTCTTGCAAAATTGTCTTGAGCCTTATAAATCAAAATGGCCTAGGATCAATTTTGAAGAAACTAAGGACTTTATTAAATGCTAAAGAATTTATTTAAATAATAGTGTATCACAAGTTAAATGTTTTGTTCTAATAAACTCTTTAATATTGTTACAACATTTTCATAAATATGTTGCACAACCAAATGTTCAATAATTTGAACTTATGAATTTATGTGAACAAATACAAGATTAATACTTGTGGAATCTCTTAATGGAGCATCTTAATGATCTTTTTCTAAATAATCACTCCCATTGATTAAAATATTCTTCAGCAGAATTAATGATATACGTACTCACAATTGATTTGACCAACTAAATAATGAAGATATAATTCCCCACCATTAGTTGGGCATACTAAATAATCAATATTTGGTTCCAATCCAACTAAAGTATTAACTAATGAGGACATAACTCTCCACCATAGTTGGACATACTAAAATAATAAAATACACTTTCCAAAACAAAGTTGGAATTTGGCTCGAAGAGGTACATTTTGTTCTTGGAAACCAAAAGAGGTCTATCGAATATATCATGTAACTTACTACAGTTAATCCAAATAACCGAGCAATATTCGCGAAATAATTAATAAAAGTGGTTAAATTTTGGGAAGTAACTAAATACATGTTTTGTCAATGCAAACCATGAAAACTTAGAAGTATAATTGAACTAAATTTATAAATTCTAAGATTGTGATAAAATTATTATCTAATGGGTTGAAGGATTTATTGACATAAAACTTGCCTGTAGGGTAAAGTTTTATTTTTATTAAATCCAATTAAAACCATTATGATAAAATTTCATCTCAATTATTAAATAGACAGAAGAATCTAGAGACATAAAACTTGCCTGTGGGCTAAAGTTTTACTCAATTAGATCCAACTGAAATTTTATGATGAAACAATTATCAAATGAGTTGAAGAATCAAGTGATATAAGACTTGCCTTTAGGCTAAAGTTTTAATCAACAAGATTCATTACAACTATTATGATAAAACTTAAGAATCATATTCCTTTTCTTAATCCTTGTGGGTAAATTAAGAAATATGATCTAAAGTTTGCATCATAAAATTAAACTTTATGATAGAGATGGAAATTATTTATAAATAACCATAAAATAAATAAATTTATTTATTTCTATCATTACTGATAAAACTACTAAACTACATTCCGATACATAATTGCATGTGGGCTAAATTATGATCATAGTCTAGTATTTAATCCTAATTAATCATACAAATATAAGAACATTGCCTGTGGGCTAAATTCCATCATATTAAATACAATTAGTCACAAATGATTTGTCTAAAACTTTATGTGATCGAGATAAACTGCTCAATATATAATTTTAATTGATTAAAGGATGTTGTGGCTACTCCCCAACCAAATTAAAATTATAAGATCACTAGACAATTATCAATTCATTGCCTAACCTTTATGTGATTCAAGCTTAAGAGAAATCAGTAAATTAAAGATGCTATGGCTATTCTTTAATGAATTGAAATCAAATCATATTGGCAAGGAATAAAAAAAAAATTTAACAAACAGATTATACCAGATCGTGATGGGAAAATTCAAATATATGATATTTAAGGGGACTAGTGGCACAAGATGTTCTTAAGTCATGGCCATAAAACTAGTATGCCTCCTCAATTCATATGATGCACTCAATGTATAACT
This sequence comes from Ipomoea triloba, assembly GCF_003576645.1. Classification (NCBI taxonomy): domain Eukaryota; kingdom Viridiplantae; phylum Streptophyta; class Magnoliopsida; order Solanales; family Convolvulaceae; genus Ipomoea; species Ipomoea triloba. Next base: position 15,980,509 of record NC_044925.1, read on the forward strand.
GTTTGGGGGTATAAACCTAAAATTTGGAGGGTATACACCAAAATTGCATGGTTCACCTATGATTAAAGCTTAAATGGGTGAACTAAATCAACGGACCAAATGTACTAAGTTCAGGCACTACCGTAACTAAAATTTATGCATAAGTCCAACGTAATTAGGAACTAATATAATTCCATCCTAAATTTATGCATTGCTAAAGGCATAAAAATATATTGCATAATTTAAAACAAAATATTATGCGCTAGACAAATTAATATATGCACAAAATTAGGCATTTAACTCATATATTCTAAACAAATTGCATAACTTAAGAAAATTTTTAATATGAGCTTCCAAAGTATAAACTTAATACTCAAATTCTAATGAGTCCAAACCAAAGAGACCCAATTTTATTTATTTATTTATTTATTTTGAATAGTAAAGTAATAAATATATACTTTGAAATTTCAAACTTTAAGCCCATTAAAATGTTTTAATACATAAAGATCAAATTTATGAGAAATAGACCGAGTTCACAAATTCCAACAATATCTAACCAAAAAAAAAATATTGTCATTTGTAAATAAAAATCTCACAAACCCTATTGCATAATTAAACTTAATATTATGCACTTAATGTGATTGAATGCATAAAACTATCTACTGAGATAAAAAGTGTGAATTTACACTAAATATTCATTATTCATACTTAACCAAATATGGGCATAACGTACTAAAATCATAATTCAAAGAACTTAAAGAATTATGGAATTAGTGGCAATAGCCAGTTGCCTTAGCAAATATGTTTTTTCAAAAAATTACTAAATTGATTTTTCATAACCCAATTAATATTATTATCATTAATGGCAAATTGCAAATAATCTAAAAAAAGCAATAGCCATAATAATATTATCACATTAAATAGGAGACTAAATATGGAAAAATAATAGTTAAAACCACTAACTGTAGAAATATTCTCGGATATAATTTTGAAACTTAATAAAATTTAAAGTCCGAAAAATGCCAAGGATATTTTCTTGACTAGAACATTGTCACATAAACTTAATTGGAAACAATTCAGGATTTATAACTAAATACCATATTAATATTAATGGTTTCATTTATTAAAAATATTTGATGGTAATAATCAACATTATAACCATCATTAATATTTAACAATGATAACCAAATTATGGTAAGACATCTTCTTAATGTTTTCATATTTGTAAAGATAACATATGTGACTAGTCCAAATTAGCGGTTAACTTACAGCTTGATTAGGATTTTAAGGCACATAATAGAGAGAGAGAGAGTAACTGAAGTACATAATACTACCAAAATTGAATGGTGGAAACGGAATGGGTACGGTTTAGGTAAGGTTTATCCACCCTTAATGTAACACCCCGGCTCGGCTATACCGTACATCCGGAGTAGTTACCGCCACACCTAGACTAAACCCAGCCAAGACCAGACAGAGTTCACTCTAGGTGCACAGGCTAACAAGAAAACTATTTCACATCATCATCATCATTACCCAACATATCTTCATACATATATATATAGGTGAGCAAAAGGGGTAGCTACACTAACTACCAGAATATATCCAAGAGTTTAATTACAACTTACTAGCCAGCTAAGTTTATCATGGCTACAAAAGATACATGTACACAAAAAAAAAAGGTTCCTCCCATAACCTTTCTAATCAGTCATCCTCTTCTAAGGGGTGGTACTCCGGTTCGGAGTACGTCCCCCATACAAGGTGCCAGTTGCCCGCAACCCAGGTGAGATGATCCAGGAAGTAACTAGGAGTGTACATCATGGACCACTCATCCCAATGTTCCGAAGGAGCGAGATTCCACGGACAGGGATAAAAGACAACAAATTCTAAGGGATCACTCCCTTCCAACACCTCTACCGGAAAAGACCCAAACCTAGACCTGGCCCCATCTAGAAAATTTGGCTGGCTACTGCGAACCGGGATACGAGAGGGTGTAGTTGGGTAAGTCGGAGGAGGACTGTACGGTGGGGAAGGAATAGCAGGAACATAAGCCGGTGCTGGAGAGTCAGGAGCGAATCCAGGAGCATACGGGTCGACATCAACTAAGTACTGTACATAATCATCATGATCGTAGATAGGGAACTCCAACTCGGAAGGATCCGAGTCAGGTGGGCTACACAAGCCTACACTAGACATCTGTTAAGAACACAACGAAGTGTAGTTAGCACGACGGCTAAGTAAGGAAATCCATTTGTCACTTAAAAGTAGACAAAGGTTTGAAAACATAGATAATCTAAAAGCTTTATAAAGTTTTACCGTGATTTGAAAATCTGCCTGTAACGAACGATTTATAGATAGTATAATAGCGTATAAACGTTAAATCATATAAAGCTTTTCTCAAATAAGAATGAAGTCATAACTTGCCACTCAAAATAATTTTCATGCCCTTTTCAGACAAGTTTGCAAAATTTCACATTTCCAGGAATTTCATCATTTGCAAATAGAACCGCAGCTCTAATATTTATAATAATCTGAACCGCAGCTCAGAGTAACAATAATTTTCATACTGCATATAGAACCGCAGCTCTATAATAATCTGAACCGCAGCCCAGAATAACAATAATTTTCATACTCAAAAATTTTCCACTTAGTTTCCCCTGAGTAAGCACTTTGAACATTTCTCAATTCTCCTTCTCAAACCTTGGGCAGTGGCATTTCCCTGCCTTCCCGTCGGTCTCCTTATCCCAACCTAGGGCCATGGCACTCCAGCCCTCCCATAGGTCCAACCTTATTCCAACCCCGGGCCGTGGCGTTTAAGCCTTCCCGAAGGTCCCCACCTTATTCCAGAAACTAAGGGTTTGAAAACATTTTTCTTTTTCTTTCCTGGAATCAAATAGTATTTTCAAAATAATTTATTTCATCCAAATATGGTTGTGACATCCCAAAATTTCGTCACTAGTTTTGTTACAAAAAAAAATATTTTTGTCAAAATTGATTTTGACAGTTTCTGTCCAGAAATTACAGTTTTGCGCAGTCCGAAAGATTGAGCCGGTAAAAATAGTTCCCGAACTCTTTTTCACTTGAAATTTTTATGGTAGAACCCTAACTCATAGTACTTGATGTTCATAAAAAGTTTTGGTCACCTAGGTTCACGAATTTACACAGAAAATTCCATTTTTGCCCTTGGCAGTGTGCTGTCCAGCATTTTTCCTTCTCTGGACCAGTTTTGGGAAAAATTCCGAAAACCATACTTATACTACTCCAAAAATTATGAAAGTTTATATGCGGCTTCTACACTTATAGAACTACATGTATAAAAAAAATTGGACCAAAATAATTTACCGATTTTTCCCAGAAATTCACGGAAGTTACTGACAGAAATCTGTCCTGATTTCCTTTCTCTATTTCCACAAGTATAAGCTTATATAGACATAAATACAACATATACAAGCATATCCAAGCTATGAACTTGTATACGAAAATATTCCCAAAGCTCCAAAAACACCATATTTCAACTAAAATCAATTATCCAAATTCAAGTGACTAATTCCAACTTAAGGGAATTCCTTACCTCACAAGTGTGTAATATCACCGTAAAAGTAGTCTTGAACCTTTATCCCCAAGTTTCACCGAAAAACCCTAGGTAGAATACACCACCATAACAACATATTTAAGAAATCTTTACCTACAATCAAGTTATAGGGAAGAAATCAAGACTTTTTAACCGAATAATATTGAAATCTTACCGAACAAATTGGAGAGTTGTGTACAAGCTTGGCTATGGTTTTAATGGAGGAAAATGGTGGAAGTCACCTCTCTTTCTCTCTTTTGAAATTCAGCCAAGGAAGAAGAAGAAGAAGAACAAATGGAATAAATTGGCTTTGGGTATTCTTCCTTTTGAGGTAAGATGTTTTTATGGGGAAAAA
>NC_044925.1:15984594-16013897 GCF_003576645.1 Ipomoea triloba
AAAAAAAATTCTCTTGAAGCCTCGAGGGACTATTTCATGAATGTCATAGCTTAAGGAAATATTTTTCGAACCTTAGTCTTACGAAAATGCCGAGGGGTTACAGTCTACCCTCCTTAAAGAGAGTTTCGTCCCCGAAACTTCCTTCTTACACTGCACGGTCTCAAGTAGATTACTACTTACCTTCGCTTACACATAATAGAATCTTAGTATGCCTAATGTTAGTACGCAAATTTATTTAAGCATATAGCAAGTAAATCGATCCTACATACCTGAGTCACATAACTCTGGATAATGTTCCATCATAACGCTTTCCAACTTCCACGTGGCTTCCTCCGGGCTATGATTCGACCATTGGACTTTGACCATTTTAACTGATTTCCTTCTTGTATCTCGGGTCTTAGAGTCTAAGATTCGAATTGGCCTTTCTTCGTATTCCAACGAATCATCCATCTCCAATTCCTCAGGTTCCAATACATGGGATGCATCAGGTACATACCGCTTAAGTTGAGAAACATGAAATACATTATGCACCCGGTCAAGCTCAATTGGTAGGGCCAGTCGGTAGGCTAAATTTCCTATCCTTTCCAAGATTTCATAGGGTCCTATATAGCGAGGACTCAACTTTCCTTTCTTTCCAAATCTCTTGACTCCTTTAGTTGGTGAGATTTTCAATAGCACCTTCTCTCCAACTTGATGTTCGGTGAATTGTCGTTTCAAATCGGCATAGGACTTTTGACGATCCTGTGCAATTTTCATCCTTTCTCGAATCACCTTGATTGCCTCTGTAGTCTCTTGTAGGTACTGAGGTCCAAGTATAACAACGTCGCTCTTGTCACTCCAACATAGAGGACTTCGACATTTTCGCCCATACAACGCTTCATAAGGAGCCATTCCTATACTTGCATGATAGCTGTTGTTATAGGAAAATTCGATGAAATCCAACTGCTCATCCCATGAACCTTGGAAATCAAGTACACAACCTCTGAGCATATCTTCCAATGTCTGTATCGTTCGCTCCGTTTGGCCATCAGTGGCAGGGTGAAAAGCTGTACTTAATTTGAGCTGAGTGCCCATCATCATCTGCAACGCTTCCCAGAAACGTGATAGAAATCGTGAATCTCGGTCTGAAACGATATCTTGCGCTACTCCGTGATATTTAACCACGTGTTTAATATAGGCTCTTGCCAACCTTTCCATGGACCATGTCTTGTTCATTGGAATGAACCTCGCTGTCTTAGTTAGTCGATCGACAATAACCCACACCTGATCGTTTCCAGACTTGGTTCTAGGCAATCCTCCCACGAAATCCATCGAGATTGAGTCCCATTTCCACTGCGGAATTTCTAATGGCTGCAATAATCCCTTTGGTTTACTTCTTTCTGCCTTGACCTTTTGACAGTTCAAGCATTTAGCCACAAATTCAGCTACATCCTTCTTCATGCCCGACCACCAGAAATTTTGTTTTAAGTCCTTATACAGTTTATCCCCACCAGGATGAACTGAATAGGGTGTATAATGACCTTCCTTCATTAATTGTTCCATTATCTCCTTACACCCTTTTGGTATTATCCACCTACCTTGGAATCTTACACTCCCATCTGGGTGTAATTCAAATGGACCATGTTTTCCATCAATCATCTTCTCCCTGATGCTCCCTACCCAATTGTCCTCTTCTTGTGCTTGTTTGACTTCCTGGAATAGGGTTGGAGTCACCGACATGTAATAAAATTTTATTTCCTGTTCCACCTGACCACACATCTGTATCTCCAAATTGAGTCTCTGAAAATCCTCGCATAATTGTTCGGGTAATACCCAAAGAGCATGGTTTGATTTTCGACTCAAGGCATCAGCTACCTTGTTTGCTTTGCCCTCCTGGTATTGGATTTCCAAGTCATAATCTTTGATCAATTCCAACCATCTCCTTTGCCTTAGATTAAGGTCTCGCTGAGTAAAGATGTACTTTAAACTCTTGTGGTCCGTATAAATCTTGCATGAGATTCCATAGAGGTAGTGTCGCCAAATCTTGAGAGCAAATACCACGGCTGCCAGTTCTAAGTCATGCGTCGGGTAGTTAGCTTCATGAGTTTTTAATTGGCGAGAAGCATATGCTATTACCCTTCCATTTTGCATCAAAACACATCCTAGTCCCTTGTGAGATGCATCCGTGTACAACTCGTAACCTTCCGCTCCAACAGGTAAGGTCAATATTGGAGCAGTCGTCAATCTCGTCTTAAGTTCTTGGAATGCCTGCTCACATTCTTCACTCCAACTATACTTGGTCGTTTTCTTGAGCAGGTTTGTCAACGGCTTTGCTATCCTTGAGAAGTCCTGAACAAATCTTCGGTAATAACCCGCCAAACCTAAGAAACTACGGACTTCCGTAACTGATTTGGGTGCTTCCCATTCAAGTACAGCTTGTATCTTAGCTGGGTCCACTGCTATCCCTTCTTGGGTGATTACGTGTCCAAGAAAAGCAACTTCTCTTTTCCAAAATTCACACTTTGACAATTTCGCAAAAAGTTTCTTTTCCCTTAGTGTTTGTAACACTGTCCGAAGATGTCCCTTGTGATCCTCCGGTGTCTCAGAGTAGACCAAGATGTCATCTATGAAGGCGACGACGAATTTATCCAAATAGGGAAGGAAAATTCGGTTCATCAGGTCCATAAAGGTTCCTGGGGCGTTAGTCACTCCGAATGGCATAACCGTGAATTCATAGTGCCCATATCTCGTCCGAAATGCTGTCTTAGGCACATCCTCCTTCGCGACTCGCACTTGATGATACCCTGACCGTAAGTCAATCTTTGAAAACACTCCCGCTCCTTTCAACTGATCGAATAGATCATCGATCCTAGGCAACGGGTACTTGTTCTTTACTGTGACTCGGTTTAGTTCCCTGTAATCGATGCACAGTCTAAGACTCCCATCCTTCTTCTTAACGAACAGTACCGGTGCACCCCAAGGCGATACGCTTGGTCTGATAAATCCTTGCTCCAGTAATTCCGCCAATTGTGCCTTTAGTTCCTCCATCTCTTTCGGTGCCATTCGATAAGGCGCTTTCGAGATAGGTGAGGTTCCTGGTACGAGATCAAAGGTGAATTCCAGCTCTCTTTCCGGTGGCATTTCTGTGAGATCGTCGGGGAACACGTCAGGAAATTCGCGTACAACTGGGATTCGATCGATTTCGAGTTCTTCTGGTTCGGAACCTTGCACCAAACAGAGGTATACTTCACATCCCTGGTGCATATACTGCTTCAGTTTCTGCGCTGTCAACAACCTGGATTCGTGTTGCTTGTCAATCCCTCGGTAGGATATTCTCCTCCCTTCTGGTCCTCGTAACACAATCTTCCGCTCATCACACACTATCTGAGCTTTATACTTATCCAACCAATCCATTCCGAGTACTACATCAATGCCCTCAAGTTCAAAACGAACGAGATTTCTGGGACAGCTAGTTCCAGCTATTTCTATCGCAATGTTATCATAACCATTTCTACAGGCTACTACTATTCCCGAAGCAGTTTTGACATTTAGATCTAGCTCAATAGTAGGCCTTAATTTCAGTCTATCAGCAAATGCATATGATATAAATGAATTGGTAGCTCCTGTATCAAATAACACTATTCCAGGTACTGAGTTTATGGGAAATGTACCAGTTACGGCGTCGTTAGCCTGGGCCTGAGTGCTATTGACGACGTAAATTCTGCCTTGGTTTCCCGTGCTACCTTCTCCCATCACTTGCTTCCCTTTGTGGTTGGAACCAGATGCGACGTTTGTTGGTCCTCCCGGATTTGTTGACTGAGAGTTGGCCATTCTGTTTCCTATCTCTGCGGGTCTCTGACCAGTATTCCCATTAAATCTTCTCCCTTGGTTCACGTTCTGTAGGAGTTTTTGAGGACTGTCTACCCGACTCTGGCACTCAAAGGACTTGTGCCCAGAAAGACCGCATGTGAAGCACTTAATCCTCGCTCCTTGGCAATTCACTCCTGGATGATTCCTTCCACATCTTGAACAAGTAAAACGGTTTCCTTCGTTAATTCTTTCCCTTCCTCTTCCTGATATTAGGTTGGAGCCACCTTGGTTCACTCTCTTGTTTCCCAGTGCGGATTTCTGTGACTTGTCATCGGCCTTTCTTTTATTTCGGCCATAAACTTCTTGTTGATCTAGGTACACCTGGTAATGGTCTGAGGCTCTATCGTACGCCTCCTTCAAGGTAGAGCACATGAATGGCGCAATCGCCCTCCTTACATCCCAGTCCAATCCTCGAACAAACCTTCGTGCCTTACTTGCTTCATTAGGTACAATCTCCTGAGCGAAACGCATTAGTTCCACGTACTGGTCATGATATTCTTCGATTGTTGCTCCCTTCTGTTTTAGCCGTAGAAATTCCTCGCATTTAATCCCTCTAATACGCTCGGTGTAGAACTGTCCCCTCAGTTCCTCCTTGAATTCTTCCCAACCAAACTCTGGGTCTTGTAGAAGATCAGGTCCTTCTGATGTCCACCAGTTGTCTGCAGCTTTCGTTAAATAATAGACCGCGGAAGGTACTCGTTGATTTGCAGGGCAATCCACTGCGTTGAGCAGTTTGTCAAACGTCCGGATCCACTCCTCTAAAATAACCGGATCTTTTTCTCCCGCATAGTGTGGTGGTTGTCGGCTTGCTATCGCCTTCGCATAATCGACTCGTGGTTGTCCTTGGTTCTGGTTCTGGGTTTGCTGAGCCATCATGAACTCAGCCATTCGCTCCATCGCTTGGGCCATACGATCAATTGCAGAGGCGTTCTCGTTGCTACTGGTAGGCATGTTGCGTCTTGGAGGCATTTTCACTGGACGATAGATCCAAATTAGTATCCGAAGTATAAGAGTCCTCAAGGGTTAGCTAGTTAGGCAGTCAGTATAGCACCTACTTAAGTCCTATACAACGTCCCCTAACATTCACTTTATCATACCCGCTAAGCAGGGGTTTCTACCTCAGCATAGGGATAATTAACGCATTACGCTAGCCAGCTTACTCACAATAATCCCATGCAAGGATTAACACATGCAAGAAATCACAAACATTGATCATATTATTCAACAACCAGAATCGTAAGATTCTGTAGAGTAAAAGTAAAATACCCCCTTTTATGCTGCCGGACTTTCGTTCCAACTCTGCTCCAAAGCTTATGCTCATGATACCGTAACAACGACTTAGGTTAATCTCTACGAACCTAAGCTGACTTGAAACTTGAACTCAACCTAGGCTCGGACTTAGGCTTCGATCTAATTCCCGAAGGTTCAACCTAGGCTCTGATACCAACTTGTAACACCCCGGCTCGGCTATACCGTACATCCGGAGTAGTTACCGCCACACCTAGACTAAACCCAGCCAAGACCAGACAGAGTTCACTCTAGGTGCACAGGCTAACAAAAAAACTATTTCACATCATCATCATCATTACCCAACATATCTTCATACATATATATATAGGTGAGCAAAAGGGGTAGCTACACTAACTACCAGAATATATCCAAGAGTTTAATTACAACTTACTAGCCAGCTAAGTTCATCATGGCTACAAAAGATACATGTACACAAAAAAAAAGGTTCCTCCCATAACCTTTCTAATCAGTCATCCTCTTCTAAGGGGTGGTACTCCGGTTCGGAGTACGTCCCCCATACAAGGTGGCAGTTGCCCGCAACCCAGGTGAGATGATCTAGGAAGTAACTAGGAGTGTACATCATGGACCACTCATCCCAATGTTCCGAAGGAGCGAGATTCCACGGACAGGGATAAAAGACAACAAATTCTAAGGGATCACTCCCTTCCAACACCTCTACCGGAAAAGACCCAAACCTAGACCTGGCCCCATCTAGAAAATTTGGCTGGCTACTGCGAACCGGGATACGAGAGGGTGTAGTTGGGTAAGTCGGAGGAGGACTGTACGGTGGGGAAGGAATAGCAGGAACATAAGCCGGTGCTGGAGAGTCAGGAGCGAATCCAGGAGCATACGGGCCGACATCAACTAAGTACTGTACATAATCATCATGATCGTAGATAGGGAACTCCAACTCGGAAGGATCCGAGTCAGGTGGGCTACACAAGCCTACACTAGACATCTGTTAAGAACACAACGAAGTGTAGTTAGCACGACGGCTAAGTAAGGAAATCCATTTGTCACTTAAAAGTAGACAAAGGTTTGAAAACATAGATAATCTAAAAGCTTTATAAAGTTTTACCGTGATTTGAAAATCTGCTTGTAACGAACGATTTATAGATAGTATAATAGCGTATAAACGTTAAATCATATAAAGCTTTTCTCAAATAAGAATGAAGTCATAACTTGCCACTCAAAATAATTTTCATGCCCTTTTCAGACAAGTTTGCAAAATTTCACATTTCCAGGAATTTCATCATTTGCAAATAGAACCGCAGCTCTAATATTTATAATAATCTGAACCGCAGCTCAGAGTAACAATAATTTTCATACTGCATATAGAACCGCAGCTCTATAATAATCTGAACCGCAGCCCAGAATAACAATAATTTTCATACTTAAAAATTTTCCACTTAGTTTCCCCTGAGTAAGCACTTGGAACATTTCTCAATTCTCCTTCTCAAACCTTGGGCAGTGGCATTTCCCTGCCTTCCCGTCGGTCTCCTTATCCCAACCTAGGGCCATGGCACTCCAGCCCTCCCATAGGTCCAACCTTATTCCAACCCCGGGCCGTGGCGTTTAAGCCTTCCCGAAGGTCCCCACCTTATTCCAGAAACTAAGGGTTTGAAAACATTTTTCTTTTTCTTTCCTGGAATCAAATAGTATTTTCAAAATAATTTATTTCATCCAAATATGGTTGTGACATCCCAAAATTTCGTCACTAGTTTTGTTACAAAAAAAATATTTTTGTCAAAATTGATTTTGACAGTTTCTGTCCAGAAATTACAGTTTTGCGCAGTCCGAAAGATTGAGCCGGTAAAAATAGTTCCCGAACTCTTTTTCACTTGAAATATTTATGGTAGAACCCTAACTCATAGTACTTGATGTTCATAAAAAGTTTTGGTCACCTAGGTTCACGAATTTACACAGAAAATTCCATTTTTGCCCTTGGCAGTGTGCTGTCCAGCATTTTTCCTTCTCTGGACCAGTTTTGGGAAAAATTCCGAAAACCATACTTATACTACTCCAAAAATTATGAAAGTTTATATGCGGCTTCTACACTTATAGAACTACATGTATAAAAACAATTGGACCAAAATAATTTACCGATTTTTCCCAGAAATTCACGGAAGTTACTGACAGAAATCTGTCCTGATTTCCTTTCTCTATTTCCACAAGTATAAGCTTATATAGACATAAATACAACATATACAAGCATATCCAAGCTATGAACTTGTATACGAAAATATTCCCAAAGCTCCAAAAACACCATATTTCAACTAAAATCAATTATCCAAATTCAAGTGACTAATTCCAACTTAAGGGAATTCCTTACCTCACAAGTGGGTAATATCACCGTAAAAGTAGTCTTGAACCTTTATCCCCAAGTTTCACCGAAAAACCCTAGGTAGAATACACCACCATAACAACATATTTAAGAAATCTTTACCTACAATCAAGTTCTAGGGAAGAAATCAAGACTTTTTAACCGAATAATATTGAAATCTTACCGAACAAATTGGAGAGTTGTGTACAAGCTTGGCTATGGTTTTAATGGAGGAAAATGGTGGAAGTCACCTCTCTTTCTCTCTTTTGAAATTCAGCCAAGGAAGAAGAAGAAGAAGAACAAATGGAATAAATTGGCTTTGGGTATTCTTCCTTTTGAGGTAAGATGTTTTTATGGGGAAAAAAAAATAGAATAAAATAATGAAGTATTTTCAAACTTATCAGTTGGGGTCCAAACAGATAAAGTTTCGGTAGAAAATAATCTGGATAGAATAATTCTCGAAACCAAAAATTTATTCCAGACTAAACCTCAAAATTGGGCTAGGTTCGGTACACCGCGAAATTTTAGCGATGTACGATCAAAATAAATTTTCGCTGCTATGGGCTGATTTAATTGAATAGGAAGTTCAAGAATAATAATATGGTGTCTAATAATCCATTTCCTAGGATAATCGGGTCCGAATACCAGCTCCTAAAATTTTACGGTTCGTGACCGGCACGAACGATCGCAACTTAATAACAACTATTCTTCCTAAAAAAATTCTCTTGAAGCCTCGAGGGACTATTTCATGAATGTCATAGCTTAAGGAAATATTTTTCGAACCTTAGTCTTACGAAAATGCCGAGGGGTTACACTTAATGACAAAACTACCAAGCTATATGCAGATGCATAATCACAGTGGGCAAATTATGATCATAGTTTAGTATTTTATCCTAATTAACCCTTTAAATATAACAAAATTTCCTGTGGATAAATTTCGTTATATAACGCAGAGTTAACTACAAGGTTTCTTGCCTAAACTTTATGTGATTAATCCTTAATATGTAATTTTAGTAAATTAAAGATGTTGTAGCTACTCTTTAATTGACCAAAACTGAACATAATCACAACGGCAAGGGTATTTAAAGCCTAATCAAACAAATTAAACCAAAACATGATAGATAATCCTTAGGTATATTCCCAGGAAAGTTGGTTGGTGCTAAGGCTCCATTAAAAACCAATTCCTTAGACAGAGTAGCGTGGCAAGGGGACTAGTAGCAATATGGCGGTTTGAGCCAGCAAGGTATGAAAGCCAGGGCCAGGGAACTAGTATTCCTTCCCAAGAAACTTCCCTAAATCATGTGTTCTCATATTTGAAGTAAAATCGTTTGGTTGATCTATATAAATGTAGATTGACCTAAGGATAAGGCTTTAAATAGGGTAGTACTGTGAAGAGTTTTATGTACTTTATGTGCTTTGAAATCCTCCAAAAGAAGTGGAGTATTGACTGAAAGAGTAAGAATATGCATAATCTATTCTTAAAGGCACTAAATTCACCTAAAAGGTACTAAATCATGCATAATAAGCAATTAATTCAGTCCTAAAAGGCTCTAAATTCGATCTTAATGAACATGCTTTTCTAAAGGCATAATTATAACAATCAAATAATATAATTAGTGCAAATAAATAAATAAATAAATAAATACACACACACACACAAACACACACACACACACACACACACACATATATAGCACGCTCAGATTATGCATATTACGAACTCAAACTCCACAATTAAATATTTAAATTGTAACACTGAATACAATTTAAACCGAATATTCAATATTAAAATTAAAATTCAAACAAATTAAAAGTTAATAATTTGTTCAAAATTGAATAATAATTTAATTATGAATTTAAAACCATAATGAAGGAAAAATTAAAGGGCATTAATATTCCAAAACAAGCAATTAATTCATTTACTACATGCCATAAATAATATACAAATTAATTAAGGTAATATTAATATTAATATGGCAATATTAAACTAAATAATTACCACTTACCAAAATTAATATGTATAATATTATTATATATTTACCATTTGCCAAAATAATATATAATATTAATCAAGGTAACATTAAAATGGCAATATTTAAACCACATAATTACCATGTACCAAGATTAATATGTAATTAATTATTAAATAACGCAAACAAAATTAAATGGTAAATAAAGGTAGATTGCATTTTAATAGGAAGCTAGCGTACCAGTAACCAGTCATACGTTTCTTCCAAAGCATCACCGGCAAACTTGTACGTAACACCCAACCAAATCCAACACCGTTGAAGGAGGAAGAGAGAGCGTCGGCACCATGGCAGCCAATGCCTCCCTCTATCGCCAGCCAGAACCGCAAACCTGTATGCAGCTTTAATTTATGGACGATGGAGGTCCGATCCCCTCGGAGCTGCTGCGCAAACCCGCAGCCACCGGAGTTGCCGGGCGCCCTCCCCATAATCGGCCACCAAGAGCTTGGTAAGAGTGGAAACTCTTGTTGCAAGTAGAACACTCAAATCTAATCTTTTATGCATGAAGTTTTACGTACAGGATTGGAATACCAATTGCAATTGGTAGTCAACTCTAATAATTGTGCTGTGTCCAGAAAGCCTGCTCACTTGATCTTCGTATCCATGGCGGATAAGCACGGCCCTATCTTTCGAATCAAACTGGGCTCACAACAAACCACAAGGCGCCGTCGACCGTCAAACGTCGTCTAACCGGCAAACACAAGGCCAGCAGTCCTCCGGCGAACAAAGCAGCGAGGAACAAAACAGACAACTCCAGTCACAGATTTTGAGAATTAAAATCTTAACTCAATTTTGAAATTGATTCAATAGTTCAAAATCAACCAAAAAATTAATTTTAGCCATCTTAAATCAATTCAAATAATTCATTCAAAATATACATAATATTTTCCTCAATTACATCAAAAGATATATTTTTATATGCATATTTTGATGAACTAGAATGAATGTAATTGAAAACAAAAGCATATACTAAACTTAATGTATATTCAACTTAATATTATTTTAAGCAAAACAAACAACCAGGCAGAAATTATAAAGGTTCTTGATACCAAATGTTAGATCAAGAAATATTGTCTAAACATATACAAAATGAATCTACGAGTAACCTAACCTCTTAATAGCGGAAGCATAGATCGTATTGATCTCCAGTCATAGTTGATGCCTTGTTGTGTTGCATGTGTTAATCGTTTTGTCTCACACTTGACTTAGAATCCTAGATGATGTACTGGTATTTCTGAGCAATGTGAGTACCATAACTTTAGGTCCTATATGATTGTCGATCAGTCCTGCACCCCATCAATGTAGGCTTATATAGGCATATGGTGGATTGGACTAAACCTAGATGTCTAATCCATCCTATAACTTAATGGGCCTAATCCACTTGCATCATATTATTAAGGCTCATACTAATTGCAGCTAATGTTATAACTAGGTGCACCTAGGTTGCACCATGGACATGAATATGAACAAGGTAAATTACTTGCATTTGTAATTTGAATATTAAGTAATTTGTGCAAACTTGCAAGTAATATGGTCTTGCAAGTAATTTACCTTGTTAATATTCATGTCCATGGTGCAACCTAGGTGAGCAGCTAGTTATATTACAAGTGCAACTGAATTGTACACTGAGCGTCAATACTAAGTGCAGCTAATGTTATAACTAGGTGCACCTAGGTTGCACCATGGACATGAATATTAACAAGGTAAATTACTTGCATTTGTAAGTGAAAATATTTGTGAAAATAGGTGAATGAATATTAACAAGGTAAATTACTTGCACTTGTAAGTGAAAAATAGGTGCGAAAATAGGTGCACTTGTAAGTGAAAATAGGTGCACTTGTAAGTGAAACTAGGTGCACTTGCAAGTGAAACTAGGTGCACCAAAGTTCCAGTTATTTACGAAAATGCCACTGCGTCATTTTTTAAAAATTGCATTTGATTCGTTGATCTGGACACGTGGACGGCTGTGGAGCGTTCTCAATTCCTACTTGGGCGATAGTTCGCACGAGAGTGCAACATTACGTGTTATATGAGATAAAAGTTGCAGGTGAGAAGTGAGATAGAATCTCAGTCATAGATAAAAAAAGAAAAAAAAATCGCCACCTACGTGTTAGACATGTATGCCCTAGGAGCCAACGTTTATTGTTTTGTGCATTAATTTCTTATTAAATAAATACAATAAATAATTGTTTTATTTATTTTGGCTTAGTTAATATTTGATATTATTCCATACAATCTTCTTAATTTTTCATTCTTAATAGTTAAGAATATGAGTGACGAAGAATTAATAAATGAAGTATTGTAAAAATGTTCCTAGTCATAGGAATTCTAATTGGGCATTAGAATTCCGATAAGACTAAGCACATTGTCCTTTTTATGGTGAGTCTCATGCCATTCTGTATGAGATACAGAGAGTGGACATGTAGATGATTGTTAGATAACAAGTCATTGAACATTGCCTGACTAGAACGTACCGCATGGTGTTTACCTACGTGTCATCGGTATGATGTATGTTACAAGTATGTAATAATCATTTGACTTGAGACGACATAGTTGTCTCGTACATATGGTGGACTAGTTTTTGCCAGTATGCGCCTTTTTTTCCTTATGGGACTACAAGTATACTTGCTGGCCTAGTTCTGTATTGTACGGAGACATGTATGTGTTCAATAGAGAATCAACCGCCTTGAGGTAACAAGGATGTTCCAGTCTATTCAATAATCATACAACGAGAATCTATGGCCAGAGTATAATAAAGTTGGACTTCAGGTTAAGAATATTGAGTAGACATATTGACCAGGTTTATGGATTTGACCAAGTTTGAACATGACCTTTACTTGATTCGGAACAAGTGTTGTGTGGAAGGAATGTTGCATGATATTTGTAACAGAAAGGTTCATTATAATATATATAAATATATTTCATTGTCAACTAGGTAGTCATGGCATACTAGTAGGTGTTACTCATGACTTACGAGTTATTTAATAATGAGTTATTAAATATTACTCGTTGCTAGTTTGATTATGAACCTAGCTAGAAAGTCACACATTAATGGTTCGTGGTAATGCTGAGAAATTTAAAAGAAATCGATAAAGAGTTATCGATATTGAATTAATACATTAATAACTTATTAATGAACTAATTCAATATTGGGTAGTTTTGGGCTTTTAAAGGCTAGCACCTTTGGGCCAAAACCAGGCTATATATATCAGCCTTATCCTCTTTCTTAAGAAATAGAAGTGAAAAATAGATTTGTCAAGAAAAGAGTTTTCACTTAAAAATCTCTTAGAGTTCTCACGTACCCGGCCGGTGGACAGACTAGAAATTGGACGGTTCAAGCTGTTGATTCTGCCAAAGCACGCTTCAAGGGTAAATATTCTAACTCCCTCTTATTATAATACATAGAATATAATCTTAGAAAAAACGATTTGATGCTTCCGTTGCGCATGTATGAATTTTTCTAACACTACGAACTTCAACAATGTGCACTGTAAGGCATAAAAATGTACACTGGAAGAAGTGAAAATGTACACTAGAAGGCAAAAAATGCGCAGTGGAGGCACAAAGATTTGAAACAATTATTGAAAAAATTAAATTTAATATAAGATCTTCAACATAAATCATAAACGACCATAAATAATAAACAAACAAACAATATTCAACTCAAATTAGTAATTAGTGATCAAGATTAATTGATCTTTTAGAAAAGTTTGTCATCTACAATTTAGAAAAAAAGGCTCTGGAAGGCACAATAATGTGCATTGTATGGCATAAAAATGTGCACTGGAAGATGGAATAATGTGCACTGTATGGCACAACAATGTGCTCAGGTAGAAGAAATAATGTGCACTGTATGGCATACCAATGTGCACTGTATGACATAACAATGTGCACTGGAAGAAGGAACAATGTGCACTGTATAACATAAAAATGTGCACTGGAAGGCAAAAAAATTAAATTACTTACACAAAATTAGAATAATACTAGGGCGTTTTTTTTTTAAAATCTCTAATTTGGACCCTTGATTTTCATCCTATTTCTCTTTCACATGATCCTTTATATAAAAGAGGAGATTATATGGTGATGACTGATGTGGGAGGGTTTAAACCCACAAAATAAAAAATTAAAAATAAAAAAAGAAAGAATAACGAGAGAGAAGTTGTGAATGCCATATAAAAGTAACTCTCCGTCCTCTTGATCTCCGACCCTTGCTCTTCTCTTTCTTCCCCACTTCTTATTGGGGAGAAAGGACAAGTAAGAAACAAATTAAAGTATAAAACACACGGAAATACGTAGACTTGTTTAGTTCCTCTCTCTTTCTCTGAACAACATAATCTTAATCCTGTTTATATGTTTCGATGGCTATACTTCGACGTAGGAACCCACAAATCTTGCGACCGGAAAAGAGGCGGCAACAGATACAGAAAGCGACGAGAATACAAAAAGTTGCACATTTCTTGCGTTCCAAGAACGACAATAACTCATCGGACTACGATCCTAAAGTGGTATCTCTAGGGCCATACCACCATGGCAAGCCAGAGTTGCAGCTCTTCCAAGAATTTAAGAAGAAGACTTTAGAGATGTTCGTTTCCGGTGGTGACAAGGAAACCAATTTCTATCACAACGTTGTATTGGAGGCCGTAGATGATCTCAGAAGCTGTTACCTGGACGGTTCCACGGCTGAATATGAGGATGCAGAATTTGCTGAGATGATGCTGCTGGACTCATGCTTTATTTTAAATCATATCATGATTATCACTAGATTTGGTGATGCAGCAAGTAGATGTTCTATCACCGATACTCATATTGGTTTCACTGGTTTACGCTTCATAGAACATGATATGATTTTGCTTGAAAATCAGATCCCACTTCGAATTATTGAGCTCTTGTTTAATGCCAGATATGGGGATTTAACCACAGCTCTTAGCATCAGTGCAGGTATGGACAACTCTGCTGATGAAATCTATTATCCTTGGAAACAACTGCTCTCCAGGTATTGCCAGGAATGCCTTTTCGGCCAATACTTTGATGATGATGATGATGATAATGGTGTTGAACCACCTCATCTACTTGAAGCTTTTCGAATGCATCTAGTCTCCGACTGTGACCAATGCCTTAGCCAAAAAGTTGATTCCTCACACGAATCTGGTCGCGAAGATCATTATTTCTCTGGTTCTGTCATGGATCTAAAATCGAAGGGCATTCATTTCGGTTGCAATGGCAAAGTTCAGTCATTGAGGGGAGTAAAAGTTAAGGCCTACAAGTTTTACACAAAACTTGAGCTTCCAATTTGGTATGCATCCCCACAGAGTAGAGTTCTTTTCACCAACATCATAGCGTATGAGCTGTGCCCCAACAGTGACACGAAATTGGAGATGATTTCGTGTGTGAACTTTATGAAATCGTTGATTGTTTCTCCTGCGGATGCCAAAGAGTTGAGGGAAAAGCACATCATAACCAACGCACTTGGAGATGACAGCGATGTAGTTAAGTTCTTCAAAGGGCTAAACACGGATGAATTCGAGAATCCCTACATTTTTCGGGAGGTGAAGAGGAAAATTGGACGTCACTGCGAAAGCAAAGCCAAGACCTTGTGGGCTGAATTCCTCTATACTTACTTCAGAAGGCCTTGGACTGTTATTGCTTTACTTGCAGCTACTCTTCTTCTTGTTTTAACTTGTATTCAGACATATTTTACTATCCATTCCTGTCAATGATTGAATTTAAGAGAATAAAACTTCTTCTTTCTGTAGTAGGCATGCTTATGTGAATGAAGCAAATAAAAAAATGATTTGTGATTGTGTGTAATTGCCTTTCAGTTTGTGCAGTAGATAGCAAGCAACGATAAAATTCTTCAATAATTCTCAGCCCCCTAGCCTTTCTATTAGTGCAAGTTTATAAGTGGTTTACAACTTACAAGTAAAAAAGGCAATTCATGAAACAGCTTGTAATAGAGGTGAACCAATGAAAATACTTCACATCACTTTACTAACACACAAAGTCTTCAAATTAACTATATATACCAAGGAATCCAGTTTGCGGTGCTCTTTTTTACTTGACAACTTATAGCTAATAACCAAGCAAGGAATCCACTTTATGGTGCTCTTTTTTAATCCTAGCACATAGTGGCTTATAAATAAATAATAACCAAGGAACCCACTTACTAATGCACGGAAAATTAATGCCTGTGTGGACCACGGTCTAAAACAACGTCGTTTTGATGTTAACAATAAAAAATTCCTTGTTCTGCGTGTATGTTAGAATAATAAACATTCTGGGGTAAAATAATGTAATTTATGTGTTAGAATAATGTACTTTATATGTGTTAGAATAATGAAATTTATGAGATAAGATAATGTATTTTATGAGTTAGAATAATGTACATTATGTGCTAAAATAATGTATTTTATGAGTTAGAAAAATGTATAATATACTTTATGTGTAAAAATAATAAAATTTCTGGAGTAAGATAATGTAATTTATAAATTGGAAAAATTGTAATTTATATCCCACCATAATATGCCAATTATCAATGTCACCCCTGAATTATTACTGGTGCAAATATTGCCCCTCAATTAACAAAAACGGTACATATATTGTCCCTTCATGGTGTAAATATTGCCCCTCCTGTCGGTGCGGGAGGGGCAATATATGTACCGATTTTAAAAATTGAAGGTCAACATTTACACCAATAATAATTCAGGCGTGACATTGATAATTGGCATATTATGGAGGGGCAAAAGTTACAATTTTCCCTTATAAATTTGAATAATATATTTTAGAAAAAATTGTAATTTGTGCCCCTCCATAATATGCCAATTATCAATGTCACCCCTGAATTATTAGTGGTGTAAATGTTGCCTCTCAATTTTCAAAAACGATACATATATTGCCCATCTCGTACCGACAGAGGGGCAATATTTACATCATGGGAGGGGCAATATATGTACCGTTTTTGAAAATTAAGGGGCAATATTTACACCACTAATAATTCAGGGGTGACATTGATAATTGGCATATTATAGAGGGACAAAAATTACAATTTTCCCCTATATTTTATATGTTAGAATAATGAATTTTATGAATCATAATAATGCATACATTTTTGGATCGTACAGTCCACGCAATAATGATTGGCTGTGCACAACACCTTGCATTTATATATAACATATTAACAGGACCAAGAAAATGGATGTGCATTACCTCAGCGGCTTTCATGGTAGCTCATCAACACTTTCTTGTAATCACAATGCATCTAGGGTGTGTTTGGCAACCCGTAAATGATTTCTGGAAAAATATTTTTCGAGTTTTCTGTGTTTGGCAACGTCCGAAAAATGTGGTCAATGGAAAATGTTTTCCGTTGATCAAGGAAAATCAGTTCATTTTTCCAAAAAATGACGACTTACAGAATTTTTTTCCATAAGTCATTTTACGAAATCGCCAGAATAGCTGTTTTACATGTTTTCTATCAAAACCAAGTCATATCACCCATGACCATGGACCAAGGAGGTGGGGAAATCGCCGAAAACCTTTGCTACATTTTTTTAATTTTTTTAATTTTTTTTAAATTTTTATTTTTTTTATAAATTCTATTTTTTTATTAAATACCATTATTTTAATAACTATTATAATTTTTTATATTTTAAATAAAACAATTACAATGTTTAATTATACAATTCTATCCATTTTCTAGAAAATGAGCCAAACACACAAAGACAGTTTTCCATAATACATACAAACACTGGAAATGAAACTGTTTTCCGGGAAATGATTCACCAAAAAACATTTTCCAGAAGTCATTTTTCTGCTTTCTAAACGGACCTTAAGGCTGGACTTGAGCTATAGTAATATGAGTGCGTTGCTAGATTTGTATATTAGTTTCTATGATGACTTTCATCGATAGTATAAACATGAAATAACTTGAAACATGAAAAAACTTGAATTATTATTATTATTATTATTATTATTATTATTATTATTATATAAAAGCACATATTTATATTAAAGAGGATTTTTCTTTGAAAAAATATTAAAGAGGAGTTATTAATTAAGGACTACAACTCAGGCCTAAACAAAGATATATATACATATGTATTAATAATAATAATAATAATAATAATAATAATAATAAACTATTTGCAATGATTCACTTTAGGTGATCTTCTAGCAATATAATTTAGGAATGAGAGACAAATAGATTAGGAATGAGTGACAAATAGGTAGGGCTGTTGAATAACTGAACCACCCGAGAAAATCGATCGAACCGCTGTCTAATTAAGCACCGCCGAACTGAGCCGAATCCGAAACAAGTAAACTGAATCGAAGCCTAATACGACGTCGGTTTAACGGTTTCGGATTGGTTGGGTTAATTTCGCATCCGACCCGCCTGAATATCTGAATTAAAATAGGGCTACGTATCTTTAGTAGGATACGACGTCGTTTCTCCTTATAGTGTGTGTGTGTGTGTGTGTGTGTATATATATATGTATGCATATATGTATGTATGTATGTTGATAACGAAGAAGACTTTAGTATCTCCTAATTTGCGCAGTCGCGACCTCTTGCTAGGGTTTCTCACTTTCTCTGATTCTCTCAATCTCTCTAGTCTCTTCTAGACTACTCTTCTCAAATTCTGTAATTTCACTCACTGAGAGTCCGAGAGTGTGAGACAGTAAACACTAGACACTTAGATTCTTAGACAGTGAGTCTCTGAGTTGTGTACTCTGGTGGCTGTTGGTTCTGTTCGAGACTTCGAGTGGTAGAAGCCTTACTGGTGGAGTGGTGGTGTCGTGGACCGTTCGAGTGGTGATATCTGTTCTAGAAGCCCTTGTTCTCCGGGGTATTTGTGAGTGATACATCTAATTCTTGACCTCTTTTTAGCCCTCTTTTTATCCAATTTTGCTAACAAAGTGTTTTGACTTGAGTAGAATATATGACTTGTTTGTGTGATTTGATGTTCTTAGATAAAATGAGTCACAACGAGTCATTAAGAGGCTTTTTGGAGCATAATGGAACAAATTTGGAAGCCAAGATGTCACTCATGGAGGATCCGAGCAGCGAGACGCGAAGAAGGAAAGAAAAGCTAGAAAATGACCTCACACGGCCTCACACACGGCCGTGTGCGAGGCCGTTTGCCCTCGTCGCCAAATCTACTCAGCAGCGACACCACATGGCCGTGTGGGAGGCCATGTGCTCTGGTTTCTGCATAGTATTTAAGCTATTTTTCTGCATTTTGTGCCCAAGTTCGAACCCTAGCTAGCTTAGAAAAACTTTTCCTCATTTCCATAGCATTTATTAGCCTAGATTAACTTAGATCTATACTTTGAAACACTTGGGAGCATTTATTTCAAGGATTTGGAGTAGATTACAACAACTCTTCTTCACCATTTAATAGTAAAACTCTTATTTTCTCTTCTTCATCATCTCTTCTTTACATTTCTTGTGCATTTATGATTTCTTTGTTTGATATTGCTATGTTTACCTTAAATATGAGTGAGTAGTCTTTTATTTGGGTTAGATTTGGTGTTTATTGCTTCTATTGATGCTAGCTATGTAGTTATTGCATAAAGGTGATGAACGCCCATTTAGGGTTCTTGAGTTTGAGTTGAGTTTTAACTCTATCTTTCAATAATTATTGCGCAGTGATTGTTGTTAGTCTTTGGAAAGTCTTTCATCACAACGGGAATTGGATGGAAGACTTGAGCCTTCCCAATCTCAAATCCAATTTCCCTTCTATGGAAATAGGGGTAGATTGGGGCTTACAAAGCTTTTGTTCTTGAAGAAT
Source organism: Ipomoea triloba (assembly GCF_003576645.1). Lineage (NCBI taxonomy): Eukaryota > Viridiplantae > Streptophyta > Magnoliopsida > Solanales > Convolvulaceae > Ipomoea > Ipomoea triloba. Next base: position 16,003,868 of record NC_044925.1, read on the forward strand.
TTGGGTTGATACACCATGGAAATGGGGCAACCCTTGGTTTAATCATTGTGGAAACTTAGATTCTTTAGTGCTTGCCTCAAGAACCTAGGGTTAATGTTTTTCCCCCAATCCAAGTGTCAAATGCTTCAATAGAGCAATACACCTAATTTAACCCAACTTTCACATTTGAATCATCTCCTAGATTTAATCTTATTTTCCCTTTAATCCAAAATACCAAAAATACTCTAGTTTTAACTCCAAACCAATCATGATTTACTTAGATCCTTATGGATTCTAAGACCTTAGTGCCTAGAGTTTAGGTAACGGCTTTCTACGTGTCATAAACCCAATCCTTGGTGGAACGACATTCATAACCCATTTTCACTATCACCACTACACCACATCAGTGAGAAACAAAGTAAATCGCAAAAACCCTAGTTTAATTTATTCATATATTGTGAATTTGTGATTTTTTTTGTGATATATTGTTGATTTCTGGTGGAAGCACTGACTAATCTGAAACCCTAGTTTGATTTCTTAAATTTGTTGTATCTATTGTGAATTTGTGATATACTGATATGTATTGTGATATATTGTGAATTTATTTGGTGATATATTGTGATATATTGTGGATTTCTGGTGATATGTATTATGTGAGATATCCAGTTTATCTTAATTAGAATATTAAATGGTAGAAGCCTTTATAAGTGCCTTTGTGCTTGAATCTGTGATATTTCATTATTTCCAGTATGCTTTAATATCATATATGTAATTTGTGAGATCTCCAGTTTACTTTGATATACAATTTGTGATATGTCCCTCAGTTTATATGTACTGTTGGATCTCCAGATTACCTTAATGACTCCTTAAATGGTGGAAGCCTTTAAATAAAATCCAGAAATGATGAACGTTTAAAATGTGCCTGATCTGGATTTTATAACATGTAAGTTAATGGATATTGGACCCTTAAACCAAAATAAAGTCTCTAAGTGGCTAAGTTGCTAAATAGTAACTGTGAAATGTGCATTACTGAAATCTAGAGTATACATGCTTTAAAATCCTCACTCTAAGGATACAAGGTAATCTTTACTGACATTCCAACCTGCCCCTTCTTCTGCTGAAACTGAAAATAGTGAAGGCACTTGAGGGGTGTTGGGTACTTGGGTGTTTTATCAAGACTTGATAAGGAGAACCTTAGCTGAGATGATTATTGTAGATGAACTGCCTTTTAGGATTGTTGAGGGACAAAGATTTAGGTAGTTTGTGTTAGTTTGTTGTCCTAGGTTTAAAATCCCTTCACGATGGACTATCAGTAGGGACATTTTCAAGATATTTTCTGATGAGAGGGTGAACTTGAAGAAGTTTTTTAGGACTAGCAGTCAGAGGGTCAGTATCACAACTGATACTTAGACCTTAGTCCAGAGAATAAACTACATGTGCATAACTGCACATTTCATTGATATGATAGTGAGTGGAAGCTCCAAAAGAAGATCATTTCATTTGTTCCAATCTATTCCCACAAGGGGGGAAGTATTGCAAAGGCTTTAGAAAGTTACCTTTCGGACTGGGGTCTAAAATCAGTTTTCAGTGTGACAGTTGATAATGCTTCTAGCAATAATACTACCCTAGGTTTCTTGAAGAAGAAGTTGGTGTTTGGGGTTGTACTACTGTTATGTGTAAGTATTTGCACATGAGGTGCATTGCTCACATCCGTAACTTGGTAGTACAGGATGGGTTGAAAGGATGTGACAGTGCTATTAAGAAAGTGTGGAATGTTGTTAGGTATGTGAGGAGCTCATCTATTAGGGTACAAAAGTTTAGGGATCTAGCTGATCTAATTGGGGTAGAAGCTAGGAATTCTTTGTGTCTTGATGTTCCTACAAGGTGGAACTCCACCTATATGATGTTGCATACTATTTTGTTATTTCAGAAAGTATTTGAAGTGTATGAAGATCATGATATTTCATTTAAGGCTGATTTAGGTGAAAATATACCTGACTTCATAGATTAGGAGTCCATTGCTTCTTTGGTTAAGATTATGAAATCCTTTTATGAAATGACTGTTAGGATTTCTGGTTCATTGTATGTGACTTCTAATACCTTTTTCTCTGAGGTTTCTGATCTATCTTGCCTGTTGACAAATATGGTGGAAGTTGATGAGGTTTCTGATCTAAGTTGGAAGTGTATTTGGCTGAGATTATTGTGGATGGGGAGCATTCTTTTGACCTTCTTAGATGGTGGAAACTGAATTCTGATAGGTTCCCTGTGTTATTTAAAATGTCAAGGGATTTACTTGTTGTTCTAATATCTACTGTTGCATCAGAATCAGCATTCAGTACCAGTGGCAAGGTACTAGATGCTTTTAGGAGTTCCCTAACTCCTAAAATTGTTGAGGCACTTGTGTGTGCACAGGATTGGCTGAGGTTAGCCAATCAACCTATCTCTATTGAAGAAAACATTGATGATGTTGAAAGGATTGAGAAAGGTAAATAGTTTAACTTGTCTGTTTTAACTAATAACTATAACTTTTTTTAAATTTTAACTTGTGTTTTTTGTTTTCCAATTTGCAGAGTTGTGCAACACATCCAGCTCTGGAGTTGTATCTTCAATGCCTACCATTCTTGTATGGTTATTTATTTCTTCTAAATTTCTAAATTCTAATTAAACTCTTAAAGCATAAAGCATTTGATTTGTTATTTGATGAATGATGACTGTCGATATCAATGCATGCCTAAGTCGTTATCAATGTCGCTTCAAGAATCATGATTCCTTAGCTGGGAATTGGAAAGTGGAAACTGGAAACTACTCATGGCTTGGTAACATTTTAAATGTTGTTGCCATTGAGGTCAGATATCAATAGTGATTTTTGGTTTTGAGTTTTGTCCCCTTTATCATTGAATGGTCAATGGTGACTAGTAATGTATATGACTTATTCAGTTATTCAGTTCCTATTACTTATTAACTTAATTTGTGCTTTCTTGTGCAATGATGATGCTTCCACCATGAAATCTGAATATATAGAATGAGGTTGGTATGTTGCTTATGTAGTGTGGTGTTTATGCCATACTCAATGAGCAATTTGCCCACAATTCTAACTTGATATGGAAAAAAAAAAAAAAACTATCTAAGACCTCTTTAATTGATTAATTCAATTAAACAATCGTTCCATCTTCCAATGTTTTGTACTTATTATACTTTAATTTTGTTACTTATCAGGAAGAGGAATAGAATATCTATATTTGATAATATCATTTGTTAGTGATATACTGGAATCTGGATTACTGCTTTTGTTGTGCTTGAACCTTGAATGCTGATTTGCTGCTGCCTGTTGGTTGAGGGGTTGGAGAATAGAGAATGCTGCTATGAATCTGTGATTGCTATGATGCTATCTAGACTCTAGAATAGTGTGCTTGTAACTTCTATGTTCTAAGTTTGTAACTTCAAAGTCTTTGTATTATACAATTATGTTATTTTGTATGCTTTGAAGTTGGAAGCTCTAAGTTTGTAATTTATGAAGTGTGTATCAGTTTAATTTTGATTTTTCAAGTTTGAATTTATGATATGTATTGTGTATTTTGAATTTTTAGACTGCCTTGTGCATATAAAATTGTAAAAACAAGAATTTTTATTAAGTAAATTATTAATTTTTAAGTTACATTTTTTTATTATCAAAACCGAACTATCCGACGGATTAACCGGATATCCGTCTTATTAGTTCGGCCACTTACCCGACAGATTTGCCATTAAAATTAATCGGATAGGATCTCCAAAATCAAAATCGATATCCGATCGAGGTGTCCATCCGTGACCCCGATCTGTCCGAACCCGCCCGATGCTCAACCCTACAAATAGACTACTGAACTATACACCAAACTGCAATTAGGTCATTGAACTCAAAAAAAAAAAATGCAATTGGTCCTTGAACTACACAAATTCATACAATTTAACGCAAAATGACTTGTTTTACCTGATATGCCAGTTACCAATTTTAAAAATAATATTTTTAAAAATTTTAAATAAAATAATTAATTTAAATTAAATTTAAAAAAAAAAAAAAACAAGAACGGCCGGCCGGAAGTTTTTTTTTTAATTTAAAATTAAAATTAAAATTTTAATTTTAATTTTAATTACTTATTTTAGATAAAATAATTTTAAAATATTATTTTTAAAATCGGTAACCGGTACATCATGTAAACAAGTCATTTTGAATTAAATTGCATGACTTTGTGTTGTTTAGATACCCAATTACATTTTTTTGAGTTCGATAACCTAATTGCAGTTTGGTGTGCAGTTCAGTGGTCTATTTTACCCTTATTCTTATAATTTATAACTACTGTTATTGTCATCTATGTCATCTTACTAATTTGGGCAAAATCAATTCTCTTTATTAGTAGTCTATTATTCATTCAGCTAGGGCACGTTGGTATCTAATAAGCTATAATAAAATAGACACCCTAAATAAGTTAAATGAAATTTTATTGTCCATATAAAAAAAATAATTAGTCTTTATCATTATAAGGGATGACAATTCAACATACTCTCGACGGGGAAAATTGATCCCCACCTTGACGGGGGTGGATTCGTGGAATTATTTCGAGAAATGAGGGTGGGGATGGGGAGAAATTCCTCATCCTTGTCGGGGACGGGGACAGGGACGGGACGAGGAGGGTATTCCCAGCCTCGACCCCGACCCCAATCCCCGGTCCCCGTCCCCGATTCCACGTATATTATTATATTATATTATATATTATTCATAGTTAATATATAGTTGCCTAGTTTATAGTTTATTAGTTTATAGTTAATAGTTGCCTATTAACTGGTTAATAGTTGCCTAGTTTATAGTTTATAGTTTATTAATTCTTTGTTTATAGTTAATAGTTTATTAGTTCTTTGTTTATAGTTTATAGTTGTAGTGATGCATTTTATTGAAATAAGCAATGCAAACTTGAAATAAGCAATGAATTCAGTGATGTTATTGAAATAAGTTTATGTTACTTGTATTTGATGTTTAATCTATGCATGTTGAATTTGGACTTTGTTTAAAGATTCAAGGCTTAGTTTTCTTTTCAATATATTATTTTTTTTAAATTGACATAATTCAAAAAAATTCTCGCGGAGATTCTCCGTCCCCGAAAAATCCTCGTGGGGACGGGGATGGGAACGAGGCGGGATTTCGGGGACGAGGACCCCATTCCCCAGTCCCGCCCCGTTGACATCCCTATCATTATTCAACAAGACCGCTTTGGTGACTAACAAGTTCTTTATATGGACAAATTATACTATAGACCATGGTCCACATTATAATGTGGATAAAAAATAAATGTTCATTTTAGTATATTGAATGTTTATTTTTTTTTGAAAGAAATTGAATGTTTATTTTTAATGTACTGAAAGTGTATTCTTTAAAAAAATATATTTAAAAATAAACTTTCATTATACCAAAACAAAATATAAAAAACTCTTTAATATATTAATAATAAACATTATGTCAATGGTCCAACTTGTAAAGTGGACCATGGTCAACGGTATAATGATTGTCTTATATGATAGACTAAATAAAACTTAATTGGGATAAAATTGTAATTTAATTTTCATCTAATTGGTATTTAACGTAACCAAGCCACTATGATGATTACCTGGCTTCTCACAGGAATAGATAAAAATAAATACTCGCTTGGTTCCATTTTATGTATCTGGTTCAATTAACGAGGTTTGACTGGAATTATTTTTAATTTAATTTTTCATAATGTTAAATTTAGTATTAGTATATAAAATTTATATATTTAGAAACTACATTAAAAGTACTATTAAACACAAAAATAATTAATTTTTAAAATACTTAAGGAAATAAGCAAAGAAGAAAGAATTGGTTTGACTAATGAATAATAAATAAGACATGTAAATTAGACAGATGGCGTAAATAAATAAAATTTGTCAATAATAAAATAAGGGAAAATGTTTCCCTCCAATTTTTTTTTTCCAAATATTCTTTTATGATGTGACTTATAAATTTATAATAATCATTGAGTGTTGTAAATTAACTGACCCCATATATTTTTAATTAAACACTAAATTAAAGTAATCAATTAGATAGTATCACATTAAGAGGAGAATTAAGGAGAGAAATTTTTTAAGACTAATTGTGTAGCATTACTATACAATAAGGGCTTAAATTTAATAAAGATAATCTATAATGGACCAATAAAAATTCTTTTAAGCTGTCATTATTAGGCCAGGGCTTGAGCCCAATCTAGAATAGGATTGTATCCTATTCCTATTAGTAATAGACTAACAGTAACATTATTCTATATATATTCACGAATTTGTAGAGTATTCTATTCTTATTCTCTTCTTCTAAATATTACCTACTGAATTAGTAAGCTAAATTCGTGCGATCAAGTATTCTATTCTATTCTACTTGACGTGGAGGACGATTACACGCACGTGAGTCCTTTTTATTTCCTCATTATGATGGTAGGCATTTGTTTGTGGTATGTATGTTGGCTGTGCTATCCCGTCAGCACGCCACCTCGAGCTGCGGTGGTGCAGCCGCGTAACAGACAGGCGGTAGGGAGCACCGTTGCCAACAACAACGTTAATGTGGAAGTACAAGTAGTCCCAGAAATAAGGTTAAATATTAAAAGCTTCGAGGAAGGGAGCATAAAGGGAGAGGAGAGAGAGAATGAATGCGCTATTTGTATCGCCGGTTTCGAGAAAGGCGACATCTCCACCATTCTCTCCTCATGCAACCATAAATTCCATTCAGATTGCATTGCTATTTGGTTGGTACTTCATCAAACTTGCCCCATATGTAGAGCTACGGCTGTTCAGCCTGTTTCATGATCTCTGCTCTATTACCCTATTTCTTGCACCTTTTTTTGTCAATCTTTTTTTATAGGAAAATACTACTTGTACTTTTAAATTTTATTTTCAACTTTTACTCCCTCCCACCAAAATTTGATGTTCACATTTTCATTGGAACTCACAAGAGAAGATAACTAATCATCAATTCAACTATTATATCATTCTCATTCTAGAGTATAACAAAATATATTATTGTTTGTTCTTTAATTCAAAGATTTAAAGATAAAAACTTGTGTGAGACTGTTTTACGGTCTTACGGCATGAGACTAATCGAATCAAGATGAAATTTTGATTTAAAAGTATTACATTTTTTTTCAAAATGATATTTTGAAAATACAGAATATACCCCTCTTTTTCAGTTTATCACTTATTGACCAATAGTTTAAAATAAAGTGCTTCAATGGGATAAAAATGAACACTTTCAAGATAAAACTCTTGCAATAATCTAAAATATCTAAGCAGAGAGATAGGCATACCTCCTTGGCTCCTTCAGTTGGAGTAGTTATGATGGTGTACTGCAAAAACAGCACATGATTGGCTGTTAAATGCAGCTGCTCTCGGGCCTAGCTGATGCAAAAGTAATTGTCAAAAAATTGTTGGGCTCAACCAAAGTAGTACATTTTGGATTACATTGAAAGTATAAAGTCTGAATTTGTGAAAATTGCTTAAATAACTGCTTGTTAAAGATAAACATTCTCCAACTTCCAATCTTCATTGAACTCAATATGACTTTGTCATTAAATGGCCTTTATAAAAATAGTTTTAAACCTATTCTAATAAATTGATTTTAAAAACTCAGAAAATTAAGCTTAAAAAACTTTTTTCAAGGGCCATAAACACTTTTCCACAAGCCTATTCAAACATGATAAACAACAGCTCAAGTGTTTATGTAGTAATTAAGTTTTACGTTAGTTCTCATCCAAATCATCCAAACAGGGGCTAAACCATTCTAGACCCATAATCGCACATTATAATCATGAATTCTACATATTATGCTTATTAACACAAAAATAAATTTGGGACAATGCTGAAAAAACTCTGGCAGATTATCCCATAATTAGAACACCAAATAAGGAACTCAGTCCTCAAGACTTTGCCAAATTCAACAGGGCATTCAAGGCTTGTGCAGTAGATAGCAAGCAACGAGAAAATTCTTCTCAGCCCCCTAACCTTTCTGTTAGTCAAGTTTACAAGTGGTTTACAAGTAAAAAAGGCAAGCAACACCTTGTAAAGGAGGTGATAGGTGAACCAAGGAAAACATTTCACATCACATTACTAACACACAATGGCTCCAAATTAACTATAAGTACCAAGGAATTCACTTTGCGGTGCTCTTTTTTACTTCTAATGCACAACTTATAAATATTAACCAAGGAATCCACTTCATGGTGCTCAGTTTTACTCCTAGCACAGAAATGGCTTATAAATAATAATCAGGGAATCCACTTCACAAATTTGAACTTCTTACTAACGAGCACTTACTCGGTGGACATAGCTAATATATATATATGATCATCAATACATATGGAATTAACTTTAACCCAAAAAATGAATTTAATAAAGTACTCAAATAGGAGGTGAATAATTTGATGAGATATTATTAGAATTCTTAAATTGAAACTATTACCATTGATTTAAAATTGAGTCACGCTCTTGAGACAAGTGTTCTAAAATAAAACTTGATTAATTTTCAGCTGGACTAGATTTTTTGCGCCTCGTAAAATGTAGATCAAGACACGGTTCACAACTGTGTGGATCACGGTCCAGAACGACATCGCTGAATTTTATGAGTTAGAATAATGCACATTATGTGTTAGAATAATGAAACTTTTGGAGTAAGAAAATGTACATTATATTTTAGTCTAATGTACTTGATGTATTAAAGTAATATACATGATGTGTTAGAGTAATGAAACTTTTAGAGTAAGATAATGTACCTTATGAATTATCAAATATATATTGCACCGAGTCATGTGAAAAAAAAAATTGTACGAAATGATATCATTTTTTGCCGTGGTCCACACACGATTAGTCGAGGTGATTAAGGTCAAGCCTCCCTTTGACATTTTGGTCATCATTGGTCGAGGTGATTAAGGTCAAAAAGTCAGCACGAGAGTTTCGCAACGTAACATCAACACACATAAAACCTTAAAACCCAATTCTCGATACGACCAAAACCGCAGTCGATTTCATCTCATTTCTTCGTTCTTCAATCAATCCCACACCACAAATGGCGTGGGAGAGAACGAAGAACCTCGTACGCGCATTCGGCGACGGAGGAGACAACATCATTTTCTTAACCATGTCGCGCTTCCTCAGAGACTTACAGGAACACCGCCGCCCGGCGGCGCCGGCGCCCGCGGCTGTCACACTCGCCTTCAGGTTTCTTGACGTCGCCGTGGTGGCCATCTTCGCCGTCGTTGCGTTTACTGTTTTGGTCACGAGTAGAAGAGAGGCGCCGAGGATGCCGTTTCGATTATGGATCTTCGTGTTTGCCCTTCAATGCCTCGCCCACCTTGCATGGCTTTACGTGAAACATTATCCTAATCTACAACAACAATTCAGGGTTGTCAAGTACGTATAATAATGTTTTAGGCTTTCATGTCTAAACTCTTTATCGTGCATGGATGTACCATTTTTCACAATAATGTTAGGGTGATTTTTTTGGATACACTTAATCTATATATGAACTTATTTGATATTAATCTTGATTTAATAGCTTAATTAAGCATGTGGAATATGGTAAAGACTCGGCCTATTTCACTTGGTGGTTTTTTGGATTGTCTTGGCTTGTGAACTCAAATGGCTATGGCGAGCTTGCTCCTCAACTAACTAGGTGTGTACTCCATGAGACCATGATGAATTATTAACTGCGTATTAAATATATTTTTATTATGTCAAAAAAAATTTTCAAGTCTCATTTATATTATTTAGTTTTTAAATAATTTATTTTAGCATTTAATTAATTTGTGATTATTATTATTTATTTTCTTCTCATGCATGCAGCTTAACCGCGATTTTCCTATTTTTCGATTTCGCTATTTTCTTGGTTGTTGTTTTGGGATTTATCATTACCACAACTATTCTCATTTGTTTGCTACTTGCGATTTATGTCGCTTTTCGCTTTTCGAGAGACCAAGGCCAGGTATGTATATATATGTTCATATAATTCTTTATATATATATAT
>NC_044925.1:16014142-16036588 GCF_003576645.1 Ipomoea triloba
CATTGAGTGGTGCATTTCTTAACATTGAGTGGTGTAAACCGTACGGCCGCACGTAAGGACGCGGCCACACCTGAACATGACCCTATATATATATATATATATATATATATATATATATATATATTAATGAAATAAATTATTTATTTTGATTTTCTATTGTTTCAGGGACTTCGAGTTCAAAACATACAGCTTCCGCCATGCCCATTTTGTGATTATCCTCTCCACAAAACATGTTATCGTCTAATATGAAATTGTCAAACCAAAATCAGTTGTACCTCCCTACCAATATTGCATTGATATACATGGAATACTTATTTAAAAATAAACATGGAGCACGGTTACAGTAGACTCTAGGCGACGGTCTATAAAATGAAAAAAATAGTGCATGTGTGTGGGTATATATATATATATATATATATATATATATATATATATATATATATATATATATATATATTAATTCTTTTATTTATATAAATATATAAATATAATAAAAACATTAACAAGGCCGACTTGCACGAGTTAACTATGCTAAATCTATCGAGTTGGGTGAGTTAACTCAGTCGAATTCGACCTGTCGGACGCCAACTCGGCCTAGTCGGTCGAGTTAGGTGGTAGGCGAACGCCTAGGAAGTAATTCGCCTCGACTTAGGGGCGCCTAAGCGGCCGACTTTCGCAACAGTGACATGGGGTATTATCCCATTCAGGTGAAAAACTAGTATTTTGATGCAACTAAAACTATCGTTATGTTAGGGGCATTTTCTCACTCAATATCATGTTATGGGAGCATTTGGTTTAGGGGTTCGAATGAGCTAATTAAACTCGGCTCAAACCTTGGTTACTAGGTTAGCTCGAATTTGAGTTCAAAATAATTATAGTGGTTCGACCTCGTTTGAGATTGAAAAAAATTAGACTTGAGTTTAGCTCGTAAATATTTATAGGATCACACTTGTGTGAGACCGTCTCACGGATCCTTATTCGTGAGACGGGTCGGGTTGGGTCAAAGCACCATGCAAATGTCATACTTATATGTGCAAATCTTATACTTATATGCTTAAATATAACACTAGTCAAAAATACAATTTTTGTTACTTATAAGAGAAAAAGTAATACATTTTTAATAATAAGTAATGTTGACAAGTGTCTCTCACTTATAAGGGCAAATATAATACTTTTGAGGAAAAATGTAATACTTTTAAATCGAAATGTAAAAGTATTGTATTTTCTCTTAAAAGTATTACATTTACCCTAATAAGTAACAAAAATGTTATTCCTGATTAGTATTACATTTGGGCATATAAGTGTTACATTTGCATCTTGACCCGACCCGACCCGACCCGTCTCATGGTGAGACGGTCTCACACAAGTTTTTGCCATATTTATATTGTTACGTTGAAACTTGTTTTAATTAACTTAAATTGAGTTCGGATTATATATATATATATATATATATATATATGACATATGCAAAGGCGCACAACCAGGCCCGAATTTAAGCCTGTGCAAGTAGCCCAATTGCACAGGGCCCCCAAATTTTGGGGGCCCTAATCCAGCTATAGGCCCAAATCCTTTAAAAAAAATCCAGCCCTACCTACCAATCATTATTGCATGGACCATGGTCCACACAGCTGTGTGGACCAAAAATAAAAAGTACATTATTTTTGTACAGAAGGTATATTATTTTTGTATTGAAGGTACATTACTCCATGCAATAATTCCGTCCTTGAGCCTTTGAGGTCCTTTGAGCCAGATTTTTTTTGTTTTTTGAAAGCCCCTTAGGGCCAGATTTTAGGTTTTCTCTTCATCTCATGTTTCTTCGTTAGCATCTAACAGAGCAATTGCAGAATAACAGAGGGACGGAGCTGATTTTCAAAAAAAACAGAGGGACAAAGCTAGAGGCACAAAGCACTGACCGTCAAAAAAACAGGAGGCGACTGGCGAGGAGGTAGGCCGCAGGAGCGGAGGAGCCGAGGCGGGCATCGCGAAGCGGCCGGCGGCGACCGTATCAACCGAGCCGGAGGCGGTCCAGCATCGGCGACGCAGGCGATGCTGGATTTCCAGTTTCCGACCAAGTTATTTCAATCTTTTCCTCTAATCCTCTTTAAATCTTTATTTGTTGTCTTGCTGATTTTCCTCTTTAAAATTCATGTGTAAATGTAGATCCGTAAGTGTGTAACTGGGTATTACTCTATTGTTGTTTGGTTTAATTGTTTCAATTTCCTGTTTACATGACTCCCTTGTATTAGAAAATATGAAAATATGAATTTGGCAATAAAATATTCTAATATGTTAAGAAAAAAGTTAAGAAAAAAAAATTGAAGAGGGCCTCATATTTTTTTACTAGAACGGGGCCTCCAAAATCAAAAAACCGGCCCTGCGCACAACATATAGTATTGGGCACACAACCAACTAGTATGAGCACACAACTATAAGTCTATAACAAACTATATAGTAATATAATCCAATATTTTACCCCACATTTATTAGTTAGTTCACTTCATTTCTGGTTAAGTATTAAAATATTCATACATGATATAAGTTAGCACGCACACTTACAATGTAGTAAATGCACACGTTATAAGCTAGGAAGCACACAAAAACCGCAAAAAAAAAACACGCAATATACCAAATAGTGACAACTAAAGTAATACGTGCATAATAATAAAACTATAACACTGTTGGTGAACGAAAAAATCTGTTACACTAGAAATGAAGTAGTTGAAAACAGAACAAAAGTGTGAGCAAACATTAGTAATGAAAATCCAACAACGACCCCCAAAAGTAAACGACTAGTAAACAATAGCAAGGAAACTAATGTCTGGAAAGAAAGCGTAACGCACGACCCCCAAAAGTAAACGACTAGTAAACAATAGCAAGGAAACTAATGTCCGGAAAGAAAGCGTAACGCACGAGCCAGTACGGTGTGCATTTATATCAAGTGTGCAAAGCTCCTTCATATAACGCAAACGTAGCCTCTAAAGTTGCGATCTGTCACCACTAGTCAGCCCATAATCCCATTTTGCAACACCTTCACGGCTTCACCCATATAACTCTCCATGTGCCACATAAGATACATGCCATAGTCCACTTTGTTCTTGGTGTCCCGCCACTTCATCGGCATCCTTTTAGTCTTCAAATTGTCACAAACAATTGACTTGAACTTCTCACCAACAAATGTGAAATATTCGGACAACAACAGTTTCTAAAATACAAAAAGAAAAAAAAAGAAGAAAAAAAGAACACATCGCTTTAAGATTACCCATTAAAATAGCGTACAAGCATAGAATGGGAAGAAAACGTACCACATTTTATGGGGTATCACCATACTTCACCGGAGTGGGCTGAGTTGAAGCTGAATTATCAATAATTTCAAACTGCTTGAATTTGAAGTCGACACACAAGAGGTAGAAATGATTTTGTTGAAGGATGGGAAAGAAAAGCTGAAACAACAATAAAAATTATGAGACGATACTTAAAAAATGTATGACCAATCTCATGAGCACACATATCTACACTAATGGGCTAACAGACGGTAAGTACTGCCACACATGCAAATAAAAAATGAATGGTCAACACTAATGAGCACACATAGCAACACTAACGGGCACACAAACCGTAACTACTAGGCACACGATGCATAAATGATATATAAGATATGAATTGAAAGCCATGTAAAACACTTACAAGATGAACATGACCCCATGTTTTATAAGGACCAAGTGCAAAATCAGCCCCCAAAGCCTCCGAAAACCTAGCCAACTTCAGCTTGTCTATTTTTTTGAACAACACAGTAGTGTTCAACTGTTAATCAATAGAAAAATACAAAAAGTTGATAACCGTCAAGAGCAAAAAAACACAAACGTAAACAAAACAAGAAACATAAACGCACATAACCATATGTAGTGGACGGAGAGGCAAACACCCTAGTTGGTTTTGATGGATCCTTGGTATGTTCTCTACAAGTTAATATACAGGACCCAGCAATAATCACACCACAGAAACCTCCGTCCCAGGTGCCAAAGAACATATATCATCACGACTAACAGTCTGACCACTGTAAGAGAATAAAAACTCATGCCTACAAAATTGTGTGAGCATTCATCACAAATAGGAAAAAAAAAACATTTGGCATGACAAAGAGGTACAAATGCAACAACAACTTACAAATCATCACTCCCATACTTGAGCTCCCACTTGAAAAAGTTGACATCATCCAATAAATTGAGTGAAGGCACGGAAGCAATAGAGTGGACACCACTACGACGAACTGACCCCAAAACAGTACGAGCTGGTCTATTTGCCTTGCGTGGAGCAAGACAAACAAATGTGGAACCCACACGAGGAACAATCTGCTAGAAACCCCCAAGACCATTAAAACAAGGCTATTGTAGATGAATAATGCCAAAAGGGAAAAGGACGATCAAACATAAGAAAAATAAATAACGACCTCCGTTGGTGTAACGAACGACCGACCATCTACAATGTCACTAAAACCAACACCCTACCATGAAGGGCCCACAAACCACTCCCCACACTCCAGCAACTACAAGAACAACGTCCACCAAACGTTCTTCGGTCTTCGCATGCATATAAGAAACAAACACCAATTACAAGGAAATAATACAAATCCCTAACAAAACAACGTACAAGTACCAACAATGCACACATCCCAGAACGAAGAGGCACACCGAAATAGTGAATATTAACATGTAACTTACCAGGGCCCCAACATTTAATTGAACCCCCTCATTTGCGCGTAGACCTCCAACCGATTGAATAAAGCATACCCAAGTTATTATAACAACATAAGGGATAACTAAAAAAAAAAATCAAAAAGGCACACAAACATATCCGAATGAGCACAAAAAAATAAAATCCTATGAAAGAACACACACACCATATCCAAACGACCATCCACACCCCCATCATGAACTTGTTGTTCGTCATTAACACCTGAGCAACCACCATGTTGAGATCCTGAAATGTTATCAATATTCGCATCCTGCATCCCACAAAGAAAAACACAAGACAAAATGGAGAGAGTAACATAAAGAACTCCAAAAATTAAGTAGTTGGCAAACGATGCTTTGTTACTGAGCACAAACAGATAAGAAAGCAGACACACATAAACAACGAGTACAAAACATAAAAATGAAACATACCCGGCCAATACCACCACCCACACTATGGTCATCATGACCTTCATTAATCACCCTAGCAATATTAGAATGGTCATCATGACCTTCATTAATCACCCTAGCAATATTAGACACATCACCCCACACATCGTTAATCACCCTAGCAATATTAGACACATCACCCCACACATCGTGTCCAAACTCCCGAGTCAATCCAAGGCTAAAAGATGGAAAATCCTTCAAATTAGCTCTCTTCAATATGGCACGCTCAACCTCTACTAACGCCCGTATATTATCAGCATTACCCCAGAACTTTTCATCAAACTGAGTAAATGTGAGTTGTGAGCATGGTTCATTAGTACCTGCGCAACATCTAAAACCTTCCAGAAATTCACATTATTCCTTGCAACCGCGCCAGCCTCTTTCACGAACTGGATAAGTGCGAGAATGCACCTGACTATCTCCCCGGTCTTGTCAGCCAAGCACTCAAGTAATTTTTAAAAATCAAACAAAAATAACCCAAACAACTAACATTATGGAAAAAAACAAACAGAATAGAGAACATAGAATACATAACGAAATATAACGTATTATGGAAGAAAAATATACACGTGCACAAAAAATATGACACTAGTACCTTATGGGGAAGAACAGGAGAAACCGGAGCAACGGAATCACCACGAGTACCTCCCAAATGTACACCCCCGTCAGCAGACAATCTACCACCCTCGGGCACTACATCGGACGACACAACACAAGGAAGCATCTGCGATGTCCCCCCGAATCTCCAAGACCTTGCGCCAACGATGCATCTACGATGTCAGCCCTCGAAATGCTGGGACAGCCCGAGGCAAGACACGAATTGCAGGCCGAACCCGATCACAATACAACAACTACAACGCAAACAAATTCCACGATAAAATGAATAAATAAAACTTATATTCAACCAAATGCATGACAAAAAAAAACATTAGATTCATATGAAAAGTAAAAGACTCACAATCAAGAAGAGGATAGGACTCGAAAACCGTGGGTTGCCGCCTGCAATCTACAGCGCATGTGTAGAAACAAGTTCCTCAATCGACACCAATTCTGTTGTGAGATAGTAGCAACATCATCCAAATGATGGAACACTATCTGATTACAATATTCATTGCCCATGCAAGAAATCAGCGAGGAAATCAACAGAACCATAAAATGCCTCTTGAACCACAAACCCCCATCAAGATCCTCCCTAATAAGTTGTGCAAGCTCAGCCGGGGACACATCATGCCGGTGCTTCTCAAACATCTTTCGCCATGCTGTCAACAACTTGCTCTTCGCATAGTGATCCCGCCTTGTTATAACACCTTCACCCCATGGGAATTCGAGAATGGAACTCCCATTCTCCTCCCTAACGGGTAAGACCTCCCCCTCACCCAACAATACGCACATCTTCTCACTGTCAAAATTCGACAACAACCAACGACCCAACCGAACGGGCAACTCCTTAATCTTTAATTCAAGAACGGCACCAAACCCAATATTAAATATGTCATTCCACTACTGTGCCGTAAGATCTTCCAATGCCTTTACAAAAAGCAAAGGTGGAAATCTAATTCTAAGAGCTGGAAAATGTACTCGCTCATCCGGAGCATCCCTAACAGGTTCCTATCCCATTCTTTGAACACAAAGAACCGGATCTTCCACAAAATCATCATCATCATTAGGCAGCTGGACGAACAACCCACTGAAGGTGCTTCCCTAACTCTTTTAGCTACGACCAACAAACACAAACAATAACTAAGAAAAGAAACAACCACAAGAAAAAAAAAATACTAATAGTCCAATAAGACAATAAAATAAAAAATAATAATAATAACACATTGACACACAATATCCAGTCACCAAAACACTACATCAAAGCGATGCACACAATATAACTAAATCTATGCACACAATAATTCGTAAATCATATGAATAATTTTAATAAGAGTTATGCTTCAACTAAATCAAACTTAACTAATATAAACCATTGACAAATGATTGAATTCATACTTTACAATGATAAAAATTAAATAATTAATTATAAAAAGAAAATTGAAAATATTTATTTTACTTTTCCGAACTGAAAATAATTAATTAAACAATACACCTAACCCATCAGTCAAGTGTAAAAAAAAGGCTAAAGTGTCATTTCGCACCATGAACTATATTGGATTATTCATGCCGCACCTTGAACTTTCATAACTTCCATTTCGATACACAAACCATTAATTTTTTTTCATCTAGCATTTTTTACAGGTTACCAAGTTACTATGATGACATGGCACAGGTAATTAGCTTATGTGGATCTTCTTTTTAAGTCAACCCATATTATAAAAACCATATTATAAATTTTTTTTATATATATTTAGCTACTGCCAATAGCTAAATGCCTAAATATAAGAATTTTTTTTTTACGGTTTTGGTACCGGTTGTTGTGCTGGAAAAGATTTAGAAGAAAAAAAATAAAAATAAAACAAAAAAAAGTCCAAGTCAGCATAGACTTCTTTTTAAGTCAACCCATATTATAAAAACCATATTATAATTTTTTTTTATTATTATTTTGGCTACTGCCTACTGGCAGTAGCTAAATATTTTTTTTTTTTATATTTAGCTACTGCCAGTAGCTAAATGCCTAAATATAAGATTTTTTTTTCTTTTTACGGTTCCGATACCGGTTGTTGTGCAGGAAAAGATTTAGAAGAAAACAAAAAAAAAAAAAAAACAAAAAAAAAGTCGAAGTTAGCATAGATTACCTATAACTTGTAGGTAACCTGTAAAAAGTGCTAGATGAAAAAAAATTAATGGTTTGTGTATCGAAATAGACCTTATGAAAGTTCAAGGTGCGACATGAATAATCCAATATAGTTCATGGTGCGGGATGACACTTTAGCCAAAAAAAAATGACTCTCACTAACTACTAGTTACAAATTACCAAAGTAAGGCACACAATCAATACATCATGGGCACACAACTATCAACATATGTTATTAACATAATACCACAACAATAATTCTACGCACACAACCATTCTTAAAACATGACAATAATTTTAAAAAGCCCGATACTGCAACTACATTAGGCTTAACTTATAAAATGATTCAAAAATGAAGGAAACAATAATTTACATGTATAAAAATTAAATAATTAATTATTAAAACAAAACTGAAAATATTCCTCTTATTTTATCTAAATGGATTTAATTTATAAATGAATCTATTCATTACAATAACCAATATTTTATATTAATCTTTAGGGGAATGATATACCAAATTTGTCATAAAAACGCAAATACTCAAGTGAACTACATAATATTTTTTTTAAACAGTCCACCTAACCCCTCAACACAAAAAACAAAAAAAAGAAAAAGAAGAAAGAATACCTCCTATTAATTACCGGTTCTAAAATATCAAAGTAAGGCACCCAATAAATGAAGCAGAGCACACAATCACTACATCATGGGCACACAACCTAGCAACATACCTTATTAACATCCTGCCCAATAATGAATTTACGCACACAACAATTCTTAATACACGACAATAATTTTAAAAAGCCCGATACTGCAACTACATTGTGAGTTCTATGTAATTTCATTTGAAATAGACTTAAAATGTGCACTTTTAAACACAAAATGTGCTTTTTATGGCAAGAAAATGTGCACTTTAAGCATATAAATAACCTAAACCATGCTTAATACCTTCAACTCTAAGCATGAATTATTTGAACTATTATATTAAAATAGTTGCACTATTAGGTTTAAATATTTGCACTATTAGGCACAAATATTTGCACTACACGAGTGAAAATTATGTACTACAAGTAACTATGAAAAATAATATGATGTAATTACATTACTACCCTCAATGATGCGCGTGTATTGAAATCTGGAAGGCAATTTCATACATTGGATTGAATTAGATCTATGGCCACAATTTCATCCTATTTCTCACCGAAAGAACATAATGCACACGAGTCCCTTCCTACATATATATATATATATATATATATATATATATATATATATATATACGGAGTATATATAATTCAGTTCCCGTGCAGTGGGGTGTTTTCCGTGTGGCGGTGGCTTTAGGTGCGTAATTTTCTTCTTATGGTGCGTGATTTGTATGCTGGTCAATATTGAAATTTAAGCTAGGTGAGTGAACCTAAAGCTTAAGGTGCGTGGTTTCCCTTCTTAAAGTGCGTTATTTTCCTTCTTAAGGTGCGTGATATATATGTTTAAGGTGCGTGAGTTGTTGAAACTAAGGTGCGTCATTTTAAAACCTTAGGTGCGTGATTTGTGTTCTTAAAGTGCATAGCCTGTGTATTTAAGGTGCGTGATTTGTGTACTTATAGTGCACAGTGTGTTCTCAATTGAAGGTGCATCATTTAAAAACTTTAGGTGCGTGGTTTGTGTTCTTAGCTTAAAGTGCGTGGTTTGTGTATTTATGGTGCGCAGTTTTAATGCTTAAGGTGACTAGGTGAGTACCGCACAACCGCACGAGAAGATATGTTCCAGATCAAGTGAGGATCCTGTGGACTAATGCAGATCATCCACTTGGACTAATCTAACGGCTATGAATGCAAATGCATAACAAAGTGGATGGGCGAGATACACAACATTCACAGAATGCACAACGAACTAAGACAGAATGCATAACAAATTGAGAAAGAATGCACAAATAACTGAGAAAGAATGCACAACAAACTAAGAACGAATGCACAACAAACTGAGCGTGAAAAATTAAATGTATAGCATATAATTAATCACAACCATTGAATTATTTAAATCAAAGGATCAAATAAGTCCGCAGGTCCTCAACTAACTATAGGTCCTCATTTGATCCTATATATATATATATATATATAACCTAAAAGAGAGGTTAATATAATAAATAAGAAAGTGAACCAAAAATGTCAGTAAGTTCATAGCCAAGACTCGCCGACATATAAAGACACAATTGAAAAAAAAAAAATCTATGACAGTAGATGGACATTGCAGCACTATATAATCAAAAAAATAAAAAAACGTTGGTATGGGCAAAGAAATAAGTAGGTGAAACTCTGACACTGTGATTAATTGTAGGACTCTATCTTGTTCTTTGAGTATAATCTGTCACCTAAAAATCAACTGAGTTACCTGTGAGGGTGGCTTCTTGTGGACACCGACTGACAATTCAACTCATCCAAAATTCATGTAAGTTCGGAGCGTGGAGTCAAAAATTTAGCCGCTGAAAACCATGCATACATATAAAATAAAAAGGACATTAGGAGGAAATGAAATAAAAAGCACAACTACATACATCCAAGCCTACAAAAAACTAGTAGAACAATCACACATAGTAAACAGAGAAACTTTACCTAAGCAACGTAGGTGGTTGACGAAAAGAATATAAGCACCAAAATTGTTGATTGAAAAGAAGTTTTGCTAACGAGACTTCTTTCTTCTCCCTTGACCTCTCTGAAAGAATATCTTTAACAGAATTCCATCTATCATCTTGTTATAATATGATCTCCATTTGCTGGATAGCAAAAGTGGCACAAAGATTCCTCCTAGACCTGCAACAAATCCAAATGCAACGCTAATGTAGATATCAACGTGGTGAGTTGATTCTTTCTCTTCTGATTCTGGTATTGGAGATGCTGGTTCATCAATGCCAGTGCAAGATACATTAATTTGGAATCCGCATAGCCCCTTGTTTCCCATGAATGAGCTTGCATCAAAGGTATCCAATTGAGTGCTTCTTGGAATCCTTCCAACCAGATGGTTGTATGACAAGTTTAAGATTTCCAGGAAGGTTAGGATCTCTAGTTGCACCGGGATATTTCCTGTTAGGTTGTTGAATGAAAGGTCCAGTGCTTCCAAAGCTTTCAAGTTTTGAAGAGATGGAGGAATATTGCCAGTTAGGGCATTGTGAGAGATGTTAAGTAGATAAAGCTGTTTAAGCTCTCCAACGCTCTCTGGTATACCGCCTTCAAATTGATTACTTGAAAAATCAATAGAAGTGAAGATAGATAGAACCTTCTCTATAGTGTAAGTTTGGCCTTTTAGAGACAGTATGACTGAATCTTGATAGTAAATCCCCTCTCCCCCTTTAGATGTGAAGTGCAAGTAGTCAGCCTTTGAGTTTAATTCATTCCTCTCAACCAAAATAGCTTTTAATGCCAAGAATAGTTCAGTTGGTAGATGTCCACTGAAATTATTGGAAGATAGGTCAATGACTTGTAAACTTGGCCAGCTGTTGTTTACCCCAATTCCAAGCATGGGACAAGAAACGCTTCCATGAAAATGATTGGAATGCAATACAAGAATGTGCAGATTTGACAATTTATTGAGCCAACAAGGAAAGGTATCACTTATTTTGTTGTTTCCAAGATTTAAGATCTTAAGCTCTGTGCAGTTGATCAAGGAGGGAGGAACTTTCCCTTCTAAGAGATTTTGACTAAGATCCAATGTCTCTAAAGAACAATCGTCTTGAAACTTCAGTGATATCTCACCACTTAAATGATTTCCTCTAAGATTCACTACAATGAGATTGCTGTTATTTTGAACCAGACATGATGGTATTGTGCCATGCAAAGCATTGTGGGACAAGTCAAGCACTTTCAGATAGGCTGCTCGACACCAGGAAGTTGAGATCTTTCCACTTACTCTATTTTTTGCAATGGAAAAGAAGGAAATGAGATATGGGATTTGATCAGCAAAATCAAGAGGAATCGTGGAGAAAATGTTGTTGGAGAAGTCTAAATACTCAGCCTCGGGTGGTGATCGTGGGATTTGTCCACTTAGAATATTAGAATTTAGATCAAGGAAATGAAGAGAACCGTATTCCATTGGCTCTTTCATATGCGTCAAACTATTGTGAGAAAGATTGAGGTAATAGAGTTGCCCATTACCAATTCCCCATATCCAGTTAGGAATTTCTCCACCAATAGTGTTGTTGGAAAGATCTAACCACGACAATTGAGATTGGCTTTTCAAAAAATCAGGAATTTTTTGCAAATTGCAGGAGGCCAAATTTAATTGTCCAAACTGAGGGAGTAAGGGAAGTTCTGATGTGCTTAGGGTTGTCTCAATTAAGTTGTTATTGGAAAAGTCAAGAATGTCAATATAATGGCTTTTAAATTTTGTTAGATGTATAATACTGTTAAATTTGTTTGATGAAAGATCGAGTACTCTAAGATGCTGAAGTTGAAATAAGAATGGAGGTATTGTCCCTTCAAAGTCATTGCTACTTAAATCAAGATATTGCAATGGAGAAGTCACATTTTGCAAATCAATCATTTGACCAAAAAATTTGTTTGATGAAAGATTTATTGATGTAAGATTTTGAAGTTGAAAGAAGAAGAAAGGTATTGTCCCTTCTAAGTTGTTGTAGCTTAAATCAAGTAATTCAAGGGGAGAAGTCATATTTTGCAAATCATTTATATGACCAAAAAGCTTGTTTCCATCCAGAGATAAGGTTTGAAGTGATGGCAGGAAAAATAGTGATGCTGGAATGGGTCCTGAAAATGAATTTCCGGACAAGCTCAGCTTAACAAGCTTGCTAAGCTTGATAATAGAAGCAGGGATTGATCCGCTAAAATCACAATATGCAAGGTCAATATGGGACAATAATCTAAGGTTTCCTAAGGACTCGGGTAAATTCCCAGAAAAATTTGTATCATGAAGCGTGAGACTTTGAAGCAATCCATTTTCGGGGACGTCTGGCAAAGAACCCCCAAGCATGAAATTGGAACTTAAGTCAATGGTTTGCAGAGTTGGTACCTGGAATACTTTGTGAGGGACTGTTCCACTGAAGTTGCAATTTTTCAAGCTCAAAACAGTCAGATTGGTGAAATCCGTGAAGAAGTTTGGAAATGGAGTAGAGAAATTGACCCCATCAAGCCTAATAACAGAAAGTGATGGCAGTTTATACAGGAGAGAAACATTGAAGCCACCCGTGATTGACTCATCGTAGCTGAGGTCAAGGCTTGTAATATATCCAGCAGCATTGCAACTCAGACCTGGCCATCGGCAGCAGTCACCTCCTTCATCCCACAGCACCAAATTGGTAGATTCCGAAGAATCGTAAGTGATTTCACTTCGTATCTGGAGAAGCACAGACTTTTGATCTGGAAGACACTCACCCAATGCATGCATAACATTTGAAAAGAGCAGAAGCATGTTAAACATGAGAATCCTCATTTTATGATCGAGCAGAGTTAAGTTGTTTGTCGTTGAGATGTACAATTTCTGAAATCTGAATAAGCATATATCTATATATATATGAATTAGAACGCATGAGTTTCGTGTGGAAACAGCCACTCTTTTAAGTAATGAAAGCAAAGCTTAATGCCGCTAAAGTCTAAACCGTGTGGAATTGAAACATAGTTTTGTTTGCCCCCAAGGACTTTAATTTTTTTATTTTCTGATTTTGCAACACTTAGGCCATTTATTAACTAGAGAATTTATCTAGTTTTCTGAAAAAATAGCGAATTGGGGAATCGAAAATAAAAAATATGTTAAGAAGCACAGTTTTCCATTTTAAAAATTGGAAACATTTTTCACTTTGAAATACTTTTAAACACTATTTGCTAACATTTTTCACTTTGAAATACTTTTAAACACTATTTGCTAAATGAAAGACAAAATCTTTGTCATCAATTTTGCTATATATCATTATAATCACATTCTTACAAAAATAGTTTATTTGTTTAAGGTTAAAGTTAGGCATTATATATTCACATCATCACAATTAAAACTTGAACCTTACACCAAGTTTTAGATTTTGATTGAACTCAATAGATTATTAGTTCAGATATTTCTAGTTATATTATATCATTCAAATGAATATATCCAAAAATATTTTAAATATTACCTTAAAAATTAATATGATCTAAATTAAATTTTAAGTGAGATTGATTTAAAATTTTTTTAAGTAAAGTTAAAAGGTTATTGGTTCAGATATATTTTTAGTTATGTTATATACATATATGAATTTGGTTCAAATATTAAATGTAAAAATATTACCTATATTAGACTTAAAAGTAAAAATTATATTTATTTCATTTAAACTAAACATATCAAAAAATATTTTAAATATAAGTTTTAAAAATTTTATAAAGTCAAGTCTAAAAAATAAATTTGAAAAAATGAATAGTAGTAAACAAGTTTTATAAATATAAAAGAGAGAATGAAAATTGTAAAATTAAAAAGACAAAAACAGAGAACAATATTTTGAAGTAACCAAATTCTTTTTAATTTCTGATAATTTATACTTTCTTATTATCACACTAATTTCTCTTTTAATAATTTGTTATTTGCGTCTTTGTGAGATATATTAATGAATAGAGTTAATTCCCGCGGAGATCTCTTATTTTTTGTGGTAATTACAAATTTAGTCACAGACTTTTGTTTTTTGTCATTTAACACCCTAGGCAATCATAATTTAGACACTTTTGGTCCTTCCGACGATTTTTCCGGTAAAATCCTATTTTATGCAAATGTATTTGAGTCGTTTCAAAATTTTAATTATTTTTCTAATGAGCTAATTTCAACGGAGGCTCCTTATATTTGGTGTCAATTTCAAATTTAGTCATAGACAATCGATTTTGCAATTAGAAAGCTCATGATGTAGCTTAGCAATTCGATCGACTTTAGTCTGACTGCTATTATTGTAGTCCATGATTATGTGAATCATCCATCTACTATAGCTGTAGAGCACAAAGAGAGAGAGAGAGAGAGAGAGAGAGAGAGAGAGAGAGAGAGAGAGAGAGAGAGAGAGAGAGAGAGAGAGAGAGAGAGAGAGAATCCTATTCTTTTTAATCGAAAACTACCATTTCTTAAAATAGAATTTCACCTGAAAAAGTCATTAGAAGGACAAAAAATGTCAAAAATATGATAGTTTGGGTGTTAAATGACAGAAACGATTGTCTAGACTAAATTTAGAAATGTCACCAAAGACAAAAGACTTCTGCTGGAATTAACTCATTAGGAAAATTATTAAAAAAAATAAAGAGACGAAAACATCATTGCCTAAAATAGGATTTCATCGAAAAAGTCATTGAAAGGACAAAAAATGTCCAAAATATGATATTTGCGGTGTTAAATGGTAAAAGTGATGGTCTGAGATTAATTCTAAATTTTTACCAAAGACAAGAGACCTACGCTAGAATTAACTCATAAGGAAAATTACAGAAAATTGCACTTTTCGTCCCTAAGTTATAGGGTGATTGTAGAATTCGTCCCTAAATTATTATTGACGTTGCATTTTTTGTCCTTTTACTAATAAAACATTAAGGACAAAATTTGCAATTTTAATACAACTTAGGGACGAAAAGTGAGCATGAAAGGACGAAAAGTGCAAAGTCAACGGAAATTTAGGGACGAAAAGTGCGTATGACCAACACTTAGGCACGAATTCTACAATAACTCTATAACTTAGGGATGAAAAGTACAATTTTCTTGAAAAATTATTATATCACAAATTTTAAAAACTACATTAAATTTAGTAGATAGTAGATATTGTGCTAAAAAATTATTATACTTTTTGAAAACGGAAACCATTTTTTCTGATAATTTTTATTTTTGTTTTGTTTAGAGTTTTAACATTGATACCATAATAAATAAAACAAGAATATTTTTTATTTGCAATAGGTCAAAAATAATATATTCTATGTACGTCAAGCAAGTTAGTAAGATAAAAATGAAAGACAAACTCTTTTTTTTTTTTAAGGTGAGTTTTTAATTAAGAAAAGTTAAATATTTATACTTTTCATATAGTGAGTGTAGAATTGAAAAAATAAAAATGTTGATAGTAAAATCTGTAAATATATAAAAAATGTACTTTTGAACGGATGCCGATAAAGGTCAAGTTTAACATTTGGTGACTGAGAGATTGTTGGACAAAGGCCCATAAAAGACTTTAAAGGTCAAGTCCAACACTCAAGGTCTTGAGCTAAAAAGGCGTGGGGGATTTTTACTGCACACTTACATGTTTTAAACCCAAGTAAAACTACACAGCATTTTCTAACTCTTGACAAGTTCAGAATTTTTACTGCACACAATGTATACTTTTTCAATCAAAACTTTTATAAAAGTCTATTCAACTCTCCTTCCAAGACTTTTATTTGTCATGGGACCAACAATAACGACTTTATTAATGATCATTCCAAATTAAAGCAAACCATTCTATCAGGCACAGACAGTAACGACTTTGTTGCCCATGTTTGCCCAATTAGTTACTTCCAACGCATGCATTAATTTCCAAGTCTTGTGATGACTAATCTTGTTTATGCTTTTCAAGTTTTGTGATGACTAATAATGTTCATGCTTTCCAAGTCTTCTGAAAACTAATCTTGCTCCCTTGCATAGCATAAGAGCATCCTTAGTAGTGGAGCTATTTTGCTGTTTTTTTAGAAATTTTTGTAAGTATGATTAGGAAAGAGAAAATATGAAGGATGAAAAAAAAACAAAATTGAATTTAAAAAATTAAAAAATTAAAATTAACTTGCTGTCAGGTGCGCCTGACGCCCCCAGCGGGCACGTGCACTGCACTCGCCCACAGGGGCACTGCTGTGCGCAGAACGCGCACAACAAGCAAGACATTAAATTTATTTAGGGAAAATGGTCAAATAGGCCCCTAAACTTTACCCCAAAAGTCAATTAGGCACCTAAACTTTTAAAAGGGTCAATTAAACCCTTTAACATGTCAAATTGAGTCAATTAAGCCCAATAACCGGTAAATGACCTATAATAACAGGTCATTTCAATTCCGGCGACATAATCCAGCAGCCGGCGAAATATTCCGGCGACCGGCGACGGTCGAACCGTCGCCGGTTGCCATCTCCGGCGGAAGGGCGACCAAAAGGTCGCCTTCCAGTTGAAGGCGACCAAAAAACGTCGCCTTCTCTAGGAGAAGGCGACGGATCTGGTCTCCTTCTCCTGGAGAAGGCGACGTTTCTGGTCGCCTTTTCTGGGAGAAGGCGACATTTCCGTCACCTTCTCCCTTCTCCGACGAGAAGGCGACCTTTTGGTCGCCCTTCCGCCGGAGATGGCGACCGGCGACGGTTCGACCGTCGTCGGTCGCTGGAATATGTCGCCGGCTGCTGGATTATGTCGCTGGAATTGAAATGACCTGTTATTACAGGTCATTTACCGGTTATTGGGCTTAATTGACTCAATTTGACATGTTAAAGGGTTTAACTGACCCTTTTAAGAGTTTAGGTGCCTAATTGACTTTTGGGGTAAAGTTTAAGGGCCTATTTGACCGTTTTCCTATTTATTTATTTTTCTTGGAATCCTAAAATCTCCCCTTCTTGCAGATGATCTCCATACTCTCTGTCTCCCCTTCTCTCACTTGTCATGTTGGCATAAAATCTGACATTATCCGCATATAAACTAGGGGTAGCCATTACGGGTTTCGGTTTGATTTTTTTTTTTGTTTCAGTTTCGGTTTAATTTTTTAAAAAAAAAAAATTTTAACCATTCAATTTAACATTAGAGTTCTGTTCAGGTTGAAACGGTTCGGTTTCGGTTCGGGTTTAATTGGGCTCGGTTTTGGTCCCCAAATTTTATCGTTTCCTAACTTTCCGAACATACTATCACCAGTGGCAAGAACAAAGATACTATTTTTGTTAAAGGTTCTGAACCAGTTCATAACACGCCAGAATCAAGCTCAGCTCCGCAACGTCGTGTTACAGAATCTGAATCACATCATGTTTTGTCAAAATCCAGTACAACTAGAAGAGGCTATGGTAATGTATTGCATCCAAACTTTCGTCACATGAGATATAACCCTATCTGTCATTATTGCAGGATGCGTGGCCACACCAGACCGGAATGCTACTATTTCTACAAGGATCAAAGGGCTACAAAATACTACAACAAGTTTATTACTCCCTTCACCAAACAAATCTGGGTCAAGAAAACTGACTTTGTCTGTCATGTTTCATTTCATACTAAAAGTACAGGACGAGAAGCAAAGTGGCACCTTGACAGCGGTTGTTCGTGCCATATGACGGGAAATTCAAAATTCCTCAACAACATCAAAAATAGTGAAGGCGAAGTCACTTTCGGTGATGGTGTTAAAGGCAAAGTAATGGGTGTTGGAACACTGAATGTAGCCAATTTGCCCAGATTGGAAAAAGTACTTCTTGTCAAGGGTTTACATGCCAACCTCATCAGCATCAGTCAACTGTGCGATCAAAATTTGGATGTATCCTTCACAAAAGCAAGTTGTTGTGTCATGGATGATCAAAAACAGCTTATCATGGAAGGTAAAAGATCTACTAATAATTGTTATATACTAACAAATGATATTCCCTGTTACAGGTCGACATGGGATGAATCAGAATTGTGGCATCAAAAACTCGACCATATCAATTACCGGACTATGAGAAAACTCGCTAAGATTGAAAGTTACTCGCAGTTTAAAGGGATCGATTATGAAGAAATGTTTGCCCCTGTAGCTCGTCTGGAGTCAATAAGGCTACTGTTATCCATTGCATGTGTCTTAAACATCAAGCTATATCAAATTGATGTAGAAACAGCCTTTTTAAACAGATATTTGTCTGAGGATATCTATGTGACACAACCAAAGGGTTTTGAAGATCCTACACATCCTAACTATGTGTATAAACCAGAGAAAGCGCTATCTAGATTAAAACAAGCCCCAAGGGCCTGGTACGAAAGGCTAACACAGTATCTTCTTCAAAAAGGCTACATTCAAGGGGGAGTTGATAAAACACTCTTCATAAAACGATCAGGTAACTCAAACAGGTACCAAGCAAATCTGAAAGAATCACACTTAAAAGCTGTAAAACGTATTATCAAATACGTTGAAGGTACGTATGACTATGGTATTTGGCTTTCAAAAGATACTAATTTCAATATTATGTGTTTTTGTGATGCTGACTGGGCTGGCTGCACTGATGACCGTAAAAGCACATCTGGTGGTTGTTTTTTTATTGGGAAAAATCTGGTTTCCTGGCTGAGTAAAAAACAGAACTCAATTTCTCTTAGCACCGCTGAGGCAGAATACATTGCCGCTGGTAGCAGATGTACTCAACTTATGTGGATGAGACAGATGCTAGCTGACTATGGGATCACACAAGACACAATGACTCTCTACTGTGACAACACCAGTGCGATTAACATCTCAAAGAACCCAGTTCAGCATTCGCTAACAAAACACATTGATATTAGACATGTAACACCCCGGACCTACCTTCCGTACATCCGGGGCGTTACCGCCACACCTAGGGAGAGAGTCTTATCATTTATCGATAAACCTCACTCTAAGTGCACAGGCTAAAGGAACTCTTCTCATCACAACAATCACTCAACAGGTACTTAACACTTTCATACATATCAACTGGTGAAGCTTCATTAAGCAAAGTATATAATCTTGCAAAAATACATACATAAGATTGCCCCTCGGGCCAAAATACCAACAAGGTTCAACCTAGACGCAACTGGTCATGCCTAGCCATCACTAAGGCTACAAAAATATATGTACACCAAAAATTTCCCAAAGACTCCCAAGGATCCGACGTCTAGTCAAGCATGCGGTACACGGGCCGGTGAACTCTCCCCAGACCAGGTGCCACTCCCCCTCATACCAGGTAATGTGGTCCAAAAACCGAGAAGTGGTTATGACCATCGACCACTCCTCCCAAACATCCCGAGGACTAGGGTCCCAAGGGTAGGGGTAGTGCACAATGAACTCCAGGGGATCGCTACCATCTAACGGCTCTATGGGGTAAAAGCCGTAAGAAGCCTGGACCTCGTCCATAACCGGGCAAGAGACAAAAGGGGCCGACGGAGCCATAGGAGTATCTGGGTTGGTGGGAGCCTCGGGAGCATAACCAGGTGCGTATGGGTCTTCTCCCTCCATCATCTGTATGTAATCGTCATAATCCATGCCCTGACAAACATACTCCGGTGAACTTTCGGAGTTCACCGGGCTGCAGGAACTAACACTAGACTGCATCTGATAAGAACACAATGAAGTGTAGTTAGCACGACGGCTAAGTAAGGATATCCATGGGTTATTCAAAACTAAATAAAGGTTTTTGTAAAAATTGTTACATAGAAACCCTATACCTTACTCATCTGCAAGATTCTACCTGCAACAGTTATAAATAGCAACTTGCATACATTATGAGCACAATTCAATAACGTCTCATAACATTTTCCCTCTTGACAAGGTCATTTGATATTCATTTACATACTCAGTAATATATTGTTAAACAATTAAGCATACTAGTAAGTAGTAGAAAACATAAATCACACATCTTGCTTGTAATCACCTTAGTAGAAAAACCTTTCCTTCATAATGAGATTCTCATCACCTTTCACTTTTCAAAGAGAGAGATCACCCACAACCTTTGGGTACTCAAATACTTGTCACATCTTTCTTTCCCGTAGCTACGGCGTAACTACATTCAAATTTCAAAACTCCACTTAGTCTTAGATAGAAAGTGTGAGGCCTTTGGAGTTCTTTCTCCACTTTTGACCACTTGGATCGTTGAACTCGGGTTCAGTGGTCATCGCCCGGTCTAATACTGATTCCCTGGACTTATANATGGTATTTGGCTTTCAAAAGATACTAATTTCAATATTATGTGTTTTTGTGATGCTGACTGGGCTGGCTGCACTGATGACCGTAAAAGCACATCTGGTGGTTGTTTTTTTATTGGGAAAAATCTGGTTTCCTGGCTGAGTAAAAAACAGAACTCAATTTCTCTTAGCACCGCTGAGGCAGAATACATTGCCGCTGGTAGCAGATGTACTCAACTTATGTGGATGAGACAGATGCTAGCTGACTATGGGATCACACAAGACACAATGACTCTCTACTGTGACAACACCAGTGCGATTAACATCTCAAAGAACCCAGTTCAGCATTCGCTAACAAAACACATTGATATTAGACATGTAACACCCCGGACCTACCTTCCGTACATCCGGGGCGTTACCGCCACACCTAGGGAGAGAGTCTTATCATTTATCGATAAACCTCACTCTAAGTGCACAGGCTAAAGGAACTCTTCTCATCACAACAATCACTCAACAGGTACTTAACACTTTCATACATATCAACTGGTGAAGCTTCATTAAGCAAAGTATATAATCTTGCAAAAATACATACATAAGATTGCCCCTCGGGCCAAAATACCAACAAGGTTCAACCTAGACGCAACTGGTCATGCCTAGCCATCACTAAGGCTACAAAAATATATGTACACCAAAAATTTCCCAAAGACTCCCAAGGATCCGACGTCTAGTCAAGCATGCGGTACACGGGCCGGTGAACTCTCCCCAGACCAGGTGCCACTCCCCCTCATACCAGGTAATGTGGTCCAAAAACCGAGAAGTGGTTATGACCATCGACCACTCCTCCCAAACATCCCGAGGACTAGGGTCCCAAGGGTAGGGGTAGTGCACAATGAACTCCAGGGGATCGCTACCATCTAACGGCTCTATGGGGTAAAAGCCGTAAGAAGCCTGGACCTCGTCCATAACCGGGCAAGAGACAAAAGGGGCCGACGGAGCCATAGGAGTATCTGGGTTGGTGGGAGCCTCGGGAGCATAACCAGGTGCGTATGGGTCTTCTCCCTCCATCATCTGTATGTAATCGTCATAATCCATGCCCTGACAAACATACTCCGGTGAACTTTCGGAGTTCACCGGGCTGCAGGAACTAACACTAGACTGCATCTGATAAGAACACAATGAAGTGTAGTTAGCACGACGGCTAAGTAAGGATATCCATGGGTTATTCAAAACTAAATAAAGGTTTTTGTAAAAATTGTTACATAGAAACCCTATACCTTACTCATCTGCAAGATTCTACCTGCAACAGTTATAAATAGCAACTTGCATACATTATGAGCACAATTCAATAACGTCTCATAACATTTTCCCTCTTGACAAGGTCATTTGATATTCATTTACATACTCAGTAATATATTGTTAAACAATTAAGCATACTAGTAAGTAGTAGAAAACATAAATCACACATCTTGCTTGTAATCACCTTAGTAGAAAAACCTTTCCTTCATAATGAGATTCTCATCACCTTTCACTTTTCAAAGAGAGAGATCACCCACAACCTTTGGGTACTCAAATACTTGTCACATCTTTCTTTCCCGTAGCTACGGCGTAACTACATTCAAATTTCAAAACTCCACTTAGTCTTAGATAGAAAGTGTGAGGCCTTTGGAGTTCTTTCTCCACTTTTGACCACTTGGATCGTTGAACTCGGGTTCAGTGGTCATCGCCCGGTCTAATACTGAT
>NC_044925.1:16037891-16070391 GCF_003576645.1 Ipomoea triloba
GACTTCGCCCACAGTATGATTGATCATACACATAATTACCATGCGGAATAGGCACTTTAAGCTCATCTTTATTCCGTGGTTAACAAGATCCTTCACCACTTTTACTAGAACTAAGGTTTGAAAACATTTTTATACTTTTTCCCTTTTCTTGCATTGAAAATATTTTGGACACACTTGGGTCAATTCCAATACTCGGAAATTAATTCTCCTTTTAACCCAATTCAAAAATCCTCCTTTTCTTTTGCAAAACACTTGGATGATCCACTAACATCCTTTCACAAAAGTAATTTAAGTGTAACAATTCTACACCTTCCACCCCATGTTTATCACATAAGTCTCATATTTGACACCTACATCTCAATGCATATAACATATACATTTCCCAACTTCAACATAGGCATAACACATAACATATATTTATTCTTCTCACTAACCACATATATAATTATGGGTTATGCATACCATATACTATACACAAAATGTGACATTTTACCATATATATATACATAATACAACATTTTATTAACACATACATACCCATATATGTACTTATATATATATATATACGGCTTTCATATATATATATATATATACATAATACACATGTATAAATTATATATATATATATATATATATATATATATATATATATATATATACTATACTATACTACACGTATGTACATACCATATATAGTTACCTAATAGTTATAAATGTATATATATATTACACGTACATACATGCTTATTATATGTACATATATATATATAGCCTAATTACATACACACACCACACGTGAATATATATATATATACCCATACAGTTTCATATATATATATATATATAAGCACAAAACACACACATATATATATATATACTATACTACATTCCACGCACATACATTGCATCCATTTTATAATATACCTAGTGTACTTAAATTAAATATTTTGGCACATTGACAACCACCTAGCACTCATCATATTTCAACCAAGCTATCAATTATCTAGTTTCAAACAACCTCAACCAATTAAAGGGATTCCTTACCTCAACCGGGTTTCAAATTTTGTAGGAGATCCTTGTAGATGATTTTCCCCCAATTCACCTTAAAACCCTAGAATTCCATCAACAACATAACACATGATTTTAAGAAATCTTAACTTAGATTCATGTTCTAGGATGAAAAATAAAGCTATCTACCGAATAAAATTGGAGTTTTACCGAATATTTTGGAGACTTGTGTGGAGATCTTGGTTATGGAGTGTTGGAGCTTGAAGAAGAAGATAAAAATTTCACTCTCCCCTCTCTTGAATATTTCGGCCAACACTAGCA
Organism: Ipomoea triloba; assembly: GCF_003576645.1. Lineage (NCBI taxonomy): Eukaryota > Viridiplantae > Streptophyta > Magnoliopsida > Solanales > Convolvulaceae > Ipomoea > Ipomoea triloba. Next base: position 16,039,221 of record NC_044925.1, read on the forward strand.
AAATGGGGAAAAAATTTGGTTTTATGATCTAGGTCCACTTGGTTGACTAGTCCACTCTAATATGTGATAAATAATGGTGACAAGTGTCACCTCTTTGTGGTTTGATCTTAAAAAATATCTTGGCTTGGACTGATTGGGATTAAATCAGATGAATTCTTGGTAGGAACTAATTTAATTCAAATAATTCTCGAACCCAAAATTTATTCCAGTCTAAAACTCAAAATTGGGCTAGGTTCGGTACACCGCGAAATTTCGCGAGGTACGATCACAAATAAATTTTGGCTGCTATGGGCTAATCTAATTAAATAGGAAATTCCAGAATAATAGTATGGTGTCTAAAAATCCATTTCCTAGGACAAACGGGTCCGAATACTAGTTCCTAAAATTTTTACGGTTCGTGACCGGGACGTACGATCGCAGCTTATTACTAATTGTCCTTACTTATAATAGTTCTTTTGAGGCATCGGGAGATCATCTCATGAATGTTATAGCCTAAAGAAATATTTTTCAAACCTTAATTTTACTGAAATAGGTGAGGGGTTACAAGACACCTCTTCATCTGGGAATTAGTGGACGAGAAAGAAATTGCTCTAGAACATGTGCCTACGGAGAAAAATTTAGCAGATCTGTTTACTAAACCTTTGGACAATGCTCGGTTTGAAACTCTTCGGGTTGTTCTAGGGATCTGCAAATTTAATTAATTCTTTCTAGTGCATTTGGGTCTTACAGGTATGCTTTCTAATCAATTGTTAATTAATTTGGTTATATGTGTTTTTTTAAATAATATTTTTTTTATTTGGAGATTTAATATGTTTTCCAAGTCTAGCAGATTTTTTTATATATCTTATTTTTCCGCTGCGTATTGGACTACAGGTAATTTTTTTTTAATTCATATGTATTTTTTTTATATATATAAATATGTTCTTTATGGTTTAATGTGTCTGACATTCTTATTAATTGTGATACACTAATTAATTTTTCTCAGTGTTTCAGTGTCACAGACATCCTATCAGATTAGTTTTATTCTTCCTATATCTCTCATATTCTGGTATTTTCAAAATTCTACTCAAACTGAGATTCCTAGTTTATCTGAGATTTCTCTCTCCCTCTTATATTCAAAATACTATTCTGTTTCAGACTATATTATTGGTTTTGATCTCAAAAACTCTACCTGCGTTTTTCTCAGAATTGATTAGCCCGAAATACTTTTTCCTCTCAGTTCCTCATGGCTTCACAAAATCCTTTCACCACTTTTTCCACTTCTGAGGGTCGATTGATTTTAGCTCGGAAAATAGTTCAAGGAATCTCTGATTTTAATCCGTCTGATTGTGCTAAAATTGCTCTCACCTTTGCTCTCAATCCCTCTTTGATAGATGTTTTAACAGTGAAAGAATGAAGATTGCTCTTAGTCTTGGCAAAAAATTGCTCCGAAGTTCCTTGGAAACTACCTGAAGATGGCGTGTTCTCCGCTGCTGAAACCGAGAACCCCGTTCTTGTCGCTGCTGCCCAGACTGTCGCAACCGCGCCTCCGACTTGCCTCACTGCATCGGCCTCCATTGCCATGCCACCGCTGCCGCATGCCGCAACAGGTGCTCCGCCGCCGAAAGCTTCCGCCGCACAGACACATGAGTACGAAGCAGCTGCGCAAATTGCTGTGTCCAATGCACCGCAACCTGCTGTCCAGGATGTGAACTCCACCACCGCACCGTCTGATCTCATGCAAATTGCACCATCTGGAAGTTTTAATTTATCGAAACATGAGATTACAAATTGTACTATTTCAATTGACAATCCAGTGGTTCCAATTCCAAAGGCTGCTACCTCAAATATTGGATTATCAAAAGTTTCCTGCTCTAATTCCCAAGCTGCTACGCTTAGTGCTGCTATGTCAAAAATTCCTCCTACAAATCTTGCGGTCTATTCAGACCCATCATCTGATACACAGGATTGTAAGTCTACTGTTGCGTAAATGGAGAAGATGTTGTTGGAAGATAAGAAGCTATTACAATCCTCTAAAGCTGATGATTTGGATTCTGCTCCTACTAGATGATCAGTTACAAGGATTCTACTCCTACTAGATGATCAGTTACAACCCTTTGTCAATTATGGCAAAAAGGGGGAGAAGTTGTTGAGGGGGAGCATGCAAAGCTCGGTAATGTGGTGATGTTTTACAATTGCAATATTTCTCTTCAATTATTCTCTTCAATTATTGGTTGATTGGTTCTTAATTAGTGTTTCATGCAAATATCTTAGTTTTGGCATAATTAATATCTTGCTTGTAATTGCTTTGCATGTTAACACAACATATCTTAGGGCACATCTTAATGAAATTATTATTTTTGATTGATTATTTTTTATTTCGTGCCTTAAGAATGTATGTGTTTAGTTTTGACAAATAATTGCCAAAAGGGGAGATTGTTAGGGAAATTAATGTATAGTTTTTAATTGGCAATTTATTTGTTAATTAAGTGGTCTAATTAATTATGCCTAAGGTATAGTTTTTAGTGTTGTTTATTTGCATGGATGAGTGGCTCATATTTATTCAAGCAAAAATGTCAGAGATGAGAAAATCAAGGCAAGATGTAGTTGAGTGACTTACCTTGAATTGAGGAGATCAAATACAGGGAAGGAGCTCAGAAGTTCAAGTATAAATAGAGCTGAAGCTTCAGAGGTTTAATTGCTGATTTCACTGAAAAGATCGCCAAAGTTCCCTGCTGTTTTAACATTAAGATCTACTGTTTTAGTCTAAGCCTACTGTTTTAATATGTAAAGTCTGTTATACTGATACAGACTCAAGATCGTTGTAATATGGCTTCTTAGACTAGTTTTGTGCTGTTGTCCTGTTTACTACATCAAGTGGAAGACTTGTTGATTGGCTCGGGAAAGCTGAAGAAGTTGACACACTACCAACTCAGGAGATGGTGATATTTGTAGGTGTAATAGATTAGGCCATCATGGAGGATGGATATCTGATGAACCTTGTAACATCTTTGATCATCTAATGCAGTTGGGTTTCACCTTTGTGTGGCCCCGCAGATGTAGGAGAAGGTGTTTCGAACTGCCTGAACATATCCTGGTTCATTTATATTTCCTGCATTGTTTTTATTATTTATTGTTTCTAATACAGTGATAAATACAGTCGATTAATTTGTTTTAAAAACAAAGTAGGAACCAAGTAGGATATAACCTGCATTCAAGATTCACAATCTGTCAATTAGGTCTTAAATAAGCTTTTGTTCTTCAAGAACTTAGGTTGATACAGCATGGAAGTGGGGCAATCCTTGTTCTAATCCTTGTTTTGGCTAGGATTTATTTGTGCTTGCATTAAGACCAATACCCCCAACCTTTAGTGTTAAAGCAACAATAGAGCAATACCCCTAACTTAACCCATCTTTTCCCTTTGATATCTCTAGAATTAATCTTGTTTTCCTTGGATCCAAAATCACCAAAAATATCTTTGTTGTTAAATACCTTAAACCAAAATGATTTTCTTGGATCCTTATGGGTTCCAATACCTTGTGTCTAGAGTATAGGTAACCGCCCAAGTACGTGCCATAGTCTCAATCCCTTGCAGAACGACATTACACCCATTTTCAATATCACCCTACGCACTACATCAAGAATAAAGACGGATTGGGTCAGTTTAAGCCCTTCGTATAACGACCGGGTTGGAACTCCTTTGCTCGATTCTCGGGTTGGATGGAATTCTCGGTTGGGTCGAGTCTTGCACAAGCCTACCAAACAAATACTTGGACCAATTTTACTACTACTACCACACTAACTTTAGAGAATGAAATACGATCAAATTTAAATTTAAGTCATTTAATATTCATTTTTATTCAAAAATTTATTGTATTATTTGTTTTATAATATTTAAATTTCCCAGAATATTAAGTTCACACGTTTTCGGCTTTGACGACCTTATATTTAACGACAATGGTATAAAACCCTCCTGAACCTCCCTATTTAACGAGTGGCCGAACTTTGGTTGCAAGGTCTACGAACTTTGACACCGACCATTGGCCATTCAACAACTGTCGATAGCCTTTCCCACGCCCCTCCTACGCTCGTCGGTGAAGACTCAGGTGTTTGCCTACTCCTAAGTACGTTTTCACATGATCGTCTTGAATTTCTTGATTTAGCACTGTTGGCCAAATTGAGGCATCTCCTGTGATCCATTCACAGCGGCGATGGTGCCCTATACGATAGTGGTTGGTAGGTGGTGGCTAGAAGATGGTGGCTGGGGGCGGTGGCTATGCCTTGCAGATCCTATAGGATTGAAATTGAAGAGAGGAAAATGACTTCCCCAAAAAAGATGGAAAGTTGTTTTTCAAGAAAACAAAGCTAGTTTTCTCTTAAACGGAAATTATTTTCTGTTGACTTTAATTTTGCACCCTCTCCCAAACACTTAAAACCCGAAAAATGATTTTCAAAAATTATTTTTCGGGTTTCCAAACATACCGTAAGTTTAAAACTAGTTTTAAAAAAATTAAAGAATCAAGCAACTATAATTGAGTGTTGGTAAACTTTTATGCTAAAATTAAAGATTGAGCGACCTTCTCTGTCATAACATTTAATTTGATTAATTATTATTTTTGGTTGAAAATGTATTAGTACTAACCCCACCACTCTCCATTATGTTTGACATTGTGAAATTGACAATTATATTATTTATTATAGTGAATTTTTTGACAAGTAATTTTTTGCTTTTAGTACTATCGACTCTGTTCAATGTAGTATATGTACATAGCTACTTTCTCAACCTACTGAAACACAAAGAGTCAACAGTTGCCTCCATTGAGGCTCGAACCCACTTCCATCATCCATGTGGGAGTGTAAATATGGACACCGGGTGCCACTAGATCATAAGGTCTTTGGCTTTGACAAGTAATTTATGTGATATCACAAAAAAAAAATTAATTTAATTTATTATAGTTACATATTGAAATCGAGGTATCTTAAGATCTCGCTTGAAATAATGTTTAATTAAGAGTTAATTCCATTGTTGGTTCTAAATTTATAGATGACAATCCACTTTTAGTCCCTTTTTATAAGAACATCCTTTGTTGGTCCTAATATTATTGTGACATGGCCATTTTTTGTCCTCCGTCAAAAAAATCATTGAAATGCAGTTGAATATAAGAACATTTCGATATTTTTTATACAAAGTACAAAGTAGGTTGATTGGCTATATTTTATATGTTTGTTGTTTTGAAAAAATCCATAATTGAAGACCAAAATTCCCTTGTATTTTATGAAATTTAAATTGTTTTGTTGATAGAAGACAAATAATGGTCATGCCATAATAATACTAGGACCAAAAGTGGATGTTTTGAAAAAAAAAGACTAAAAGCGGATTGTCACCTATAAATCTAAGACCAAAAATGGAATTAACTCTCTAATTAAATTATGGCAAAAACTTGTGTGAGACCGTCTCATAGGGCCGGTCCAAACATTTTAGAGGTCCCGGGCGAAATTAAAAAAATGGGCCCCTATATGAAAAATTAAAATTAAAATTTAATAATACTAAAAAATAATAATATCAAATAACATGAAATACTATTATAAAACATGAAATACTATTAGAAAATTTTCAACAATTTATAAATACAAAAGTAATCATGACAAAAAAATTCTACGTGCTATGCAAAATTATGCATAATTGCATCAAGATTAACATTCTCTAGCATATCCTTCTCAATACACAAAATCGTCATTAACATGACGACATTGGTCATTTAAATTTCCTTTAGATTGTTTTAAATTTTCATTAAAGATTATGATTTTTTGAAAAAATTATTTATAGCCCTAAATCGCTAATGCCGTATAGGTGTGATGTGTTGCATGTGTGAAGTGTTGCAGGGAAAACAAAAACAGAAAAAATTATAAATAGAATAAAACTTACAAGTTACAACAGACAATGGGGCCCAAACTAGCAAACAAATGAACAATCGTTGATTAATCGAATTGGAAAAAAATTTATTGAAGAAGATGAATGGATTATCCTATTAGGGTATCGATTCTAATAGATAAAAAATAATTAGATGTGCTCGACTCCCCGTGTCGATTCTATTTCTAAATTATTATTGAATTAAGCATCGATTCTCAAGTTCTGCAGTCCCATCTATTCTTAATTTTTTGTTTCCTAATATAATTATAACATTAATTTTTTATTTTCAAATATAATTATAACACTAATTTTTATTTTCTAATATAAGTATAACACTAACTATAACACTATAATATATATATATGTATACATATACATATATATGGATGGGCCCCTTCTAGCATGGGGCCCTAGGCGATCGCCCATCCCGCCCGTGCTCAGGATCGGCCCTGCCGTCTCACCATGAGACGAGTCGGGTCGGGTCGGGTCAAGATGCAAATGTAACACTTATATGCACAAATGTCATACTTATATGCTCAAATGTAATACTAATAAGGAATAAAATTTGTGTTACTTATAAGGGTAAATGTAATATTTTAAAGGAAAAATACAATACTTTTACATTTTGATTTAAAAGTATTACATTTTTCCACAAAAGTATTATATTTGCTCTTGGGTCACACTTGTGTGAGACCGTCTCACAGATCCTTATTCGTGAGACGGGTCGGGTCGGGTCAAAGCACCATGCAAATGTCATACTTATATGTGCAAATCTCACACTTATATGCTCAAATATAACACTAATCAAAAATACAATTTTTGTTACTTATAAGAGAAAAAGTAATACATTTTTCATAATAAGTAATGTTGACAAGTGCCTCTCACTTATAAGAGCAAATATAATACTTTTGAGGAAAAATGTAATACTTTTAAATCGAAATGTAAAAGTATTGTATTTTCTCTTAAAAGTATTACATTTACCATAATAAGTAACAAAAATTTTATTCCTGATTAGTATTACATTTGAGCATATAAGTATGACATTTGTGCATATAAGTGTTACATTTGCATCTTGACACGACCCGATCCGACCCGTCTCATGGTGAGACGGTCTCACACAAGTTTTTGCCCTTATAAGTAAGGGGCACTTGTCAACATTACTTATTATGAAAAATGTATTACATTTTCTCTAATAAGTAACAAAAATTGTATTCTTGATTAGTGTTATATTTAAGCATATAAGTATGACATTTGCACATATAAGTATGACATTTGCATGGTGCCTTGACCCGACTCGACGCATCTCACGAATAAAGATCCGTGAGACGGTCTCACACAAGTGTGGCCCTTAAATTATTAACTTATATATTAATATATTTGAAAATTTGATAGTAATCATTAAATCTAAAGCCTGTAATATAAAGTACACAATTTCCTTGGGTTTAACAATCATTGGGAGACATTTTCCAATCTTGCCTTTGAAATGTCATCGCTGCTTACCTGCTACACGCGTTTTCAAAGCCCTTTAACATAAATCTTTAGTTAATAGTATACTCAGATTTCAAGTATGGCATCATCATCATCTTCATCATCGTATACTCGCATTTCGTATGATGTTTTCTTGAGTTTTAGTGGTGAGACGTGAGAATCCTTTTCTGATCACCTCTATACAAATTTGAGGCGGACTGGAGTCAATACCTTTCGAGATAATGAATCAATCCGGAGAGGCAGGGATATTTCTGTTGAGCTGTCTAGGGCCATAGAAGAGTCGAGAATATCCATCATCGTATTCTCCAAAGACTATGCTGGATCTAGATGGTGTCTAGATGAGCTTGTGAAGATCATAGAATGTAAACAGACGTTGAATCAGATTGTTTTTCCTATATTCTACGATGTTGATCCTTCCGAGGTTCGCAAACAGACAAGCACGTTTGGTGATGCACTGACTCTACACGGACAACGATTTGGGAATCAAAAAATTAATGAGTGGAAAGATGCACTCACAGAAGCTTCTAATTTGTCAGGATGGGATTTGCAAACCATGTCAAATGGGTAAGACTTCTACTACATAAACTCCAAATTTTACTTCATAAGTATTTCTGAATAAATTTTTTGAACTTATAGTTATTGACGAATTATATTTGTTGGTTAATTAATAGAAAATATTTAAAAATCTCCTAGTAAATTTTGTCTGCAAAGTATAATTTAATAGGTTCTTAACATAGATCTGTATTTGAAATTCGAGTATGTTGTTGAATTTTATTTTGTACCCATGGATCTAATCTGTATTGATAGTTCAATATTTTAAAGATGAAAAATTCTCACACTTTTAGCCTATAAGTATGCATGCATCATGTAATACCCCGGTTCTCAAGACTTACACATGTCACGAAATCCGTAATAAACGCTGCGGAAGCTTATACATCATATCAACAGAAAACCGGGTGCTACCGCCACACTTAGAGTGAATTCTATCACCTCTTTGATAAAACTTCCACTCTCAGTGCACAGGCTAAAAGAAATTTCACTCAACATCAACACCCCGAACATCAAAATATAATATTTTAGATATATATATATATATATATATATATATATATATATTAATATCAAAAGATATCTACAAGAGTTTGCCCGACGGGCTGTCATTACAAACTCCGGGTCCTCCACAACCTAACAGACTAGAGTCAGCCAAAACTAAGGTTACCAAAAGATATTTACTGGGCTGACTGGGGTTGCTGGAGTATAGTCAGGGGATGCTGGAGTATAGCCTGGAGAGTAGCCTTGAGAATAGGGTGGAGAATACGGGTCTCTGCCCGACGTGTCATGCAGAATCTGACCAACAAAAGTAGGTCCCGGGCAAACATGATCAGGAGTGTTTGCCGGGCTACAGGATCCCTCACTGGATGACATCTGAAATGACGTACACGGTGAAGTGTAGTTAGCACGACGGCTAAGTAAGGTAATCCATTTGTCACTTCCATCAGGTAAAAGTTTTGACAAATATTTCATAAAGGTAAATACACATTACCAAATATGGTGTCCAGGTCTTTCATAACTGAAATCAACAGTTAATGCCATATAATTACAAGAATATAATGAGTATATAAGTCACAACACATTTCCTTACTCAAATTTCCTAGTTCATCAAACTAGGTTGCCTTTGACTTCTTTTTCATTCAGGCTAGGTTTTCAGCACTAGCCATGTCTATTACATATGTCATTGCCGCAATTATGACCTCTAGTTGTCTTTAATTACGAAAACGCTACTTAGTTTCTGACTAGAAGCAAGAGACCATATTGAGGATACAAGTTTCTTTGACTAGACCGAAATCGGATCTGGACATGGGGATTACGGTCCTGCCCCAAGTCTCATTCATGATCCCTTAGACGAAGGTTCATCATTATGGTCCCTAGTTTGGCCCCACCTAGGTCTATAAAGCTGATACCAACCCGAAAATGACATGAGTATCTATACTTAAGTGTGCACACCCCCACGGCCTACGCCTGACTGAGTGATATAGAAAACTCCCCTGCGCCTGACTGAGTGACGCAGAGACTCCCTACGCCTGACTGAGTGACGCAGAGACTCCCTACGCCTGACGAAGTGACGTAGAGACAACTGTACATATATTGAAGAAAACCATCGGTACTATAGCCCGAGGTAATATAAATGACAAGGTCCTCTTTGACTTCCTGAAACTAAGGTTTTGAAAACATTTTCCTTCCTTTCTCATCTTCCTTGAGTCAAAATCATTTTTGGACATTTTCCACAAAATCAAGTCCCCATTTTGAAATCAATTACCATTCTCACCTTGGTTCACAAGTCTTGTCTCTCAAAACATTTTCCATCATCACCCTACACGTATGTATATATGCATACCACACAACACTTTCCACATATTTATGCATATTCACTTAAGGTACACATACCCAAATATATACATACTACAACACTTTATTTAATTATACATACATACTCATATATGTACATATATACACACATTACCCGTATATATATATATATATACATATTACACATATACACATATATACACACATACCATATATATATACACAACACGTATATATATATATATATATATATATGCTGCCCCATACACACATATAATATGTATACATAATACGGTACATATACTACAATTATATATACATAATGTCACACGTTATACTACTTGTACCTACTTGTTGTATACTATATAAATACATGTACATATATATACATCCTATACATATGATATATATATACTACATACACGTATATATGTATATATATATTGACATATACTATATTCACAATATAGGTAATTTGGCCTACTAACAACATAACATAACATATTTCATAGTATAGATAATTACACATACTAGTACCATAACATGACATATACATATGTGTATTATGTAGAACATAGTCATAATCCACGTCCTTAGCATCACCTAATCACCATTAACTCACTAACTACCTCACAATTATCATTAACACATCCATAATCATACTAAGCATAATTCAGAAAATTTCAGCTTGGCGCAGTCCGAAAGATTGAGCCGGTAAAAATAGTTCCCGAACTCTTTTCCACTTGAAATTTTTATGGTAGGATCCCAACTTATAGTACTTGATGTCCATAAAACGTTTTGGTCATTTTGGTCCGCAAATAAACACAGAAAATTCCGTCTTTGCCCTTGGCAGTGTGCTGTCCGGAATTTTTCTCTCTCTGGACCAGTTTTGGAGAAAAATTCGAAAACCATACTTCCACTACTCCGATCATTATGAAATTTTATATGCGGGTTCTACACTTATAGAACTACATGTCTAAAAAAAATAGGATTAAAATACCTTACCAATGTTTCCCAATAAATCTCGGAAGTTACTGCCAGAATCTACCCTGATTTCCTTTCACTATTTTCACAAGTATAAGCCTATATGGACATAAATATAACATATACAAGCATATCCAAGCTATGAACATGTATACAAAAATATTCCCAAAGCTCCAAAAAACACCATATTTCAACCAAAATCAATTATCCAAATTCAAGTGACTAATTCCAACTTAAGGGAATTCCTTACCTCCACCGGGTTACTAGTCCTCGTAGAAGACTTTTGGAGTTGATTTCCCCAAATTTCACCTTAAAATCCTAAGATCACAATCAACACCATAACAAGAGATTTCAAGAAATTAATCTCAAATCCATGCTCTAGGAAGGAAAATAGAACTATTTACCGAATAAAAACGAAGATTTACCGAATAAAATTGAGACTTGAGAAGGATTTTGGCTATGGAATTTGAAGCTTCAAGGAGGAAGAAGATGAAGAATCCCTCTCTCCCTTTCTCTCTCTCATTTCGGCAAAACACAAGGGAAATGGAATAAATTGGCTTTTATATTTTCCCTTTGGCTTATGGGATAAGATTCCACTTGTGATAAGATCAAACTTGGAAAATAATAAAATAAGCTAAAATATCTTAGCTTAGACTGATCGGGATTGAAACAGATGAATTTTCGGTAGAAAATAATCCAGGTAGAATAAATTCCGAAACTAAAAATTTATTCCAGACTAACCCTCAAAATTGGGCTAGGTTCGGTACACCGCGAAATTTAGCGATGTACGATCAAAATAAATTTTCGCTGCTATGGGCTAATCTAATTAAATAGGAAATTCAAGAATAATAGTATGGTGTCTAGAAATCCATTTCCTAGGACAAACAAGTCCAAATACTAGTTCCTAAAAATTTTACGGTTCGTGACCGGGACGTACGATCGCAGCTTAATAATAACTATATTTCCTTATAAAAATCCTTTTGACGCATCAGTCACTCATCTCAGGAATGTCATAGCTTAAAGACATATTTCTCGAACCTTAATCTTATTCGAAAAGACGAGGGGTTACACATCATGCTCACCTATTGAATCACAATGAACAATCCTTAAGAGGTGAGGATATGAAAATTGTCAAAGGAATTTAAGTGTAATCATTGTTCAACATATAACATACCTATATAAACGTGTAATCCAATTATTAGCTCGACCTTATAGTTGAAATTAAAACATTCTTCAATTTAAAATTAGAATCAACTCATGTAAAAGGCCATGGTTCAAATCTCCATATTATCGGATAAAAAAAATGGTCTTCTTGTTGCTAGTTCAACTATCAGTTTAGCTTTTTAATTGAAAAGGAACACATTTTTCAATTATTATTTTGTTTTAAAATCTGCTGTCATGTTTTCAATTTGGTTTCTTAATTTTGTGTTTTTTTGCCTTCCTCTCTCTCGTTTCTAAAATCAATATATAGACAAAGATTATTTTATTTGTGCAATAAATATAAAATCCGATTAGGTATGAGTCAAATTCCATTGAGGTGATTACTGAAGAAGTGCTACTGATGAACCAGCTAAGATCACAGTAATGGAACAAGAAGTAAAGTGTAGAGAGGGGAAAGGTGAAAGAGAGAATGCATTGTTATTATTCAAGTGTTCAGATTACACTGTAAGAGGAAGAAATACAGCTTTATATATGCTGTGTACATGGTGGTTATAACTGCCAAGTAGGGAAAGGTCAAGAAAGCCCTTTTAGCTTATTTTCTGTTGTTTTGAACACTCCATCACCCCCCCCGTAAGCTGGAGCATGAAGGTTTTGAAGGCCCAGCTTATAATGAAATGTATCAAATAATGGTTTAGACAAAGACTTTGTAAAACCATCAACAACCTGTTTGTTAGAAGGAATCCCAAGCAGCTTAATCACCCCTTCATGAACCTTTTGTCTCACAACATGACAATCAATTTCAATGTGTTTGGTTCATTCATGAAACACATGATTCTCCCCAATGGCAATGGCTGATTTATTGTCACAAAACAAAGCAATGGGACTGCTGCTTCCTGCTTTCAGTCTGATAAAAGATACAACAGCCACTGAATTTCACACACAGTGGAAGCCAATGCCCTGTATTCTGCCTCAGATGAAGATCTTGATACTGTAGATTGTTTCTTAGTTTTCCATGAAATGAGGGACTCCCCTAGGTAGATGCAGTAACCTGTTATGGACTTTCTAGTTTCTGAGCAAGTAGCCCAATCTGAATCTGAAAAAGCCTGCAACTTAATTTGAGAATTGGAGCCATAGAACAGACCTTTCCCAGGTGATCCTTTGAGATATCTGAGTATTCTGTGAGCAGCAGTCAAATGTGTGTCCCTAGGTTTGTCCACATACTGACTCAATTGTTGTACAGCATAAGAAATATCTGGTTTGGTATTTGTTAAGTACAATAGTTTTCCAACCAACCTCCTAAACACTTCAGGGTTGTCAAGCAACTTTCCTTCAGTACTTGTGAGTTTCTGTCCTGGATTGCATGGTGTCTTAGCAGGCTTAGCATCCAAGAAGCCATTCTCATTTAGAATTTCTAGGGTGTACTTCCTTTGACATATGTTGATACCTTCAAGAGTTCTAAATGCTTCAATCCCTAGAAAATAATTCAGTTGGCCAAGATCTTTAATTCTGAAGGAGGCATCCAATACCTGTTTCAACTCCCTAATATGATCTTGGTTTGTTCCAGCCACTAGGATGTCATCTACATACACTAGTAGAGCTAGGAAGGAACTGTGAAGTTCTGGTAAACAATGATGGATCAGCTGTGGACTGCTGAAAACCAAAATCCTGTAATGCTTTTGTGAGCTTAGCATTCCACTGCCTGCTGGCTTGCTTCAAGCCATAGAGGGATCTTAATAACTGCCTGCTGGCTTGCTTCAAGCCATAGAGGGATCTTAATAACTGCCTGCTGGCTTGCTTCAAGCCATAGAGGGATCTTAATAACTTGCAAACTTGATTAGGTTTAGCACTTTTAAACCCTGGTGGTAGAACCATGTACATTTCCTCTTCTAGATCTCCATGCAAGAATGCATTATTAATGTCAAGCTGCTGGATGTCCCATCCCTTAGATACTGCTACAGCCAGGAAAGTTTTAATGGTGGTCATTGATAAGACTCCGAGATACCCTTATTTCAGGCACATTTCAGGGTGTTTTATCGCGTCTATAGCATCCTTATTTGGTAAATTATGTGCGTAAATGCTTGAAAATCACTAACTGATGCACAAAAGCCATTTTTAGCTTAAAAGAAGTAAAACAGGAGCCCCGGGAGCAAATAGGACCAAAAGATGAGCTTAAAGAGCAAACCAGGCAAGAGCGGAGCCCCGGAGGACCAATCTGGAAGGCCACACGCGTGTGAGCAAGCATGAAAACTTTCCAGAAGCTTCCCACGCACGCTCACACGCGTGTGAGAGGCGTAGAGACGGTGATGCGCGAATTTCAGCTAGGGTTGTCATTTCGGAGACTATTTAAACCCCTTTGATGAAATTTCAGGGGAGGATTCCAGAATTTTAGTTTTCCCTTTTCTTAGTTTTTCCTTTGGAGAACTTTTCTCCATTTTTCTTAGTTTTTAGATTAGAACAATCTCCATTGTAGAAGACAACAGGCTTGGATTGAAGATCTTCTTCTTTCTAGGTGATCTCTATTTCATTTCTATAATTTTAGCTATCTTGTTCTTGGATTCAATTAGTTTTTGCTTGCATTTCATATCATGAGTAGCTAATTTAGTCTAGGGATTTGGATTGTGTGATTGAATATTGTTTGTGTGATGATCTTATCTCTATATCTTGGATCTATGAGTTTGTGTTGATGGATTATCTATTCTTGTCTTTTGATTGTTGTTTTGATGAGATCTTGTTTGGATTTGGCCAATCTAGATGAGAGATTGAGCTCTTGACTCTTTCATGTCTTTGATTAGAGTTAGGATTTGAAGCTTTACACAATCAAAGTTCCTATGGACTTCTTAAGAATAGTAGGAGGTCTTTGATTAGAGTTAGGATTTGAAGCTTTACACAATCAAAGTTCCTATGGACTTCTTAAGAATAGTAGGATAGTGCGTAGCTTAACTGTTTGATAAAATTACTCTTAGAACTTTGGATGCTTGAAGGCATTCCTAAGTCAAAGAAGCCTTAGTACACAAGGTGGAAAAGGACTAAGACAACACACTCTTGAATAGACAATATCCTAGCAATCCTAATCCATAACCTTAGACACTCACTATGCAATATTCATGAACACTATCCAATCCCTACCCCTTTTACTTATTTACAAAATCACTTTTATTTTACTACTCTCTTGCACTCAAACCAACCAATGAACTACTCTCACTCACAAATCACCATTTACCACACTCGAGTCTTATGCATGATACAATCAAGTAAACTCCCGAATGTTTGACACACCTCCACGTCCCTCCTTCGAGACCGACACTCGGGGAGTCACAGACTTTCCGTTTTATCATACAAATATCTTTTGACATTTCACCCTATGCACGCAAGAGCTGTCATATGTTTTTGTTTACTTTGATTGCATGAATGCTAGATTTGAGAAATGTTAATCCATTCCACTTAATTTTGTTTTATTTTTACTTGTTTTTGCTACTAACCCAATTGACTACTTCTAGTCAATTTTGGAAATTTTCGTTTCGTTGATAAGTTTTATTAGGTGAATGCAAACGAGAGCAAAAAGAAACCAAGGTTTACTACCCTACATTCCTGAAATTAATAGAGCAACTAGAAGGAAAAATACCCAAGGATCAGTAATGGCTTCATCAAGCGCAACAAGAAATCCACAAGGAAGAGGCACAACAGTACCAAATCCACCCCCAGTTCCAATTAACCCACAAGTACCGATTAACCATGAAGAACCAATCATTGAAGAACCACAAGCTAACAGAGCAAACAACCAAGAGAACATTCGTGAAGAGGAATATTATGGAAATCCTCAAGAACCACAAAGATCAATTGCAGATTACATGACTCTGGATTTTAACATGCACAACTCAATCTATGTACCTCCAATGGAGAACGTCAACTTTCACGTGCATCCAACTATTCTCACACTGGTTCAAAATAGTCAATATTCGGGATTACCATCTGAAGATCCCAACGCACACATCACAAGGTTTATACGAGCATGTGGGATATACAGACAAGAAGGCGTTAGCGAGGAAATAGTTCGACTCAAATTATTCCCATTTTCAGTTATAGGAGAGGCAGCACGATGGTAGGAAAGCCAAGACGACAATCATTTCAGAACGTGGCAACAGTTGCATCGTGAATTCATGAACGAGTTCTTTCCCATTACAAAAACTATGAGGATTAGAAGGTTGATACAATAATTCAAACAAGGAAGACTTGAAAGTTTGGGAGAGGCTTGGCGAAGATTTAAAGTTCTTAAAAGGCAATGCCCACAAGATCTTATGCACCCATGGGATATGATTAGCTCATTCTATGGAGGGTTGACGGATGAAGGAAAGATGTCGCTTGACTCATCCTCCAGCGATGCCTTTGTCTCCCTAGCTTTGCAAGAGGCTGATGAACTAATCGAGAGAATATCTAAAAACACATCATGTTGGTATGAACGAAGAGGAGATCATGGAGGAATTTATGAAGTTGATAATCGAGTGGCAAGCGAGGCCAAAATCGAAGCAATGAATCACGAAATCAAAAAGCTACAGGCTATGGTAGAAAAAATGGAAGGAAAGCCCAAGCTTTGCATGACATTGGCACTTTATTGTAATATCTGTGGAGGACCTCATGACACCAATATTTGCACTTCTACGTCTGCATCTGAACAAGTTGAGGCGGTAGATTATCAAAGGAACTCCAACTTCAATGCTTATGGACAAAACCAAAGATCAAACAACAATTGGAAACAGGGAGAGGGTTGGAACAATAGCCACAATGACGGATATCAAGCGTAAAGACAATACAATTATGGACACAAGCCTGCATATGGACAAAATGACAAGAGCAGACTGATGTACAATCAAAACCAAGGAAATGGAAATCAAATGACCCAGTTCAGGCCACAATACGACTCTCAACTTGATTTTACTCAACAAAGGAGGGATGACATCCGTGAAGTAGATGAAAGACTTACAAGGACGATCATGGAACTGAAAAATGATCGGGCAAATCTAAAACAAGAGATTACTCAAGAGATTAGACAAGAAATTTCTAGTCTTCGACAAGAGTCTAAGGCCACGCTTAAGACAATTGAGAATCAAATCTCTCAAATGTTTAAGATGATGTCAGATCGCCACTACGGACAACTCCCGAGTAATACTGAAAATAATTCGAAAGAGAGAGTCAACGCCATTGATGCCACAGAAGAAACTTATGTAAAGTGTGATCCAATGGATGCTATCTGTGGAACATGTCAATGTAAGGTAGATGACCAAAGAAACAAGACTACCTCTTGTAGTCCAAATCTTAAATTGAAGAATGCGAACAGCTCGTGCACCATACCAATGAAAGAACACAAGGAGAAAACCACTTCGGAAGAATGCCCGAAAGAAACGGAGCTACTACGGGACAACATCAAAAGTTCAAAAGAGAAAGAAACAGCTCGAGAAGGTACAATTAAAGCTTTTATTCGAAAATTTTTCAATAGCAAAGAATGCCGTGAGATGTTTGAGAATGACATTTGTGATAATTTTACCTGTTTAAGCCAAGAATCTTCGGCTTGTTTAACTGAGGGAAACCCTAGAAAGAAGGGTGACCCTGGAGCTTTATTGATTCCTTGTTCTATACAGAACATGGAACCTAGAAATGCTCTTGCTGATCTTGGTGCTTCTATTAATGTCATGTCTTCAAATCTTTTTGAAAAACTGAACTTACCACGTCTGAAACCGACGAGGCTGACTCTACGTTTAGCTGACGGAACCACACGGTATCCTGAAGGCTTAGCGGAAGATGTTCTAGTGTCTGTCGATTTTATTGTGTCTGTCAAAAGGAAAGTTTCTAAGATGGGTGATGATGATCCCCATGAATCCTTAATTCTTGGAAGACCATTTCTGGCTACTTGTCGTGCACGAATAGATTTTAGTTCATGTAAAATTACCCTGCGATTCGAGGGACAAGCCACAAATGACAACAAGGAAAAAGCAAAAGAAGGAACTGATGACGATGAAAGGGCAAAGGTCAAATCAAAGGTTAACCCAAAACCGAAGCGGAAGAATGATAAGCTTACCTGGAAGAACACGTGCGTACCAAAATGCTTTCTACCCACTACCAAGGAATATGGTTGAATTTAAACCGAGGAATGATGCGTCTAGCCAATGACGTAAACCGTGGCACTACTTGGGAGGCAACCCAAGATTTTAATAATATGCTTTACATTATTTCTATGCTTTAGTTTTTAATGTTTTTGTTCTAATAAATTGCTACAATCAAATGGAACCATATTTTGAGGACTAACTTGTAGGAGTCGGGACTAAAAATTGCTTTGGAAAGGCTAAATTTGGACATAGGTATGGAAGGCAAGGGCAAAAATCGGAAGAAAACAATGCAGTGGACCTACACGAGGCTCACACGTGTGTAGCCGTGCGTGGGAACGAGGCAGTAGCCTCCCACGCACGCTCACACGCGTATTGCCATGCATGGGAGCGAGGCAGAGAGCTCCCACGCACGGTCACACGAGTGTGACCGGCGTGGAAGGTCCCCTACGGGTTTAAAACCCTTGTTCGGCCACTCCACGCCCCTTAGCCCCAAAACACCATTTTTCTCTTCTCTTCTCCACGCAAGGAAGAACCAAACTCAAAGTTTGAACATATTTCTTACTTTTTACCTTCAAGGAAGATCAAAACATCAACATCAAGGTAATTTTCCATCTTTTTAACTCTTTATCCTTGAATATTCATGAGTTTGGAAAAGCTTGAATATGAAAGTTATTCTATATTGCCTAGCATGATATTGAATGATTTTGAAGGATTAAATTGGTTATAATGCTTCATAGAACTATCCTTTGATGTTTTCTTTCATTATTGATAGTTACATTGATGGATTGTTGTATATTTTTGAACTTCAAGTGTGAACACCATTGATGAACAAATGGGTTTGTTAGATTTATTGTTGAAATTATGAAATTGATGTTTGAATTGATGAGTAAACTTGTTATAGAACTATTATATGCCATCAATTTGACTTTTCACATGCTACATTGCCCAAATTAAATTTTCAATTTCAAACCCTAATTTTGAATTTGGGGAAGAAGATGAAGTTGACTTTTTGAAATTCTTGACTTTTGTAGTTGACTTCTTATTTGACTATCAAATTGATATATCTTATGATAAATTTATGCATGTGTGTGATAATGGAATGATATTGTTGATATTCTTATGATAGAATTGTCCAAAATATAGGGCAAACTATGGCGAAATTTTCAAAAATTCTTAACCCTATATGTTTGAAATCCATTATTTTAACAAGGGATTTTGCACTAATATGATGGTGACTTATTTAAAGCCAATTACCATGAATTATAATTTATATAATTTGTAGGATGGGACGCTCGAAAGAAATTGCAAAGAAATCAAAACATGATGTAGGAGAATCGAGTAGATCAAGGACACGGCAACAAGCTACTGCTCAACAGGCTATACAAGAGCCGGGGTCAAGGTCATTGCGACACTTGACACCTATTCAACTTGCAACAGTGGATAACTATAAAGGGAAGCAGTTTTCTGTTGGCCGTCACTTTGAGGATAATGTTTTAAGAGAATTTGGTTGTTTGGAAGAGGTAAATGGACTTCTTAGGCACCCACAGCTCCGCTATCTGTTTCAGTGGAGAGGACCCACCTATGCGCCTGTCACCTATGAGTTCTTGGCAACTTTGGAAATCAGAAGAGAAGTAAACAATGCAAGGGAGTCTATTTCATTCACTCTTTTCAGCAACCACTACAGTATGTCTGTCAACACTTTAGGTGTTACACTCGGTTTTCATGATGCAGCAAGCGTATCCATGCCATATTTCAAAGATTTCAAGGAAGATTTTGATACTGACGAAGTTGCTAGACAGTATTGGAGAAGAATCACCAACAATGCCCCGTATAACACTTCAAACTTGAAAGCAAAGCTCATCACCAGGAATGCTCTGAAGGCTATCAGATTAGCCTTTGCTATAAATCTCTCAGGAAGAACCAAAAATCGCAACAAGGTATACAAGCAGGATCTATTTTACATGTGGTGCATGGAGAATGATGTTCGCATCAACATGGGCTTTCAAGCTAAAAAGTGGCTCCAGACCCAGCAAATGCCTAAGGTTCAGACTGTGTTCATTGGACCTTTTGTTACTAAACTGTGCATTGGGTTGGGCCTACTGAACCAGTTGATGGGAGAGAGATCCGATGGTTGTATAGTCTCTTTTACCGTGGGTGAGTTCTTTGCTGCAGAACTAAGGCTTGGAGGTGATGATGCACCTGATCTAGAGGCTTCTGATGATGACAATGAGGACGAGGAAGAAAATGAGGAGGAGGATGTTGCACAGGAGCAAGGTCCTACTCCAATGGATTGGGCCGCGTCACAGAATTTTCATAGACAGCTCCATGAGGAACAAATGAACTATTGGCGTGAGGAGCATACTTGGCAATAAGGCCACTTCACATCCATCTCTGCGAGACAGGATGTTCACACCAAGGACCTCAACCGCATGAGACAAGCGGTGGAGAATAATGATAGAAGAATTGCCGCTCTTGAAGCTAGATTCGACAGGCAATTCCATCCCTTCGGTGATAAGTGATACCTTCCTTCGATTTTTCTCGGTCCTAACTGATTGACACTTGATTCTGAGTTCTGTGACTATTGGTTACCATGGTTGCTAGCCCCATCTGAACATTAGGATCCCTATGCGCGGGGTTCCGACTTTTATTTTCTTATTATTTCTTTATTATGCTTTATTTATCTCTATCACTTTATGTTATTTACTTTCCAAATGCTTTACTTTTTCTACATTTCTATTCAGATAATTCTACTTATTTTTTATGCTTTATTATCTAAGTTTTTGCTATTTTTATTGCTTTTATATTTCTATCAGCTTATAATAATTGAATAGTACTCCGAAAACCCTTTTTGTATGTTATGTCTCCATTTCTTATAGAGCATCTATAACGGGAGCTGGCCTATGCTGGAAGCTAAAGTGTGGAAAGAGGGATGAATACTTGGTTTATCCTCTTATCCCTTTTCTAATTTTNATGAATACTTGGTTTATCCTCTTATCCCTTTTCTAATTTTAAGCCTCGTTTTGATCTTTAAAGTGTGGAAATATTTTCTTTATAGCTTTGTGTATGAGTATATTAGAGCTCACCATGATTAATAGGATCGTTTGATGCATACCCTTTATCCCAGAGCAATTTCCAAAGTGTGGAAAGGGATTTTTATTTTTCTATCCTTAGAATCTCTGTTTCGTTCTTTTACCCTGTACGTATGGAAACATCGATGACGATGTTTACTTTAAAGTGTGGAAAGGACGCACTTCGTGCTTTATATGCTTACATGCTTAGTTTTAGAAGTTGAAGCTCTTGGGAATGATAAGCGGGTGCATTTGCAGTTTTGAAAAGAGAGTTATTATTTGTGTTATCTAGGGAGAATTTTGACTAGATGCCCAAAAATTTTTACTCTCGAAATATCTTTGAGGAAGTTACTTTTCGCACTCATGAGAGTGTTTAGAGCCAAATAAGTTTATATTCTTGCCTGCATGAGAGTGTTTAGAGCCAAATAAGTTTATATTCTTGCCTGCATGAGAGTGTTTAGAGCCAAATAAGTTTATATTCTTGCCTGCTTGAGAGTGTTTAGAGCCAAATAAGTTTATATTCTTGCCTGCTTGAGAGTGTTTAGAGCCAAATAAGTTTATATTCTTGCCTGCTTGAGAGTGTTTAGAGCCAAATAAGTTTATATTCTTGCCTGCTTGCATGATGTTCACCTCTTATTTACGTAGGACCTTAGTCAAGGATCTCTCGAAGTGGTAGTGTGCACTCTTTAATTTGAGAAAGATAAAACTAGCGAGGCTTGGAATTGAACTAACTTTGGTAGGGCATGGGGCAAAAGGTGAGCCTAATGGTGAGCTTCATGAGAAAACAAAACCCTTGAACATTAAATAAAAAAAGGCATGAGGGGTTGACACGAGGAGAAGTCGAAAAGGCAAAAGGCCAATCACCAAAGAGTTTAAAATTGAGGGAAGCCAATTCGTTGGGTTGTGTCCAAACCATAGTCTTCGGTAAGCAAAAAGCTTTATCTGGAGTCGGTTGTTCACATAAAAAGATCCCAAGAATTGAGAAAATAGAGTTGAGGTGAGCCACTTTGCTAGGATTCGAGTACCCATTGCACTGACCTCCGAAAAAGCATGGATCTCCATGTGAAGTCGGGTGGCTCGATGACGTTATCCTAGGAAGTGAGAAGAAAGAGGGACTGCGCTAAGCCAAAAGCGGTGAGTGGTCCATGCCCCTACCCTCATTTACATTTACCTTGGGCTTTGGCGTATAAGGATGGAAAGTTGATTAGCTAGTGCACATCGTTCCCACTAGTGGGATCGGCTAGAGGCCCTATTTAAATAGAAGGTGAACCAAAACTTTGGAAATGCATGCTTGCGTATGGTGCGAGAAGTGTGATCCCTTGTTTTATTTGTTTATCTACGAAAGGTTTTTATTTCCCGAAAATATTTCTTGAGTTGCTGACATCTGACCAAAATCCTTTATAGATAACACAAATGATTTCCCTCGTTTTAACAGCCTTAGACACCCATTATTTTGACTTGCCAAAAGCTTTGTTTTGCATGAGAGAGTATCTCGGAGACTTATATGCTTAGAGAGTAAAATGTCTTGCTTGAGGACAAGCAAGAAACAAAGTGTGGAAAATTTGATAAGACTACGAGATACCCTTATTTCAGGCACATTTCAGGGTGTTTTATCGCGTCTATAGCATCTTTATTTGGTAAATTATGTGCGTAAATGCTTGAAAATCACTAACTGATGCACACAAGCCATTTTTAGCTTAAAAGAAGTAAAACAGGAGCCCCGGGAGCAAATAGGACCAAAAGATGAGCTTAAAGAGCAAACCAGGCAAGAGCGGAGCCCCGGAGGACCAATCTGGAAGGCCACACGCGTGTGAGCAAGCGTGAAAACTTTCCAGAAGCTTCCCACGCACGCTCACACGCGTGTGAGAGGCGTGGAGACGGTGATGCGCGAATTTCAGCTAGGGATGTCATTTCGGAGACTATTTAAACCCCTTTGATTAAATTTCATGGGAGGATTCCAGAATTTTAGTTCTCCCTTTTCTTAGTTTTTCCTTTGGAGAACTTTCTCCATTTTTCTTAGTTTTTAGATTAGAACAATCTCCATTGTAGAAGACAACAAGCTTGGATTGAAGATCTTCTTCTTTCTAGGTGATCTCTATTTCATTTCTATAATTTTAGCTATCTTGTTCTTGGATTCAATTAGTTTTTGCTTGCATTTCATATCATGAGTAGCTAATTTAGTCTAGGGATTTGGATTATGTGATTGAATATTGTTTGTGTGATGTTCTTATCTCTATATCTTGGATCTATGAGTTTGTGTTGATGGATTATCTATTCTTGTCTTTTGATTGTTGTTTTGATGAGATCTTGTTTGGATTTGGCCAATCTAGATGAGAGATTGAGCTCTTGACTCTTTCATGTCTTTGATTAGAGTTAGGATTTGAAGCTTTACACAATCAAAGTTCCTATGGACTTCTTAAGAATAGAAGGATAGTGCGTAGCTTAAGTGTTTGATAAAATTACTCTTAGAACTTTGGATGCTTGAAGGCATTCCTAAGTCAAAGAAGCCTTAGTACACAAGGTGGAAAAGGACTAAGACAACACACTCTTGAATAGACAATATCCTAGCAATCCTAATCCATAACCTTAGACACTCACTATGCAATATTCATGAACACTATCCAATCCCTACCCCTTTTACTTATTTACAAAATCACTTTTATTTTACTACTCTCTTGCACTCAAACCAACCAATGAACTACTCTCACTCACAAATCACCATTTACCACACTCGAGTCTTATGCATGATACAATCAAGTAAACTCCCGAATGTTTGACACACCTCCACGTCCCTCCTTCGAGACCGACACTCGGGGAGTCACAGACTTTCCGTTTTATCATACAAATATCTTTTGACATTTCACCCTATGCACGCTAGAGTTGTCAGTCATTCTTGCAACTGGGGAGAAAGTCTCAATGTAATCCACCCCCAGCTGTTGAGTGTACCCTTTAGCAACTAACCTAGCTTTGTATCTTTCCACTGAACCATCTGCCTTGTGCTTTACTTTGTACACCCACCTGCAACCAATAGGGGACTTGCCTGCTGGTAGATCTGTTAGTGTCCAGGTGTTGTTTTGAACCAAGGCATCTATCTCAGATTGCATGGCCTTTTTCCACTCCTCATTTTGAACTGCTTCATGATAGGACTGAGGTTCTTGTGTGGAGGTGATAGAGGATACATAAGCCTTGTGTTGAGGGGATAGATTGTCAGATGAGATGAATTTGTTTATGCGATGGGGAGAAGTTCTCATGACTGTTTTGTTCCCCACCACTAGAGAATGGCAGAAATAGTCTTGGAGTTTTGGAGGAACAGATCTGATCCTTGCAGACCTCCTAGGCTGTAACTGAGCATTTTGATCCTGTGGGTTGTTGTCATTGACAGAATTGTCCAATGTTTGATTGTCCATTCCCTCATTGATTTCAGTGTGGCTATCATGCCTATCATCCTCAGAATTACTTTCATCACCACTGCCAGTTATGACCCCAGGACTGTCAGGCCTTCTGATGTTCTCCAAGTCAGAACCTACTTCAACAGAGATAGGAACCAGAGGTAATGATGGGTTGACCATCTCAGCTGCATGAGATGTTGTTGTGGTTCCTAGACCTTGATCTTTAAAAGGATATACCTGCTCATAGAATTTGACATCTCTGGAAACAAAAACAACTTTGTCAGAGATATCATACAAAATATAACCCTTTACATTGGCTGGGAATCCCAAAAAGATAGATTTCCTTGCTCTTGGTTGCATTTTGTTTCTACCTTGTGAAATAGTTGCACCAAAGCACAAACAACCAAAGGATCTAAGCTGATTATTATCCACAACTTTTCCTGTCAACAATTCAAATGGGGTGTGTCCATCATTTACCTCAGTGGGAAGTCTATTTATTAGGTAAAAAGCATGCAACACACAATGGCCCCAAAACTTGGTAGACAATCCAGACTGAAATTTTAATGCTCTAGCAGTACTCAAAATGTGTTGGTGTTTCCTCTCTGCCACCCCATTTTGCTGGGGTGTATAGGCATAGGATTTTTGATGAATAATCCCCTTTTCATTAAAGAAGTTGCTCATTAAGAACTCACTGCCATTATCTGTCCTTACAACCTTAATTTGTGCTAAAAACTGAGTGCACACATCGTTGTAAAAATTTTGAAATATGGATTTAACCTCTGATTTATTCTTCATTAAGTGTAACCATGTAAATCTGCTATAGTCATCCACAATGGTTAAAAAAATAATGTTCTCCCTTACGAGATGCAACTGCAAAGGGGCCCCAAACATCCATATGAATTAAGTCAAAACATTTCTCAGCCCTAGAAGTGCTAGCTGGAAATGCAGACCTCTTGTGTTTGGCTAAATGATAGATATCACATACAAGATCAGGATATTTATAAACAGAACCAAGTTTTATTCCATTCAAAGAAGAAATTTTAGTGACAGGATAGTGTCCTAATCTGTTGTGCCATATTTCTATTGTCAAAGAATTACACTGAGCATTAATGTTCTTCTTTGCAGCTTGAGAGCTTAGCTTTGCAGGACTACAAACTCTTTCAGGAGGATCACTGATCATGTACAGCCCATGTCTTTCTTTAGCAAAACCAACCACCTTCCCAAGAAGTCCCTGAACATCACAATAGTCAGCCCCAAAAACCAATTCACAACCTGATTGCTTAGTCAGTCTACTTGCAGATACAATATTGAAAGCAAAGGATGGGATATACAAAACATTCAGAAGCAGTATGTTCTCATCAAGTCTAATCTGCCCTATTCAGGTAACATTAACTGCATCCCCATTAGGCAATTTTACAGATAACCCTTGAATTTTGTGATATGTATCAAAGTATTCTAGAGAGCATGATATGTGATCTGTAGCACCTGAATACAATATCCATGCATTGTGTCTATTTAGGACAGCATTAATATGAAGGTTAGGGACATTATTACCTTCATTATGAGCTTCCATGGAATCTTTGAAGTCTGATTGAAGTCCAGAGCTAGCAACTGTCATCACAGCATTACTTGAGGCCTGATTTCCCTTGTTTTGATTCTGCAAAAGGGATACTAGCTTTTGAAACTGATCAGTAGATAATCCAATCTCACCTGCTGCATATCCAGAACTTGTTTGTTTTTAGATTTGTATCCTGCAACCCAGCCTGGGGGGTATCCATGCTCTTTGTAACACTTTTCAATGGTGTGACCAAGCATGCCACAATAGGTACATTTAGGAACATTCTTTCCTCCATTGTTACCAGGCCTCCTTCTGTTATTGTATGTTGAAACTGCCACTATAGGTTGTTCTTCCCCTGGCTTATCCTGATTAAACTGCATAGCATTTGACTGGATGAACTCACTGCATTTCTGATTGATTAATCCCGTAATTTTCCTCTCAATCTTCAAGGTCATATTTAGAACTCTTTCCATGTCAAGAATAGGATCCATAACAAGGACTCCAGACTTGACAACCTCATACTCCTCATTTAAACCTTCTAGGAATCGGATGGTTTGATCCTCTTCCCTTTCTTTCTGCATTCTCATTAGCAAGGTACAGGAACATCTAGGTGTGCATTCGCATAGCAATAGAGGCCTTAAAGCATTAAATTGTTGCCATAGAGCATTACTCTTGGTGAAATATTCATTAACAGTTAAATTGCCTTGCATATTTTTGAAAATTTCGTTCTGAATCTCAGCAATTCTATGAGGATCAGATTGAGAATACCTCTTTTGAAGTGCACTCCAAATGTCTGATGCTTTGTCAAAGTACATTACACCGTCTGCGATGCTAGGGATGATCGATCTCAATATCCACGAGGATACAATTCGATTGCATCTCCTCCACGATGCGAATTTCGGATCCTCTTCTCCTGGACTCGGAATACTCCCGTCAACGAAGCCAAACTTGTTTTTGACCTCCAACGCAATCCTCATTGATCTACTCCAAGAGGAGTAGTTGAGCTCAGACAAAGGAGGTGAGACTAGGCTCAGATTAGGATTTTCAGCAACTTGCAAATAGAAAGGATCATCAAACTCATCATTTCATTGATTGTGATTCATCGAAGCCTGGTAAAGGGAAGTTCCTATGTGCTCAGCTTGATCTCCGTCGCCTTCTGCTTCTGTGACGACTGCCGCTGCGTAGCTTCGGTATCGCCGCTCTGATACCATGATGAACCAACTAAGATCACAGTAATGGAACAAGAAGTAAAGTGTAGAGAGGGGAAAGGTGAAAGAGAGAATACATTGTTATTATTCAAGTGTTCAGATTACACTGTAAGAGGAAGAAATACAGCTTTATATATGCTGTGTACATGGTGGTTATAACTGCCAAGTAGGGAAAGGTCAAGAAAGCCCTTTTAGCTTATTTTCTGTTGTGTTGATCACTCCATCAGCTACGAGTGCTGAATTTTATGCCAATGAATGTTGCAAAGTATCCCGTTGGAATTGAATCTCATGTTGGAGATGTACTTCATTTACTACAAATCCAAACAAATGATGATGTTCAAATGATGGAAATTTTTGGTATGGGTGGTGTTGGAAAATCAACCATTACTAAAGCCATATACAATCACTTGATCTTGAGCTTTCAAGGGTTTGAAGGTAGTTGCTTTGTTGCAAATATTAGACAAGAAGTTTCTAATAAGGGACACAATGGTCTAGTTGGTTTACAAGAGAAAATTCTTCACAAAATACTCAAGAGAAAGAAATTTGAAATTGATAATGTTGATGAAGGAATAAGTTTGATCAATGCAAGGCTGCAATCCAAGAGGGTTCTTATTGTTCTTGATGATGTAGACCACATAAGTCAATTACAATCATTAGCAGGTCAGCGAAATTGGTTTGGTTTAGATACTACAATTATAATAACAACTAGAGATGTTCACTTGTTGAGTGAGCTTGGAACACAAGAGAAGTACATGGTTAAAACATTAAGCATTGATGATTCTTTGCAACTATTAAGTTGGCATGTTGTTGGTGTTCCTATAGCATTAAAAGAGTATACTGAACTATCCAAAATGATAGCAAGTTATACTGGGGGACTTCCATTAGCACTTACAATTGTAGGTTCTCATTTGCGTGGAAGATCTGTGCAAGAGTGGATCGAAGATGTTGAGAAATTAAGAAGCAATCTTCATGACGATATTCAAAAAATTCTTAAAATAAGCTATGATGCACTTGATGATGATACTAAGAACATCTTTCTTGATATTGCTTGTTTTTTTGTTGGGCATGGCAAAAAGGGCACTGCTATGATATTGGAAGCTTGTGGTTTTTATGCTGAAAGTGGAATTAAAATCTTGATAGAAAGATGCTTGTTAACAATAGATGGGGGTAGAGAATTTGGGCGTCTTGAGATGCATGATTTGGTACAAAATATGGGAAGAGAAATTGTTCGAAAGGAATTTCCTAGAGAACCTAGCAAACGAAGTAGATTGGTGGATCCAAAGGATGTATTTGATGTTCTTCAAAGCAACAAGGCAAAACATTTCAATTCCTTTTTACTTAAGTTATTAATTTTGTTCCTTTGCTTGTAATACTTAGTTTTATTAAAAATATGAAAGATTTTAGAGTATCTAACATACTGCATTATATATATATATATATATATATATATATATATTGGTTTGTTTGTTTAGAGCACAGAAGCAATTGAAGGGATGATTGTAAATTCTAGCATGTTAAAGAATGTGGTTTTGAGTACGGAAGTATTCATGAGGATGGTAAATTTGCGAATACTCATATTGGATGGTGTACTTCTTAAAGGATCTTTTAAATACTTGTTCAATGAGCTTCGGGTTCTTAAGTTGACTAATTGCCATTTGAGTAACATACAATCGGATTTTCATAGTATGTCTAATGCTTATTTTAACATTGCGTATTTCCTAAAAACTTTGACTATAAAAAATAGAAATGTATTAAAACCTCTCTATTTTATTTTAACAGCATTTGGTATGCTTGAGGACCTTAAAGTTCGATGGTTGTACACAACTTAAGAGTACACCAAACTTTACTGGGGCACAGAGTCTTCAGACAATATCCTTCAGTGCTTGTTCAAATTTGGCGAATGTGCATCCATCAATTGGAAGTTTGGAGAGGCTTGTTAGGTTAGATTTTTGGAAGTGCAAGAAATTGAAGGTGCTTCCAAGTAGCATTTGCAAGTTAAAATCACTTGACGCAGGAGTTCCGTCCTTTAAGCCAGGGAAGCGCTCTTCGGGCAGAGGTCCAATTTATCTGCTTAAAATTATATGGTTGCAAGAATTTGAGGGAGCTTCCAATTGACATTGGAAAATTAGAGCAACTAAGAAGATTAGATGTTGTAGAAACTGGTATCTCACATTTACCCTTTTCTTTGGGAAGTTTGAGAAATCTAGAGTCCCTGGACCTGGGAGAGCCTGTGGGCTCAGTAGCTGTTGATTTTTTCCCATCGTCAACTGCGAATTTGTGCTCATTGGAAAGTCTAAGTGTGAGTTTCAACAAGTTGCAGCAAGTAAATCTTCCAATTGCTATTGGGAGTTTGACCTCATTGACATTTTTAAAGTTATCAGGAATTTGCTATCAAAGCCTATCGTTGGACTTTTCTCATCCCTAAAATTTGAGAATTCTCCACCTCAAGGATTTGCAAAATCTTAGAGCACTTTTTAAACCTCCACCTAGTTTGGAGAGACTTGATGCATATGATTGTGTGTCATTAGAAAAAATTGTAAATCTATCCAACTTAAAAAGACTTGAAAGTTTGGATATTAGGATTGCAAAAGTTTGGTTAAGCTTTCAGGCGTAGAGGGTCTTGAATCCTTACGAACACTTAAGATAGGACAGTGCAAAGCTTTAACTATCCCTTATAACTATTTGCGTGAATCCTTGCAAATAGCTCTTGGAAGTTTGACTTTATTGGGATTTTTAGATTTATCGGGGTGTTGGTATCATCTTCAAAGCTTACCCTTCAGCCTTTCTTATCTTTCTAATTTGAAATTTCTCATATTGAATGATTGGCAAAATCTAAGAGCACTACTACAACTTTCTCTTAGTTTAGAACATCTATCTGCAAAAAATTGTGTGTCATTGGAAAAAATAGCAAACTTGAAAAGACTGAAAGGGTTGTATATTCCCAATTGCAAAAGTTTGGTTGAGCTCCCAAGATTGGAGAGTGTTGAATGTTTAGAATATGTTGAGATAAGCAATTGCAGTTCTTTGAGGATTCCTTCGATTGAAAATTGGTTTCAGGTTAGTCCCTCCCTCATCTTTATCTTATATATATATATATATATATATATATATATATATATATATATAGAAATCTGCTCAAGTGTGGACGCGTCTTAACGTGTGAACAGTGCGGATATACCACTCAATGTTATAAAATGCACCACTCAATGTTATAAAATGCACCACTCAATGTTAGAAAACACACCACATGAAAATACACCAAAACACCAAAAAATACACCACACACCCAAAATAATGCACCATAACTCCCTGTCCCTAATTGTGCATTTCCAAACACTGTGTGGTGTATATTTCCATACTTAGTGGTGTATTTTTTTGTGATGTGTACCTAATGGTGCATATTTGTGTGGTGTATTTTCTAACACTGAGCGGTGTATATCTGTATACATAGTGGTGAGGCCGCACTGTTCACACGTTAAGACGCGTCCACACTTGAACTCTACCCTATATATATATATATATATATATATATATATATATATATATATATATATATATATATATATATGTTGAGGATCTTGTGAGAATAGTATCATAGGGGGAAAATAAGAACAAATCTCAACCTTACATTTGTAAAAATTTCACGAATCTAATTAGATTTTTAAAAACTACGATGAAATTTTTCATAATTATCATTAACTTCACTATGCAAACTTGAACAATTAAATATGCAATCTTTAACAACTAAATATGTAAATATGGTAAATTTTATAAAATCAACAAAAAAGATCAATTTTAAATCTAAACCGAAAAATGCTAGATCTTAAGCAGTAAAAAGTGAATCACAAAAGAAAGTAAAACTAATTAAAAACACAGCCATAAACTATAAAATTAAAACCCTAAGTGCATTATAATGCACTTTCACATTTTTGCAAAGTCCAATCATTTAATACTAAATAT